>NC_091956.1:37405522-37705522 GCF_031021105.1 Erythrolamprus reginae | reverse complement strand
GTATCCCAGCCGACTTTTGGAGCCATTTTGTTTTCAGCTGGGCTCCCGGGAGGCGGAGCGTGGCCGGGTGCTGTGTTGCAGCGGAGGAGAAAGAGAGGCGGAGTGGGCAGCGAGCAGCGGGTGTGCGGCCAGGTGTTCGGGGGGCAGCCGGCGCGCGCTCCCCAAATCTCCCTGCCAGCCCACCCGCCCGGAACATTCAAAGTAAGAAAACCCTTCGCTCTTACTTTGAATGTTCTGGGCGGGCGCGCAGGCAGGGAGATGGGAAGAGCGCCCGCCGGCCCGCGCGCCCGCCAGCCTCCGGAGAATGCATGTCCCCCCTCTTGCAGCGGAGGAGAAAGAGGCCGGGCGGTTGGGGGGCAGGGCCGAGAGGCCAGGAGCGCGAGGGGGCCGGAGGCATCATGGAGAGGCAGGTGTGGCCGCGGCTCCCTTCTACTGCCCACGGCTCCCCGCCCGCCCCCCCGCGGGCTGGCAGGGGGATAGGGAGTGTGCGGCCGAGGAAAAGGGTGCGTGCGGGGGTATTTTGGAGCGCGCGCGCGCTCACGTGCGCAGCTTACAGGGAACGGTGACTACAATATATTAAATATATGAAGGAAGAATTGAAGTACTTTTTACAGGATAATTGGAATGAAGAAACGACAACTCAAAATTTGTGGGATGCCACGAAAGCATATATTAGGGGTCTAACTATTGCATACACAGCTAGGAAAAAGAAAATTAAAAATAAACACATGGAAGAGTGTCAAAATAAAATTCAACACATAGAAAAGGAAATGCAAAAAACCCCACAGAATGAGGAATTAGAGATAATTTAAAGCACAAAATTAATTTACTGGTTCAAGAAGAAATAGCCTCACAAATTAGAATGGCCAAGCAAAATTAATTTGAAAATGCGAATAAAGTGGACAGATGGTTGGCATATAAATTAAAAAACGAAAAGAAGAAAGATATATACAATTAGAAGATGGAAATGGAGACAAGCAATTTACAATAGAAACAAAGAAAAAAATAGTGGTAGAATATTTTAAAGAACTCTACAAGAAAGAAGTAGATGAGGAACAGCTGAAGGCATACATAAAGAGAATAGACTTAGGAGAATTAACTGAATAAGGAATCATTGAACAAAAAAATAACAGCAATAGAATTAGAAAACACAACTCAGAAACAAAAAAATAACAAAACACCAGGGCCAGACGGGATTCCGAATGAATACTACAAAGAGCTAAGAGAAACACAAGAACTAATATTATCCACATTCAATGAGGTTATAGACTGTGGGGAAATTCCAAAATCTTGGACTGAAGCATTAATAACTCTGATACCAAAAGATAATTCAGAAAAACAAAAAATACAAAATTATAGACAGATCTCATTACTCAACGCAGACTACAACATATTCATGACAATTATGGCAAATAGAATAAACCAATTTTAAATGAATGGATACATGTGGATCAAAACGGGTTCCTACCTGGCAGATTTATCTGAAACAATACAAGGATGATACTTAATACACTTGCATTTTATGATACTCCTCTAGAGAAATCCTTGGCACTTATGTTTTTGGGTGCAAAGAAAGCTTTTGATAATCTGAAATGGGAATTTATAACCAAACTACTAAAACAAATGAAATTTGGTACTAAGTTTATTAGGATGATAGAAACAATTTATAACACACAATTGGCAAAAATAATGGTAAATGGAGAATTGACTGAGAAATTTCAAATTTGGAAGGGAGTATGTCAGGAATGTCCTCTATCCCCCTTGCTTTTTATTTTTTACTTTGAAACCATGTTAAGACACATTAGGGGAAATTCAGAAATTACTGGTTTGTAAATTAAAGGACAGGAATTTAAATTACAGGCATATGCGGATGATTTAGTTTTCATATTAGAAGAACCATTACAGGCAAGACTACAATTATTAAAAGAGATCAGTGATAATGGAAATGTGGCAGGGTTTAAAATTAATAAGCAGAAAACCAAAATTATAACCAAAAATATGAGATATGAACAAAATTAAAAACTAGGAAAAATTTTAGGAATTCAAATTGTTAAAGTCAAATATTTGGGGATATTTTTAGCAGCTAAATGTAGTACAATTAAAGAAGATAACTACCAAACATTAGTAAAGAGGACTGAAGAACAACTTGCAAAATGAAATAAACTACACATTTCCCTAATTGGAAGAAATTAAACTATTAAAGTGTCAACACTATCCAAATTTCTGTATTTTTTCCAAACAATTCCAGTAAAATGAAACAACATTTTCTTTGCAAAACTAAATAGAGTTATATCCCCCTTTATATTTACATTAGAAACTTTATTACAGCAAATTAGGCAAAATACACATATACCGTGTTTCCCCGAAAGTAAGACAGTGTCTTACTTTCTTTTTACCCCCAAAAGCCCCACTACGTCTTACTTTCGGGGTATGTCTTACATTGGAAAAAAATTGAAAGGGTCGCGTTCCCGAAGGCATCTCCCCAGAGTCCAGAAGGGCAGCCGCGGGACAGGAGCCTCGTGAGCCCTTTTCCAAGTTCAACCTCAGGGCTCCAAGCGGCGTGCACGCGTGGAGCCACAGACACGTGTCGGGGAAGCGTGTGTCTGGAGGGGAGGAGCCGCTCTGCGCAGTTGGGCAGCCCCACCTGCCTGCCGGAAAGGAGGCGGGCGAAGGAGGGCGCAGCTCCGACCGCTCGCCTCGGAGCTGGTCGGCCTCGCTGGCTGCTTGCAGCCAAGCCTCGGCAGGACTCGGTTGCTGGGACGAGCGCCTTCGCTGCAAGCCGCTGCCCGCTCGGCTCGCTTCGGACCAGCGCCGTCCTTCGCTTTGCCAAGCCGGGGAAGAGGCGGTGGCGCCGCAGCGAGGCGAGGGGGGGCGCGCGGGGAGCTTGGAAGCGATGTCATCGGGCTCCCCCCCGGCAATACCCCCGTGTTTCCCTGAAAGTAAGACATATGTCTTACTTTCGGGGTACGGCTTATATTAGCCAACCCCCCTGAAACCCCTGATACGTCTTACAATCGGGGGTGTCTTACTATCGGGGAAACAGGGTACAAGGCTTCAAAATAAAAAAACAGGAATACAAACTGCAAGAAATAAATGAATTTGGGAAAGTAGCTGGTCTGAAAATAAATAAAATTAAAACTGAAATAATAACTAAAATATGAATAATCAACAGAACCAAGAATTAGAGAGACATCTGGGAATACAAGTAGTTAAAAATACCAAGTGTTTGGGAATAGTTATATCTACAAGATGTGCAACATTAAAAACTGATAATTATGTGACATTAAGTAAACAAATAGCAAATGAATTAGAACATTAGAACAAACTACCAATTTCATTATTAGGAAGAATCTCAGCTATCAAAATGTCCATACTCCAAACATACCCTACATATTTCAAAGTTTCCCAATTAAATTAGATGAAAAATATTTTCAGGACTTAAATAAAATGATAAGGAAATTCATTTGGGCAAAGAAAAAAGGGAGAGTGAAATTAAAAGATTTGCAAGATAGTAGAAGACAAGGAGGATTTGGAGTACCAGATATAGAATTATATTATCAAGCAGCAGGATTACAATGGATTAGTGAATGAATAACATTAAAAAAAAATATTAGATTATTAACCTTAGAAGGACAGGAATTGCAAATAGGCTGGCACAGTCTTTTATGGTATGGGAAACATAAAGTACATTCATATTTCTACAATCACAGAATTAGGGAATCGCCACAGAATTTGGTTAAAAATTAAATCTTGTCACTATAGAGAAGTACCTGTATGGATCTCAAGTATGGAGGCACTTACTGTACATACCCAAATGTAATAAATTTGCAAAAAATAGTGAGATATGAAAAAATATTGGATCCACAGGGAAATTTAGAAGATTTGGAAACTATAAAACAAAAAGGTAAAACTTTAGATTAGTGGACATATTATCAAATTAAATCTAAATTTAATGAAGACATAAAGAAAGAAGGAATAGCCAAAAAAAAGAATAGAATTAGATAACATACTATTGGGACCAGGAAGAAAATTTATAACCAAAATATATAAATATTTATTAAACTATAAAATGGAAGTAGAAATTGTTAAGGGAAGCATGATTAGTTGGGGAAGGAATTTTGGGTATAAACTTGGATCAATGGAAGAAAATCTGGACTTGGAATTATAAATTGATAAAATCGACATAAAGAAAATGTATATAAAATGTTTTATAGGTGGCATCTCCCGCAAGCAAGATTAGCAAAGATGTACAAAAATACGTATCCCAAATGTTGGAAATGTCAGCAAAATGAGGGAATTTATTATCATATGTGGTGGACATGCCCTAAAATTAAAAAAATATGGATTAAAATACATAAATGGTTAGAAATAACACAACAACAACAACAACAAAAATTTGTTCCTACTTCCATCTTGTTTAATTGTATTTTCATAAAATTCCAATCCACATTATCGAATGCTTTTTTCGCATCTAAAAAAATAAGTGCCATTTGTTTTTCTGGATGCTGCTCATAATATTCCAAAGTATTTACTATTATTCTTAAATTATTTTTAATTTGTCTTCCTGGTAAGAATCCATTTTGATCACTGTGCATCATATTATTTATAATACTTTTAAGTCTATTATCAAATATTGATATAAAAATTTTACAATCTACGTTCAACAATGAAATAGGTCTGTAATTTGCAATTTTTTCTTTCTCCGTATCAGCCTTATGTATTAAAGTTATTAAAGTTTCTGACCATGTTTTTGGTAGTTTACCTGCTGTCAATATTTGATTATATGTCTCAAGCATATTTGAGAAAAATATTTCTATCTCTAATTTATAAAATTCTGCTGGTATTGCATCTGGACCAGTCACTTTATTATTTTTTTGATTTTTTATAGATTGTTTTAATTCCATGTCTGTAATGGGTTTATTTAATCTTTGCTGTGTGTTTCGGTTAAAACTGGTAGTTCTATTTTTTCCAAGTATTTAAAAATTAAATCCTCACTTATTTCTTCTTTCTTATATAATTGTCTATAAAATTCCAATGCTATTTCTTTTTTATCTTCTATTATATGTTTTATTATACCTTTTGAGTCTGTCAAATTTTTTATAATTTTATTTTCTCTCTCTTTTCTTAATTTATATGCCAGCCATCTTCCAGGTTTATTCGCGTGCTCAAAATATTCTTGTTTGGCTCTCTTTATCTTTTCTACAATTGGTTCTTGTTCTATTAATCTCAATTTATGTCTTATTAGTTCCCTCTGGTTTTTTAGTTTATCGTCCTTGTCCTCTTTTTGCATTAACATTTCTAATTTTTTAAGTTCTTCTACTAATTTTTCATAATATTTTTCTTCTCTTTATTTTTTTTTGCTATGAATGATATTGTTAGTCCACGTATATATGCCTTAGTTGTATCCCATAAATTTTGAGGGGTAGTATCAGTATTTTTATTTATTTTTAAGAAAATCTCTAATTCTTTCTCTATCCAATTTTTATACTCTGGGTCTTTTATTATGATTCTGTTCATTGACCAATTCTTTATTTTCCTTTTACCTTTCCAATATATAGATAAAGGGTTGTGGTCTGCCCAGGTATTTGTCTCTATTTCTATTTTACTAATTTGTTCCATTATGTGGGTAGGGGCCCAGGCCATGTCAATTCTAGACCAAATCTTGTGTGGGTTGGAGTAAAAAGTATATTGTTTATCTTTTAAGTGCCGTTCTCGCCATACATCTTTTAATGATAATTCTGAACTCATTTTCCAGAATGTCACCGGTAAGATTACCTTTTTTTTCTTTTCTTTTCTTTTCCCAGTATAATCCATTTGGTCATCTGAAATTGCGTTAAAATCCCCTATTATTATCATATTTTCAATTAATAACTCATTAATTTTTTCATGCAAGTCTTTATAAAATTGTTTTTGATTATCATTTGGTGCATAAATTGAGACAATTGCAAGTGGTTTTGTTTCTAAGTCTAATTGCACTATCAACATCCTTCCATCATTATCATTATATATTTCTTTAGATTCAATTGATTCATCAATATACATTGCTACTCCTCTTTTCTTTTGATTAGCCAAACTGGTGTATAATTTCCCCAGTTTTGAGTTTTTAAGAAGGCTTCTTTTTGATTTTTTAATATGAACTTCTTGTAAAATATTTATCTGAGCTTTTTGTTTGATAAGTTTAATTAATACTTGATTTCTCTTCCTTGGGTTGTTCAATCCATTTATGTTGACTGAAAATATTTTCAAGTCATGTGTCATCTTTATTTATAGTATTTTTTAACTTCGTTTGGTTCTCGAAGTCGGGTTTCCAAAATTAACTCCTGTGAAGTCTGTGGTTGTTTCGGCTTCACAGCCAGTGATTCTTCCCCTCCGCCACCTGTAGCCCCCATTGTATCTTCACTACTCTTTGGTTCAATCCGAATTTGTACAACACTATCCAATCCGCTGCGTGCTAGGAAGGATCTTGCTTGTTCCACACTTTCTATTTTCACTCTCGTTGATTGCCAAGTTAGAGTCAAACCTTCTGGTATCAACCATCTAAAGACAATGTTATTTCTGATTAGGATGCTTGTAAGAAAGTAATATTGTCTTCTACTTTCTCAAACTCTCTTTGGAACTTGTTTCAAGATCGTAATTTCTTTCCCATTGCGTTGAAAAGTCTTGTTTTTTGTCAATCTCAGTATCTCATCTTTGATGGTTCTTCTTGAAAACTTAATGTGGACTTCTCTAGGTAGGTTATGGCGCCTTACATAGCCAGTCTGGACTTGGTAGACTTCATCGATTTCTCTTATCAGTTCTGTTGGATCTACCTGCATGATACCTCCCATAACTTCTGCCATTTTTGCAGGTAGATCTTCATCTCTTTCTTCGTCAATGTTTTGAAACCTCAAACCATGTGATGCAGATTGGAGTTCTAAGTTGGTTATTGCTATGTCGAAGTCTCTGCGGGCTGCATAGTTGCGGTCTTCATATTCTTCCACTCTCTGTCCCACGACTTGAATTTTTTCTTCTGTCACTTGTATTCTTTTTTCACTATCTTGTAGATTTTGTTGCATGACTTTTATATTTCCTTCCATTTTGGCAACGTTCCCTTTCACTTCAGTTAATTCGGTTTTAAGTTCAGCGATTTCTTTTTTAATCTCATCTTTCATCTCCTTCATTTCTTGTCTCATCTCTTGCTTCATTTCTTGTAGATACATTTTCATTTCTTTTTTATTCGTGTCAAGTTGAGTTTTTGTCTGAGTTTGTGACTCTTGGATGCCTGCTAGTGCTTCTTGAATAATCTGAAAGTTAGGATCCATCATTGGCTTTTCTTTTTCTTTTTCTTTCTCTTTAGCCAGCATTGTGGTTATGGTCCTTTGTTGTAATGGTGATGAAGTTGGGGAGACTTTAGGTGTAGAGGTTGAAATCGAAGCAGGAGTAGTTGTTTGTTTTCGCGTTGTTGTTGTAGTCACCGAAGTCACACTTTGTGCCCTATAAGAACCTTTCATAGTCCAAAATTTCTATTACTATTTTATTTAACAGTTATTTAAATCTAAACCTTATATATTCTTAATAATTTTAGTAAGAAATGAGAGAAAAATATTTACATCTAAAATACTGGCAGACAAAGAAATTAAGCGTGCCAATTCAATTCAATTAATACAATAATTAATTATTTGAATTAATTAAAAAAGGGGGTGAGAGGGAAAAGAAAAAAAATAATTCAGTCTTAATTCCTAAACTCCTTAGAAGGGGGATCAGGTGGGGAAAGGAAGAAAACAAAGTTTCTAGAACATAGTTAGTTAATAGTAAGGAAAAAAAGGAATATAATTGTAATAAAAGGATTGATTAAGAGAAATAAAAAGGGAAGGAGGGGGAAAAGAGAGGAAAAAAGGCTTATTTTAAAAATTATTTAAAACAGATGAAAAAGGTTTCTTAAAAAATTATTTTTAATATTTAAAAATTATAAAAGAGTATATATCAGAAAAATAGTAAAAATACGGTAATAATAATCACACCTTTAGTTAAAAATAAGAAAGACAGGGAAAAGAATATCAAAAATCCAAATAATGGTCCAAAAAGAAAATCTATTAAGTCCAAATATACCAAATATAGGTTATGCTTTAATAAAAATATCCAAAAAAATGTTCCAAAAACAATGTCCAATATAATGTCCAGATTAAAACAACCATGAATAATTGTAAAAATAAAATCTGTATCTTCTTATTGTATAAAAGAGAAAAAAAGGGAAAAAAGATGAAAAAAGAACAAGAGAAAAGAAAAATATCCGTACGCCTCCAATTTCGTGCTGAGAGAAAATAGTCCCACTAAGTTCAAGGAAAAAGAGAGAAAAAATTGGAAAAAAATAAAAGAAAAATTATAGAAAATTATAAAAATAGAAAAATAAAATGAGCCACCCAAAATTTATTCCAAATAATTATAACCTCAGTGAAGTTCCATTGAAATAGAGTAATTTCAGTTCAATCCATATGTTCGTATATTCAATTCATTTAAATATTTTTACTTCATCTAATCTTTAATTATCAGGGTAAAAATGTAATTTTAAAAAGACGAATAACAGTTTAAAAAAGAGATAAAAACACCACACTATAATCTTAAAATTGAAGAAAAAAAATTATACTGTTAGATTGACAAAGACAAGTAGTTCCTCTCCGCGATATCACTTACAGTTTTTTTTTCTTTGTTTATGTTCGCCTTCAAGATCTCCTTTTCGAAAACTTTCTCCAATACCAAAAGATTTCCGTGTGGTGCTGTCAATCTCCTTTATCTGCAGATCTGCTTGCTTGTAGACTTCTTGTTCTGCTCTTTAAACTTCCGCTATCGGTGATCGCTATGGCTGTGCCCAGACAGCCGTCCGGTCACAGCTCTCCATTCCTGCAGCTGCGGGGCTGTCCCTAACCCCAGGGGTCGCGGCGATCTGTCCCGGGGGGTCCAGGAGACCCCCTGTCCTGGACCGACTCCTCCGGGTGTCGGCACAACGCGAAATGGCGTCCTGCAGGATGGAAAGAAGGCCACGGAGCCGGAGCTTGGCTTCCGCACCTTCGGCGCGATCGAGCTCCACCCGGAAGTCGTCAAATTATAATAAACAGTGAACAGACGGAAAAAGTAGCTATACAAAGAGGAGTAAGACAAGGCTGTCCAATATCACCATTGTTATTTATTTTAACATTAGAAGTATTGTTGATAAAAATAAGAGTAGATAAGGAAATAAAAGGACTGAAGATTAAAAAAGAAACTTATAAAACACAAGCATTTGCTGACGATGTGGCGTTTATTTTGGAAGACCCAACAGAATCCATCTTAAATTTAATAAACCTAATTGAGGACTATGGGAAAGTTGCAGGATTGAAAATAAATAAGGACAAGACGCAGATATTAACAAAAAATATGACTGAAACACAGAGAAAATATTTAGGAGATTTATCAAACATGAAAATCACAAAAAAAGTGAAATATTTAGGGATATGGGTGACCTCCAAAGCCTTATCTTTAACAAATGATAATTACTTAAAATTATTAAGTCAGGTTAAAAAAGATTTAGAATTATGGGGTAACTTACAATTATCATTTGTAGGAAGAATCTCTACAATTAAAATGAATATTCTTCCTAAAATTTTGTACCTCTTTCAAATCATTCCAATAAATCCAGGAACAAATTTTTTTGCAGAGTTAAATAAGATAATAAAAAAATTCATCTGGCAAGGTAAAAAATCAAGAATAAAACAAAATTCATTAGAAGACCGCAAGGAAAGAGGAGGCCTTGGCCTCCCAAATTGGAAACGATATTATCATGCCACCGTTTTGACATAGATAAAAGAATGGCTGACCTTAGAAAACCAAAGGTTGCTCAACCTAGAAGGCCATGATCTGATGGTTGGTTGACATGCATTTGTAGGGTATGATAAATTAAAAACACATTCATACTTCAAAAATAATATTACAGTGATCCCTCGAGTATCGCGAGGGTTACGTTCCAAGACCCCTCGCGATACTCGATTTTTAGCAATATAGTGGTGCGGAAGTAAAAACACCATCCGCATGCGCGCCCTTTTTTTCCATGACCGCGCATGCGCAGATGGTGTTTTTACTTCCGCACCTGGCCCAGGGAAGGTTCCTTCCGCCGCCCAGCAGCTGATCTGCTCGGCAGCGCCGCAAAGGGGAAACCCCGATCTTCGGCTCCTCGCTGCTGCCGCGCCCGCCGCTTGTCCGGCCGCCGAACTTCCGCGTTTGGCTTCAGGACTCAGCTGGGAAGCGGCGCGGCTGTTTTAAAAGCTCGCAGCCGGCCTGGGGGGCTTCCCAGCACCCCCCCGAACCTGGGTTGGGGGTTCGGGGGGGGTGCTGGGAAGCCCCCCAGGCCGGCTGCGACCTTTTAAAACAGCCGCGCCGCTTCCCAGCTGACTCCCGAAGCCAAACCCGGAAGTGGTTTTTTTTTTAATTAATATTTTTTTTAAAATCGCGATATAGCGTTTCGCGAAGATCGAGATCGCGAAACTCGAGGGATCACTGTATTAGAAAAGCATTGATAGAAGTATGGAATGAAATAAAGAAAAATCATTTCTTAGTAATGCCAGAATGGGTCTCACCCATCGAAGCTATTACACATCCGAATCTTAGAGAAAAAGGTAAGATTTGGAAATATAGGGATTTGCTAGATAACCAATTAAAATTAAGAACAAAACAAGAGTTAGAGGAGCTAGGTATTGATTTAGATTGGTGGCTATATATGCAAATCAGCTCTAGATATCAAACAGATGTTTTTAAAAAGATGTTTTTAAAAAGAAAATAATATATTGAGTAAATTATTATTTCAAAATCAAGCCAAGACAATTGGAAATGTATATAAATATTTATTAAATTACAGAACGATAGGTTGGATATTGAAAGATAACATGATCAGTTGGTGTAAAAATTTTGGCAAAGAAATAAATTTAGATACTTGGGAAAAGATATGGATGTATAATTGGAAAATAACAAAATCAATTTCCTTTAAAGAAAACCAAATTAAGATGTTCTATAGATGGCACCTTCCACCATATAGAATTTCTAAAATGTTTTCATCTGTATCGCCTATCTGTTGGAAATGTAAAAAAGAAATTGGTACATATTATCAGTTCTGAGACTAAAATATTTTGGAACAAAGTAGAGAATTGGATAAATGAAATAACAAAGGAGAAGATTAAAAAATCTCCTGAATTTTTTTAATTGGGTATTTCAAATACAAAGTATAAAAGAGAAATCTATTACTTAATAATACATATATTGGTGGCGGCCAGAATAGTATTTGCACAGAAATGGAAAGAAAAGACAATACCAAAAGACACTGAGGTATTTAAAAAAATCATAGAATGTGCAGTACTAGACATGATGACTAAACGTCTGAATAACCAAACTGAAACAATTTTATAAAATATGGGATAAAGTATATGATTGGTGGAATTTTAAAAATAGAATTAATTAAATATATAAGAATAAATAATGATTTGAAAAAATATAAGATAGAATGAAATAGTTTATATTATAACTAACTTAGAAGTGTTCATCTTTTTTCTTTCTGTATTACTACCGTGTTTCCCTGAAAGTAAGACAGTGTCTTACTTTCTTTTTACCCCCAAAAGCCCCACTACGTCTTACTTTCGGGGTATGTCTTACATTGGAAAAAAATTGAAAGGGTCGCGTTCCCGAAGGCATCTCCCCACAGTTCAGAAGGGCAGCCGCAGGACAGGAGCCTCGTGAGCCCTTTTCCAAGTTCAACCTCAGGGCTCCAAGCGGCGTGCACGCGTGGAGCCACAGACGCGTGTCGGGGAAGCGTGTGTCTGGAGGGGAGGAGCCGCTCTGCGCAGTTGGGCAGCCCCACCTGCCTGCCGGAAAGGAGGCGGGCGAAGGAGAGCGCAGCTCCGGTCGCTCGCCTCGGAGCTGGTCGGCCTCGCTGGGCGCTTGCAGCCGAGCCTCGGCAGGACTCGGTTGCTTGGACGAGCGCCTTCGCTGCAAGCCGCCGCCCTCTCGGCTCGCTTCGGACCAGCGTCGTCCTTCGCTTTGCCAAGCCGGGGAAGAGGCGGTGGCGCCGCGGTGAGGCGAAGGTGAGGGGCGCGCGGGGAGCTTGGAAGCGACGTCATCGGGCTCCCCCCCCGGCAATACCCCCGTGTTTCCCCGAAATTAAGACATATGTCTTACTTTCGGGGTACGTCTTATATTAGCCGACCCCCCTGAAACCCCCGATACGTCTTACAATCGGGGGTGTCTTACTATCGGGGAAACAGGGTAATACTTTGTTTATTTCTTTTCTTTTTGTATAAGTACATAATATTTTAAAATATAAAGAAATTTAATTAATAAGTTTAATATTAAAAATATAGAATTAAATTCAATAAGAATGTAATTTACACGTGTGGCATTTCTGTATAGATCTGGTAACAGTTATGGATTTCTACATTCCGTATTAGTTAGACTTCTACGACAAGCGGAGCAATGGCAGCTCCTTAAATGTTTAATGTTGTATGTCTTTGTCTTTTTTTTGAAAACAATAAAAATATTTTTTTTAAAAAAAGAAATAACACAACAAAAGATTAATATGAAACCAGAAGCATTTTTATTAGGTATATTTGAGGAGAATCTAAATAAAAAGTATAGGTACATTACACAACATATTCTCACAGCAACAAGAATAGTAATGGCACAATACTGGAAACAGAACAAAGTACCAAGTGATAGGATTATTAAAAAATATTAGTGTGCGGAATTAGACAAATTAACATATACATTAAATAACAAAGAAGATACAGAATTTTATGAAAACTGGAACATGTTTTATAGTTGGATAGAGGAAAGGAAGAAATTAGAGAGTGGAGGAAACAGGAGAAACCTGATGTGTGTAAAGCTATAAATAGAGATAGAGATATAAGAAATAAATAATATTTTATTTTATTTATTTATTTATTAGATTTGTATGCCGCCCCTCTCCAAATTATAAGTTATAATAATAATAAGTTATAATAATAATAATAAGTTATAATAATAATAATAATAATAAGTTTGTACTCTTATCATATTGTATAGATAGCAGATATTGAAATATTGATAGATTGAAAGTTAAGAACTATAAAAGGAATACAGTTCAACTGATTGGAATATAGCAACAGTATAGTTTTATCGTTAAAAGAAAGGGTTTAGAAGATTTTTTTCTTTTGTTTTGTTTTTATTTTCTTTTGTATGTTTGTATGTACTTATGTTATCTGTATATAAGTCTGAGGTATGGGAATTAATGTTTTCGGTATAAAATTTTTATTTTTCTCCACCATGACATAAAACAATATATGGTTAGAAACACAACGACAATGCTTAAAATCAATCATATACAAAATTTTCTCATCACTCGCTCCATGGAGGGTCTTATTTCTCTTCCTGTATAAAATTTTCTGTTAATTTTATACATTATTAGCAATTCTTACAATTCTAAATTAACATTTTTCCCTCACCATCTTACTACTAAAGGTTACAACAATGTAAAGAATAATAAATCTCTTTTAGCTAAATTTAATCTTATATCATATAGTTGATTAAAAATTTTATATATATATAAATGTAACCTTAGTAAAAGAAACTGTTCATAATATGTAACCTACATTGTAAAATAAAGTTCTATATGTTTAAATCTAAACAATAAGTAAATTTTGTGTTATATCATTATATAGTGCTACCACCATTTCTCATCTTTGCCATCTGGCTTGCAAAGCTTGAATCAAATTCACTTGTTTCTATTTTTCCAAAATTAACCAATTACTAATACATACACAATGTATCTCTTAATTTTCTATGCAATCATAAAACTTCCCCCAAATTTTATAATAATCTTGTTTATCTTTAAGTTTCAAAGTCAATTTACTCATCTCTGCACAATCCATAATTTTTCTCAAAACTTCCCTTTCTGTTGGTATCCTATTTAATTTCCAACATTGTGCATATACAATCCTAGCTGCAGTAATTATATATATAATTAAATATGTCTCTTCTTTATCAAAATTATCTGGTAAAATACCCAGAAAGTATATCTTGGGTCTAAAATCAATAGTCTTTCTTAAAATCTTCTGAATCCAATGTTGAATTCGTGTCCAAAATTTTCGTGCTTCCGGACAAGCCCACCACATGTGATAGAATGAGCCAGGTAACTCGCTGCATTTCCAACAGTTCATCGACAAATTTTGAAACAGTTTCGCTAGTTTTTGTGGTGATATATGCCATCTATAAAACATCTTATACATATTTTCCTTGAATGCAGTTGACATTGTCATTTTATAATTTCTCATCCATTTTTTCATTGTGTCCTTAACCTGCTCGAATTCTAATTCAATCGTTAAAAATTATTTATAATTTTTTTGATCAAGTTAACATCCTGACCCAATAAGATTTTATCTAATTCTGTTTTTTGTAAGTTGATACTTTCTGTTTTAATATCTTTCTCAAATCTTAATTGTAACTGTAAATACATAAACCAATCCAGTTTTATGCCTTGTTTTTCTAATTCTTGAAGAGGTTTTAACTTCAATGATTGTGTCAGTATATCCTTATATCTTAAAATATTAGACCAGTTTAGTCTATTGGGGTGCATAAATACTTCTATTATTGATATCCAAAATTGTACTTTTGAGTAGTGTTTCGCTTTCATCTTTTCCCAAATTGCCATCAAAGAACTTCTTATAATATGTCTCTGAAAATAACTATGTATGTTCTTCTTCTCATACCACATAAATGCGTGCCAACCTATTTGCAAATCATATCCTTCTAACACCAGTAGTCTTTTATTGCTAAGTAAAATCCAGTCCTTTACCCATGTCATTGCCGCCGCTTGATAATAAAGCTCCCAATGTGGTAACGCAAGTCCTCCTCTTTCTCTCGTATCTTGTAAAATTTTTAAGCTGATTCTTGGTCTTTTCCCTTGCCATACAAATTTTATTTAGCTCATTGAAAAAAGTCTTTTCAAGTTTAATTGGAATAGTGGAAAATAGGAACAACAATCTTGGTAAAATATTCATCTTAATTAGAGCGATTCTGCCCAATAGAGATGTCTGAAGATTCTTCCATTTTTGAAGGTCTTTCTCTATCTGCTTTTTAAGCTTTACATAATTATTTTCTTTAAGTGATGAACATGTAGCTGTTAAATGGATTCCCATATACTTTACTTCTTTCACCATTTGAACATCCATACATCTTTTAAGATGTAATTTCTGCTTTTCGGTCGTATTCTTTGTGATTAGTTTTGTTTTGTCTTTATTGATCTTTAGTCCTGCTACCTCTCCATATCTTTCAATTTGTGATAAGAGTTTTGGGCCTGAAGTTATTGGATTTTCAAGTAAAAAAACTAAATAATCAGCAAAAGCCTGTAACTTATATTCTTGGTCTCTAACCTTTAATCCTGGGATCTGAGAGTCAGATCTAATATTTCTGTTTAAAACTTCCAGTGACAAAATAAATTACAATGGAGACAAGGGACATCCTTGCCTTGTACCTTTAAAAATTTCAATCTTTTGTGTCATTTCTCCATTAATCAGTATCTTAGCTGATTGTTTTTTATATATTGCCTTGATGACATGAAGAAATCTTGCACCAAAGTTCATATATTGTAGTTGTCTGTTCATGAATTGCCAATTTACATTATCAAATGCTTTTTGCGCATCTAAAAACATCAGTGCCATTTGTTTTTCAGGATGTTGTTCATAATATTCAATCGTATTTAAAATTATATGCATGTTGTCTTTTATTTGTCTTTTAGGAAGAAATCCATTCTGTATGTATAAATTCATTTAAGAATCTTTTGAGCCTGTTTGCTATTATAGATGCAAATATTTTGTGATCCACATTTAAAAGTGATATGGGTCTGTAGTTTTTCGCGTTCAAAGTATCAGCTCCCTCTTTCGGTATCAGTGAAATATAAGCCTCTGTCCAAGAGTCTGGTATTTTAGCATCCCACGTAACTTCATTAAATATGTCCAACATTAGAAGCCCGAAGACTTCCTCAAAGGTTTTATAGACTTCTGCTGGTAGCCCATCTGGACCCGGGGCTTTTTCGTTCTTTTGTTTCTTTATAGCTTCCGATAATTCCATCATAGTTATTCTGGCGTCAAGATTTTCCCTGAATGTTTCTGGTATTTTAGGTAGATTTGCTTCTTCCAAATATTGACAATTTTTTTGTCATCTATAAATTCTTGCTTATATAAGTCTCTATAATAGTTCCAGACAATTTGTTTTTTCTCTTCCTTTCTATAGTGCAATTCACCTTTCTCGTCTTGCAATTGTTTTATCCATCTTTGTTCTTTATCTTTCCTTATTTTATAAGCCAACCATCTTCCAGGCTTATTTGCCCGTTCAAAGAAATTTTGTTTTGCTAATTTCATCTTTTTGGCTACTTCTTCATCCTCTATTAAATTTAATTTGCGTTTAGTTAAATCCAACATCCATTGAGTTTTTAGATATTGAGGGTTTATCTGTAACTGATGTTCCAATTTTCTATGTTTTACTTCAAGCTCTTTCTTATATAAAAAATTTGCTCTATACCTCTTGGTTATGTACATAGTAACAAGACCTCTAAAATAAGCTTTGGATATATCCCAAAGTATTTGCAATGAAGTATGTTCTCTTTTGTTTTCTTGGAAGAAGAAGGCCATTTCTCTTTTAATATGTTTTGTATGTTTGTATGTACTTAGGTTGTCTGTATATAAGTCTGAGGTATGGGAATTAATGTTTTCAATGTACAGGGATACCTCGTCTTACAAACCCCTCGTCATACAAACTTTTTGAGATACAAACCCGGGATTTAAGATTTTTTTGCCTCCGAAATGCCCGTTTTTGCACTGCTGGTATTCCACTGAGGCTCCCCTCCATGGGAAACCCCACCTCCGGACTTCTGTGTTTTTGCAATGCTGCAGGGGAATCCCATGATCTATGGCGGGCCCGGGACAGGGGTTTATCCTCTGTCCTGGTGCTTCTTGACCTCTCAGCGGCTTTCGATACCATCGATCATGGTATCCTTCTACGCCGGCTGAAGGGGTTGGGAGTGGGAAGCACTGTTCTTCAGTGGTTCTCCTACCTCTCCAGTCGGTTGCAGTGGGTGTTAGTGGGGGGGTCAGATGTCAAGGTTACTCCAAGGTTACTCCCTTGTGGGGTACCTGAGGGGTCGGTCCTCTCCCCCCTGCTATTCAATATCTACATGAAACCGCTGGGTGAGATCATCCAGAGGCATGGGGTGAGGTATCATCAGTATGCAGATGATACCCAGTTGTACATTTCCACCCCATGTCCAGTCAATGAAGCAGTAGAAGTGATGTGCTGGTGCCTGGAGGCTGTTGGGGTCTGGATGGGTGTCAACAGACTCAAACTCAACCCGGATAAGACGGAGTGGCTGTGGGTTCTGCCTCCCAAGGACAATTCCATCTGTCCGTCCATAACCCTGGGGGGGGGGGATTATTGACTCCCTCAGAGAGGGTGAGCAACTTGGGCATCCTCCTCGATCCACAGCTCACATTAGAGAAACATCTTTCAGCTGTGGCAAGGGGGACGTTTTCCCAGGTTCGCCTGGTGCACCAGTTGCGGCCCTATCTGGACCGGGACTCACTGCTCACAGTCACTCATGCTCTCATCACCTCGAGATTCGACTACTGTAATGCTCTCTACATGGGGCTACCTTTGAAAAGTGTTTGGAAACTTCAGATCGTGCAGAATGCAGCTGTGAGAACAATCATGGGCTTCCCAAGGTATGCCCATGTTACACCAACACTCCACAGTCTGCATTGGTTGACGATCAATTTCCGGGCACGAGTCAAAGTGTTGGTTATGACCTATAAAGCCCTTCATGGCATCGGACCAGAATATCTCCGGGACTGCCTTCTGCCGCACAAATCCCAGCGACCGATTAGGTCCCACAGAGTTGGCCTTCTCTGGGTCCCGTTGATTAAACAATGTCGTTTGGCGGATCCCAGTGGAAGAGCCTTCTCTGTGGCGGCCCCGACCCTCTGGAACCAGCTCCCCACTGAGATTAGAACTGCCTCCACCCTCCTTGCCTTTCGTAAACTCCTTAAAACCCACCTCTGCCGTCAGGCATGGGGGAATTGAGACATTTCTCCCGGGCCTATACAATTCATGTATGGTATGTTTGTGTGTATGTCTGCTTTAATAACGGTTTTTTAAATGTTTTTAAATTATTAGATTTGTCTTGAATTGTTCTATTGTTGTTGTGAGCCACCCCGAGTCTACGGAGAGGGGTGGCATACAAATCATAATACATAAAATAAATAAATAAATAAAAATGGGTGTTTCGCTGGCAGCGGAAGTCCAGAGGTGGGGTTTCTCAGCGAGGGGAGCCTCAGCGAAATCGCAGCATCACAAAAACACGGAAGTCCGGAGGTGGGGTTTTGAGGAGTTCCATGTTTTTGCGATGCTGCAATTTTGCTGAGTCTCCCCTCGCTGGGAAACCCCACCTCCGGACTTCTGTTGCCAGCAAAGCACCCGTTTTTGCCCTGCTGGGATTCCCCTGCTGGGATTCCCCTGCAGCATCACAAAATCATGGAAGTCCAGGGGTGCTGTCTCCCATGGAGGGGAGTCTCAGGGGAATCCTAGCAGCGCAAAAACAGGCGCTTCAGCTGGCAAAAGGGGTGAGTTTTGGGCTTGCGCGCATTAATCGCTTTTCCACTGATTCCTATGGGAAACATTGTTTCGTTTTACAAACTTTTCACCTTACAAACCTCATCCAGGAACCAATTAAGTTCATAAGACGAGGTATCACTGTATCTAACGGGGGACATGATCGAAACATTTAAATATGTTAAAGGGTTAAATAAGGTTCAGGAGGGAAGTGTTTTTAATAGGAAAGTGAACACAAGAACAAGGGGACACAATCTGAAGTTAGTTGGGGGAAAGATCAAATGCAACGTGAGGAAATATTATTTCACTGAAAGAGTAGTAGATCCTTGGAACAAACTTCCAGCAGACGTGGTTGGTAAATCCACAGTAACTGAATTTAAACATGCCTGGGATAAACATATATCCATCCTAAGATAAAATACAGGAAATAGTATAAGGGCAGACTAGATGGACAATGAGGTCTTTTTCTGCCGTCAGTCTTCTATGTTTCTATATTTAATAAAATCTATTTTAAAAAAGAATTATATCCAAATTTGTATGAGGAGGTAAGAAGGTGAGAATAAGATTAAAATGGCTGCAAGATAAACAAAAACAAGAGGGCTTCGGACATCTGGACTTTGTGCTTTATCATCAGGTTTTGTCACTATTATGGATTAAAGATTGGATTGAGATTAAAAATCAGAGACTTCTGGCTTTGGAAGGGAATGACCTACTACAAGGATGGCACAGATTTTTATGAATGGGAAAAATAAAACACTGTCATATTTTAGAAACCATAAAATAAGAGACACACTAATGGAGACATGGAATAAAATTAGAAAAGAACATTGCAGGAAGATATCAAGATGGTTCTCCAGTATGAAAGCCATGACACACCCAAACACAATAAAACTTAATAAAATGGTTAATTACGATCAAATATTAGATGAAAAGGGGAATTTAAAACAAGGCAATAACTAATGAAATAAGGTATTACATTTGATTGGTGGCCATATGCCCAAATTCAGTCGAGGTTACAGAAAGACAAAAAAAATACTGGAAATCAAGAAAAAAATTCTGTTCGGGATAAATTATTATTAGGTGAGGAAAAAAACCTTATTATTAAATTATATAAATTCTCGATTGAATTCAAAATGGAAGTTGAAATAGTGAAAGGAAATATGACTAGCTGGGCAAGAAATATAGAATATAACATACATCTAGACCAATGGGAAACTATTTGGCTAGAAATTACAAAATGACAAAATCAATTGCATATAAAGAAAATATTCATAAAATGTTTTACATGTGGCACCTAGCACCAGCCAGATTAGCGAAAATATACCCTAACCTAAAACCGAATTGCTGGAGATGTGGAAATGAAAATAGAACTATCTTCCATGTGTGGTGGACATGTCCCCATATAAAGAAAACCTGGAACAAAATTAATACATGGATTTTTGAAATTATTAAACAAAATGTTAAGTTAAGTTAAGTTAAAACCATTGGTACCAAGTGTCATAGAATTATATAAGAGAAAGAGATGCCTAGGTAGACAGCAAGGTTGGGGGGTTTGTTATATGTTTCTATGTTTCTTTTCCTTTTTTCTATTTCTATCTGTTCTTTTTCTTTCTACTGGTGTTTGCATAATTGGTTTGTCTGACTTAAGATATTGTACAATACAATATTAATGTAAGCTAGTAGGAAACAGGTTAAAAGATTATGTACTGTCTTTTTTAATGTTTATTTATTTAATAAACTTTTTCTTAAAAAAGAGAAAAAGGAGAAGGAAGAAATTAAAGGCAATCCTATGGCATTAATTTTGTTCAGTTAGCTGAATTTCTGGGTGAAGTTATAGATGGTAATCAATTAGATAAATCTTTACAAAACAGTGAAAATAAATAGTACTTTTCAAATAAGGAAACTTACATTAACTAACTAATGGTTAACTAATTGTGGTTTACACATATGACCAGTGAATGATTTTTATTACAATAAAATAAAATCGGGCGAGCGGCGGGCGGGCAGGCGGCGAACGGCGGGCGGGTGCCTACGGGGAACGGTGAGAGGGGTAGTTTTTGGCTGTCCATAGCCAAAAATGGTGTTTTTACTTCCGCACCGCTACATCACGGAAAATCGATTTTCGCGGGAGGTCTTGGAACGTAACCCCCGCGAAAATCGAGGGATCACTGTAGTTTCAATTCCACATATGATGTTTTCATATGTGGAATTGAAACTACCCTAAATAAAATCAACCCAGATGAAGCCAATAAAATCAGACTTGAAGTCACTAATATTCTCTGCTCTAGCAAACCTCCTAGAAGCAACATACAAAAGGAGGAACGAGATGCACATCAATTTGAAGAAAGACAACGATATAATCATCCTCCCAGTCGATAAAGGAAACTCCACAGTAGTGATGAACACATCAGACTACAAAGAAAAAATTTCCATCCTACTACAAAACCCTGCCTACAAACTTCTAAACACAGATCCTACCACCTACCTGGAAAAAACCACCAAATCTAAAATAAAAACCTCTCCCATCAGTGAAGAAATCCAACAAAGAATCATCCCCAGAGAAAAATCTTCCATATGTCCAAAACTCTATGGCCTTCCAAAAATACACAAAGGAATACCTCTCAGGCCAATAGTCAGCTCCATAGGCTTCCCTCTACAAAATCTTGCCAAATTTTTAGCCAAATATCTTCAACCCTATACAGAAACTATCACCTCATATGTACAAAATTCATTCCACTTTATACAAATAATTAAAAAACAAAACCTACAACCTGGTGACCTACTTGTGAGTTTTGATGTCGTATCCCTTTTCACCCAAATACCTATTAAAGAAGCCTTAACAGCTATCCAAAACAAACACAAGCCCCCCAAATATATCTTAGATCTAACCAACCACTGTCTGACTAATACATACTTCATCTATAATGAACAAAGATATAAACAGATAGAGGGAGCCCCCATGGGATCACCCCTCTCACCTGTCATCGCCAACCTCTATATGGAATACAGTGATCCCCCGGGTATTGCATTCCCGATCATTGCGAAACGGCTATATGGCGATTTTTGAACCCAGAAGTAAAAACACCATCTGCGCATGCGCGCCCTTTTTCCTATGGGCACGCATGCGTAGATGGTGCCGGGCAGATCAGCTGCTGGGCGGCTTCCCTGGGTCTTCCCCCTCTTGCTGGCGGGAGGGCGAGCGGCGGGCATCAGCGAGGAGTTTCCCCACCGCCCACGCAAACTCCTCGCTGCCGCTCGCCCGCCCTTCGCCCGCCCACGCCGTTCATTCTCGCCACTTCCCAGCTGAGTCCTGAAGCGAATTGGATTCAGGACTCAGCTGGGAAGCGGTGCGAGCGAGGGGCGCGAGCGAACGGCTTCGCCGCCTGCCCGCTCGCCCGCCGCTCGCCCGCCCTTCGCCCGCCCATGCCGTTCATTCTCGCCGCTTCCCAGCTGAGTCCTGAAGCGAATTGGCTTCAGAACTCAGCTGGGAAGCGGTGCGAGCGAGCGGCGTGGGCGAACGCCTTGTCCGCCGCCTGCCTGCCCGCGCGCCCGCCGCTCGCCCGCCCTTTGCCCGCCCACGCCGTTCATTCTCGCCGCTTCCCAGCTGAGTCCTGAAGCGAATTGGCTTCAGAACTCAGCTGGGAAGCGGCGCGAGCGAGCGGCGTGGGCGGGCGAAGGGTGGGCGAGCGGCAGCGAGGAGTTTGCGTGGGCAGTGGGGAAACCCCAGCGCCGCTTCCCAGCTGAGTCCCCTTCCCAGGAACCCCAATCTTCGGCTCCTCGCTAGCGCTGCGGAAGTAAAAACACCATCTGCGCATGAGCAGATGGTGTTTTTACTTCCGCAGCGCTACTTCGCGAAAAACCGATCATTGCGGGGGGTCCTGGAACGTAACCCTCGCAATGATCGGGGGATCACTGTATTTTGAAAATAATGCATTAGAGCAATCTAAACACAAACCTAAACTTTGGCTGAGATATGTTGATGATACTTTTGTAATTTGGCCACATGGAAGGGAAAAACTAGACAATTTCCTCACACATCTCAATAGCCTACACCCCAAAATACAATTTACTATGGAAACAGAAGCCAATGATCAACTTCCCTTTCTGGATGTACTAATCTATAAAAAACCCAATGGCACCCTAGGACACACCATCTACCAAAAGAAAACCCATACCAACCGTTATTTAAATGCACACTCCCACCA
This sequence comes from Erythrolamprus reginae, assembly GCF_031021105.1. Taxonomy (NCBI): domain Eukaryota; kingdom Metazoa; phylum Chordata; class Lepidosauria; order Squamata; family Dipsadidae; genus Erythrolamprus; species Erythrolamprus reginae. The sequence continues at coordinate 37,682,687 of NC_091956.1, read as the reverse complement.
CCACCCCGCAGAGATCACCTCAGTAGCCAAAACTCTCATCACCAGAACCAAACGCCTAGCTGACCATGAGCACTTAAAAACCAAATTGAACAAACTCAAAGATGTATTAATTTCTAATGGATTCGAAAGGAAAACAATCACAAAGTTAATCAAAAAAGAGACACCCCCCAAAAATCAAGATCAAGAATAGAATAATGGTACCACCCTCCTCCCTTACATCAAGGGCACCACAGACAAAATTAGTAAAATTCTGCACAAACATAATATCAAAACTTCATTTGTCACTAACCAAAAAATATCAAACATCCTAAGGAACCCAAAAGATAAAATCCGACTAGAACACCAAGGAATTTATGAAATCCCTTGCAAAACATGCGCAGCCACATACATTGGACAAACCAATCGAAGAGTGAGCGCACGCATTGCAGAATATAAGAATGCAGTTAAAAAAGAAGAAAAGACTTCCTCCCTTGTCCAGCACATTAAAAAAACAGGGCACGAAATTGACTGAAAAAACTAAATTACTTTCCAAAACAGAAAATTTATATAGAAGAATTACTATGGAAGCTATAGAGATTGAGAAACACCCCTTCTGCATGAACAAAAGGGATGATACGTCCCGCCTACCAGAGATTTGGAAACCAGCCTTAAACAAAAAAACATTTCATAATAATCACCATGTCAATCCTTCAAGTAATTGTGATTCCACCAACCAATCAAATCACTAAAACATAGTCACCCAATCTATTTGCTACATTCAAACCAAATCTCCACCCCTAACACTATATATAAGGAAGAAATGGCAGTTGCAAACATTCCATATTTACAACAGCACGAAGCTTAAAACTTCAGCCTGATGATGGTGAATGTGATTTCACCGAAACGTCGCATAGACACTCAAAATATTACACGGGGCAAAACCCGAACTCAGAACAATCTACATACATATACCCGTGAAAATCTACGAATGTATGTATGTATGTATGTATGTATATTTGTTTTCGTAGATTTTCACGGGTACAGGTATGACGGTCGTGGTATATTCGGGTTTCTTCCCGTGTAGGATTTTGAAATTTCTGGCGACGTTTCGACGAGGTCTCATATATATATTTTCTCTATCTAATCTATCTAATTTGACTTCTATGCCGACCAGTCCTGAAGGACTCACCTAATGTGCTGCTCAGGCACTATACTTTTCTGTCCACACCAAAAAAAAATTAGAGGGAACATTGATTAGTAAGAACCCAGGGCCAATTGCACCAGCATATGGTCTCACAAGGGGTCTAAGGATCTCATTTTGGTACCTAATGGCAGTCAGGCTATCTCTGGCGAGCACATGGAGGGCTGTGTGGCCCTCGAAAGAAATGCCACCTACACCATTACCCACTGCCAAACTGGTCATGCTGAAGGATGTTGTGCAGACAGCAGATCATTCCCCACAGCGCCTCCAGACTCTGTCATGTCTGTCACATGTGCTCAGTGCGAATCTGCTTTCATTTGTGAAGAGCACAGGGTGCCAGTGGCGAATTTGCCAATCCTGGTGTTCTGTGGCAAATGCCAAGCGTCCTGCACAACCCCCATCTATGGACGTCATACCATCCTAATGAAGTCGGTTTCTAATCGTTTGTGCAGACACATGCATATTTGTGGCCTGCTGGAGGTCATTTTGCAGTGCTCTGGCAGTGCTCCTCCTGTTCCTCCTTGCACAAAGGCAGAGGTAGCGGTCCTGTTGCTGGGTTGTTGCCCTCCTCCTGCTCTCTACATCTCCTGGTGTACTGGTCTGTCTCCTGATAGCGCCTCCAGCCTCTGGACACTACGCTGACAGACACAGCAAACCTTCTTGCCACAGCTCGCACTGATGTGTGCCATCCTGGATGAGTTGCACTACCTGAGCCACTTGTGTGGGTTGTAGAGTCAGTCTCATGTTACCACGAATGTGAAAGCACAACCAACATTCAAAAGTGACCAAAACATCAGCCAGAATGCATTGGTACTGAGATGTGCTCTCTGCAGAACCACTCCGTCAGGCCCAAAGTCAAAGGTTGGCCTGATACAGAAAAGAACAGGAGGGAGTGATTTTTGCCACGCAGCACACATTCCTTTATGCAGAATCCAAAGTAAACTGAACACAATTAGAAATCCCTGCATTGGATTTGTCCTCATGATTGCACTTGTGGGTGTGGAGATGGGAGAGGAGCTTTTGACCTGGATGTAATCTTAAGTTGGAATGAAAAATGCAGAATCCAAATTGGCTTTGTTAATAAATCGGACCCTACGCTAAAAGAAATAAGACGTGGAAGTTGATTTATTTTCTCAGATGCTATTTTGGTTCCCATGACAATCAATTCCAACTTTTCCTCTGAAGAATGAAGAATGGAGCTGGGGAGAATCTGGGCTTGGAATTTTCTACACACCAGGAATGCAACATCACGGAGGTAAAGGGGGGAGGAACAGACTTGAATTAACTAAGCCAGAGACAATGTACCATTGTTCTTCCACCCCCACCCCCAGTTGGCTCCCTAAGTGAATTGCGAGATAGATGCATGTCTCTATTACATCAAAACGATTCCTTTGTGGGGGAATTTCAAAATCTGCTTGCCCCCCCTCCTGCTCCTCTGATGGCAAATGGCAGATTGCTTCCTAAACTGCATAATGAGTTAAAGGCTGAGACTCTGATTTTCAAATTGAAACAGTCAGGCAAGCCTGTGAAGAATTTTATGGAAGAATTTCAGATGATTGCCTTTGACTTGAAGGGGTGGCCAGAAACCTATTTGGTCCATATTTTCAAAAGTGCCCTTGATCCAAAGTTGCGAGAGGCGTATGAACTGCAGGTGGGAGGCACCTGGCCATTCAAGACTGGTATGTCACAGCAGTCGCTTTGGGTGATGCAATTCTTGCTGAGAAGGGACCTCCCCCGCCCCATGCAACAAAGGATTTTTAAAGAGGCTGCCTTTAAGAGGCTGTCAGTTGGGCTCCCCTTGCTCAAGGGTTATGAGGGGAACAAATTGCTACGGATGTGACCAGATTGGACATAAGGGAACAGACTGCTTGACACCCCTCTCTCCCCCAAAACCCAAGCCATGCCCGGTAGCAGAAAGAGGATCTGAAGAAGCCCCTCTGCAGAGTCTCTGGGCCTTTCAAACCACAGAGCTGTGCCCTCCTGAGGATTTTGCTAAAGGTGAAAACCCTATTCCTTCAGGGTCCTGCCCTGGTTGGAATGAGGAGCCCGGTAGAGAAGACGACCCAATGGTGACTGAGCCCATCCATCCGTTCATCATTAAAGCAAGGATTAAAGAAATGACCACGGGGGAGGAGGAAGAAATACGGGCTCTGATAGATACAGGGTGCTCGAAGGTTCCTTATTAGCAAAACCGTAGTGGAGAAGTTAAAAATCCAGACCAGGCCTTTAACGAAACCCATCTGGTTCCACCAGGTGGACGGCTCTCTAGTGGGTGGAGTTCCCGCTATGCTCCTTACTGAGTTAGTGGAGCTGCGGATAGGCCGGCACCATGAAATCTTGAGATTCATAGTCGCTCCCAAGATGTCGGAAACAGTTATATTGGGTCTGGCCTGGATGGACAAATGGACTCCCACCTTTCATTGGGAGGGTGGGCATCAAAAGCTTTTCATCCCCTTGGGCTCCAACCCTTTTCTAGAGACTGACAGGGGGAAACTTCCTCCCCGGGAGGAGCCAGATGGGTCCTTAGCAGCAGTTGCAATGAAGGAAGGAACACTTCCAGATCTCCTGAAGGTGCCCTTGGAATACAGGGACTTGGGAAGAGTTTTCAGTGAGGAAGATTGCAATGAACTGCCCCCTCACCAACCTACAGACTGTGCGATAGAATTTGAACCAGAGGAACTCTCCCAAAACCTAGGATGTACGCAATGTCACCAAAAGAATTGGGAGAACTGAGGAACTTCATAGACACCAATTTAAAGAGGGGATTTATCTAGCCCGCAAATTCCAGGACAGCTGCCCCCATTCTCTTTAAGGAGAAGAAGGACGGAGGTTTTGGTTTGGTCGTGGACTTCCGGAACCTTAATGCAGTGTGTGTGCAAAACACTTATCCCCTCCTCATGAAGGACTTACTAAATGATCTAGCGAAGGGTAAATACTTTACCAACTTGGACTTGAGGGAGACTTATTACCGCATCAGAATAAAGGAAGGGGATGAGTGGAAAACCGCTTTCAACTGCCCATTAAATACTTTCCAATTTCGAGTGATGCCATTTGGTCTGAAATGGACCCCTGCCGTGTTCATGCAGTACATAAATGAAGTTCTATACGCCCACCTCTACAACAGAGTTCTTGTGTACTTAGATGACGTCCTTATCTACAGCCACATTCTGGAGAGAATTCGTCCGCACCATTGGCTCCACCCAAGGACTCAGTTCTGCATTCCACCCTTCCACAAATGGAGCAGCAGAAAGAGCTAACGCCCTAGTGGAACAGTACCTTAGGTGTTATGTGAGTTACCAGCAGAACAATTGGGCTGAATTGTTGCTGTTTGCAGAAGTAGCATACAATAATTCTGTACACAGTAGCACGGGAATAACTCCTTTTCAGGTTACCAGTGGTCGAGATTTTGTTCCCATGCCAGAACTACCTACACAACCTCCCTCATCCATCACGTTGCTGGAGTGAATGGAGAAGCTGAAGAGAGGATGGGAGGACACCAAGAAGATGCTGACAGAGGCAGCGCAATCCTACAAGAGACAAGCAGATAAGCACCGATCTCCCAAACTGCCTTTTCAAGTGGGAGATAAAGTTTTTCTGTCTACCAAATGCATTCGGTTAAGGTTGCTAGCAAAAAGTTAGGTCCAAAATTCCTGGGCCCTTTTCCAATAGTGAAAGTAATCAACCCGGTCATGGTGCAGCTTGCACTACCTAGAATCCTAGGGAGGATCCACCCTGTATTTCACTGCAGCCTGCTTAAGCCGGTGATCGGGTCCAACATTAGGCCACACGCACAGCCGCCCCTTTCCCCTGTAGTAATTCAAGGGGAACCCTATTAAAAAGTGAAAAAAAAATTGGATTCCCGCATTTTCCGGGGAACCTTGCAGTATCTAATTCATTGGAAGGGGTGCCCTCTGTCGTAGGCTACCTGGGTAAAGAGTCGGGACATCAGTGCTGATAGGTTAGTCAAGCAGTTCCATGAAAATTATCCAAACAAGCCAAAGGATCCTGGAGGGGGGAGGTAAGATGGTTTGGAATGGTGTACTCATATGCTTAGGGGAGGCCGCCTGTCAGGCCAAAATTCAAAGGGTGGCCTGACACAGTTTGGTAGTGACAAAAGAACATGGGGGAGTGAGAGAGTGAGATATTGATTGATTGATTGATTTGATTTGATTTGTATGCCGCCCCTCTCCAGAGACTCGGGGCGGCTAACAGCAACAATAAAACAGTGTACAATAGTAATCTAATACTAAAAATGATTAAAAATCCACTAATATAAAAACCAAACTTACATACATACATACCATGCATAGAACTGTAAAAGCCTCGGGGGAAAGAGGATCTCAATTCCCCCATGCCTGACGGCAGAGGTGGGTTTTAAGTTGCTTACGAAAGGCAAGGAGGGTGGGGGCAATTCTAATCTCTGGGGGGAGTTGGTTCCAGAGGGCCGGGGCTGCCACAGAGAAGGCTTTTCCCCTGGGTCCCGCCAAACGGCATTGTTTAGTTGACGGGACCCGGAGAAGATCCACTCTGTGGGACCTAACTGGTCGCTGGGATTCGTGCAGCAGAAGGCGGTCCGTGAGATAATCTGGTCCGGTGCCATGAAGGGCTTTATAGGTCATAACCAACACTTTGAATTGTGACTGGAAACTGATCGGCAAACAATGCAGACTGCGGAGTGTTGGTGTAGCATGGGCATATTTGGGAAAGCCCATGATTGTTCTCGCAGCTGCATTCTGCACGATGTGAAGTTTCCGAACATTTTTCAAAGGTAGCCCCATATAGAGAGTGTTACAGTAGTCGAGCCTTGAGGTGATGAGGGCATGAGTGACTGTGAGCGGTGACTCCCGGTCCAAGTAGGGTCGCAACTGGTGCACAAGGCGAACCTGGGCGAACGCCCCCTTCGCCACAGCTGAAAGATGTTTCTCTAATGTGAGCTGTGGATCGAGGAGGACGCCCAAGTTGCGAACCTTCTCTGAGGGGGTCAGTGATTCTCCCCCCAGGGTAATGGACGGACAGATGGAATTGTCCTTTGGAGATAAGACCCACAGCCACTCCGTCTTGTCTGGGTTGAGTTTGAGTTTGTTGACACTCATCCAGGCCCCAATATCCTCCAGGCACCGGCACATCACTTCCACTGCTTCGTTGACTGGACATGGGGTGGAGATGTATAACTGGGTATCATCGGCGTATTGATGATACCTCACCCCATGCCCTTGGATGATCTCACCCAGCGGTTTCATGTAGATATTAAATAGCATGGGGAGAGGACTGACCCCTGAAGTACCCCACAAGGGAGAGACCTAGAGGTCGACCTCTGACCCCCCACTAACACCGACTGCGACCGACCAGAGAGGTATGAAGAGAACCACTGAAGAACAGTGCCTCCCACTCCCAACCCCTCCAGCCAGTGTAGAAGGATACCATGGTCGATGGTATCGAAAGCAATATGCCACGCAGCACACATTCCTTTACGCAGAATCCAAAGTAAACTGAACACAGGAAGGAATTAGAAATCCCAGCATCGGATTTGTCCTCATGATTGCACTTGTGGGTGTGGGCTGGGAGATGAGGTTTTGATCTGGATGTAATCTTAAGGGACCTTAAGTTGGAATGAAACATGCAGAATCCAAATTGGCTTTGTTAATAAATCGGACCCTACGTTAAAAGAAATAAGACATGGAAGTTGATTTATTCTCTCAGATGCTATTTTGGTTCCCATGACACACTCCTTTATTGAGTGTGTCTTGATAATTGCCAAAAATTTCCATCTGTTGTCTATTCCATTTGCACAACAGGATGTGAAATTGATTGTCAGTCAGTGTTGCTTCCTAAGTGGACAGTTTGATTTCACAGAAGTTTGATTTACTTGGAGTTATATTGTGTTGTTTAAGTGTTATTTTTTTGAGCAGTATCCATCATTTCTGAAAATAAGCCCTAGTGTTTATGTTTGAGCTCAAAAGAAAAAAAAGACTGTGTGTTATTTTCAAGGAAACATGGTAACAAATTTGAGTCAACTACATTGCAGCTGAAGAAGCCAACCAAGATTTCTGACATAAAATAGGGAAGCTCTAAAAGTTAATTTAAATCTCATAAATAACATGGAAATTAGTCTATGTAGGAAATAAAGTACATGCCTGAAGTTTAGAAAATACTGGAATATGAGATTGTAGAAATATGGTTTCTATGCACTTTCAACAATTTTCTCGTTTGTTTTTTCATGTTTGATTTTTGTTCGTAATAGTAATTTAAGTGGATTTTTAATAGAATGCATAAATATGTTGAGAAAATGGTTTTTGAGGATTCATAGCATTTGATACAAATCATTAGGGTAATTCTTGGAATTTCACAATAAAGCAGGTCATTTTAATTGTCCTTTGTTACAGATTTGAGAATGAGAACAGAGAATACTTGTTTATTTTAAGTCATCTTTTGTTTCATGATAAGCTTTCTTTAATCTATAGTCTGACTCAGTTTTAATCTTATTTTGTATTAATTCTGTTAATATTTTAAATGTAGGGAGCCATAAGATGCCCTGTTTTTCTACTACTTATTTGATGAATATTGTTTTCATGAAAACAGTATTTTTAGCAACTTTATAGTTATCCATGTTCTAGAATCTAGATAGTTGTCAGATTTGCCATGATGCCGCTTAAACTCTGCTATGACATCATTTTAGCTCTGCTTTTCATTGATATACCCTGACATAAAAGTGGGGGAGTAGTGGGGAATGCTAATAGGGGGATGGCAGGAAGGACAGCATGAAAATGGAATGCAGACACCGCTAAAGAGGCATCAAACTGGCATCTAGATTGTTACCAAAACACCTAATTCAAATGCTATTTTCTCCCTATGAGGTTGGAGCTAGCATTCAGATAAGGATGTCCTTCGTCCAGTCACATTGAGGACCGAGTCTGTCAATCAAATTTATTGTCTATATAGGTCCCCTCTCCTGGGCTTCTTCCCAGTTTCACTGGGAAGCTGGGCTTCTTCCCAGTTTCAGGCTCAGTCCAATGTTCCCTCTAAGGTGCGCCATACGCTGTAGCGCATTAAACATTTAAGCCTGGTGCACGCTTTTCAAAGGGTGTGCAGAGGAGGGTGGTGGAGGTGGCCCCCACCCTCCGCAGCAGCTTTTTGCACTTCCTCCTCCGCCTCCTCAGCGGCGGCTGCTCCCTCCCTCGGTGGCGGTGCTGCTGTTGCTGCTGCTTCTGGCTTGTGGCTCCTGGCTTGGAGGTTGGCAGCCGGGCTGGGCAGGCATGGGGAGTGGAGCCAGCGGTGGCAGGGGAGACAAAGGGGCCTTGCATGGCAGGAGGCAGGAGGTAGAAGTGGGGGGGGCAAGGCGGTGGGCTTGGCCTGTGCTGGAATGGATGGGGGAGGCGGCTCTGCGGAGCTTTGAGCTGACGTCAAGCCCTGCGCCCAGGAAAGCAGCGCGCTTTTCAAATATGCCACTTTCCTGGGCAGCCGTCTTTGCCTCCTCCCCCGCTGCCCCGCTGGGGGCTGCTCTCTGCCGCCGGGTCTCCTCTGCTGCCCAATCCCATGTTGGTGCCGGGGGCGACGGGCCCGGAACTCGTCCCCAAGCTTCGCCTCCTCCCCCCCGCTGCACTGGGGGCTTCCCTCGCCGCCGCACTGGGGGCTTCCCTCGCCGCCGCACTGGGGGCTTCCCCCATCCCCAAAGACGTGTAAGAGACAGCGGCGGCTGCATCGAGAGCATGGACCCCACCACCGTTTAACAGGTAGCAAGAGAGGGGTGAGAGAAAGAGAGAGAGAAAGAAAGCAAGAGAGAGAGAGAAAGAAAGCAAGAGAGAAAGAAAGAAAGAAAGAGAGAGAAAGAGAGAGAAAGCAAGCAAGCAAGAGATAGAGTGTGAGAAAAGAAGAGGAAGGAAGAGAGAGAGAGAGAAATGAGAGCAAAAAGGGGAGAAAAGAAGAGAAATGAGAAAATGATTAAGGCAGAGAATGAGAGGAAAGAGAAACAAAAGAGAGAGAAGTGACTCTTGATTTAAAGCATATTGTAAAAAGCACCCAAATAATAACAGAGAAAAAAAATCCCAGCCCTAACCTGTTTTTGGAAATGGTTCAAGAGTTCACACACATGGGGCTGGGGGCGGGGAGGAGACAGGGATGGAAAAAGAGAGAAGTAAGAGGGGGAAGGAATGAGAGAAAAAGGGAGGAATAGGGAGAAATGAGAAACAAATGAGAGAGAAAAGGGGGAGAGACAGGAGAGGCACCCAGAAATGAGACATTGGTAGAAATTTGAGGAGGGATGATTGATTATTAAATATGGATTGACTATGGAATGATGGTAAATATATATTTAGGTGTTGTTTAATATTAGGATGTATTAATCCATAAAATTGGATTAGAATTTTAGAACTATTTAGAAGATACTATTTAAAGATAATGGAAGATACATAGGATAAATAAGGGGTTTATGATATGTATGTATGATTTTATGACTTATGAATTTAAAATATACTTGGAAATGTAGAAGATTGATGAAAGTTAATAATAGTAAATGCTAAGTCCTGAAAAATAATTGAGCTTGGAAATATTGAATGAAATTTAGAAAAGTAGATATGGAAATGTACAGTATTAATTGATGCATTGGTGTTCAGATAGATTTTCATAGCATTATTAGATTACTATAATACTATGATAAATAGTTAAGAAATGAAGATTTTAAAGCATGGATTTATTAATAGTTATGTTTTTGGTTTCTCTCTCTCCCTCCCTTTATATTTCGCTCTTCCTTCCTTCTTCTCTTCCTCCCTTTCTCTCTCCCTTTCCCTCTTTCTCCCTTTTCTCTCTCTTCCTTCCCTCCCCTCCCTCCTTTCCTCCTTTCCACTTCTCTTTCCCTCACTCCCTCTCCCTTCCCTTTCCCTTTTCTTTTTTCTCTCCACTTTTCCTCTTTCTGCTTCTCCGGTGACCAGCCAGCTTTGCTGGCCGGCACAGGGCTTTCCCAGGCAGCTGGCTTTGCTGGCCGGCGCAGGGCTTGAGCTTGGTGCCACGGGGAGGGGAGGCAGCTGCCTGCCCTCCACCCCTCTCCAGGAAAGCGGCGCAAGAAAGTGGCCCATTTGAAAAGTGCGCCACTTTCCCAGGCAGCCAGCTTTGCTGGCCGGCGCACCCTCCCCTTGGCTCTGTGCCCTCCCCTTGGCTCTGCCTCCTGTCACCGCCGCACAGCTCACCTCAGTAGAAGCCTTGACGCTTGAGAGCAGGCACAGCACTCTCGGCATCAGCGGCCACCACGGTGCTGTTGCTGAGGTTGTTGTCACGGCAGCTGCCTTGTGCCGGCCAGCAAATCCGGCGGTGCAGGAAAGCGGCGCACTTGAAAAGCGCGCTGCTTTGCTGGCCGGCGCAGGGCTTTGCTGGCCAGTGCGGAGGTGGGGAAGGAGGTGGAGTTCATGGCTGAGTAGGTCAAGCCTGGGCCCATCACCCCCGGCTCCAGGGGACAGCCCCCACCGCAGCGGCGTCGGAGGAGGTTAACGCCTCTTCCGACGCCGCGGGGGTTGGTATCGGCCGGGGCAGCCTCGGCCCTGCCTGCCGACGCCAAACCGGGGAGGTGAGGGGAAGGTCCTCTGAGCGGGAATTTAAAATTAGCTGAGTGCTAAAAACCAGTGCGCTATAGCGCGCTGTGCGCCTTAGAGGGAACACTGAACTGGGGTATACATGTGCTTGAAAGTTACCTTTCCCCTTGTGTAGAATTTATGTATTACGAAACTTTATGCATTGCCCCTTATCTTAAGTTTATGCAATTTAGTTGTCTGATTTGTTTGTCATTAATATTGCTATTCACACAAGCCTTTTTTTTCCAGGCTGTCCTTTTGGTGTATGATGTTACAAACCAACAGAGCTTTGAAAACTTAGAAAATTGGCATAATTTTGTAAAGAAGGTCAATGAAGAGTCAGAAACTCAACCACGTGTGGCCTTGGTAGGGAATAAAAGTAAGTTGTTAAATTGTTATTTAAGTGGAATCTTTTGACTTATCTCAAATGCAGGCCAGCAGTACGCTCTCTGTTCACAGGTCTTCAGTAGCAGTGTGAGCCCCAATTTTGCAGACATTGGTACATGTGTGGTCTCTTTCATTTTACTGGCCCCATGGTGCATTGATTTTGGCAGGCTTAGAACTGTAAAATGTAACATTTCATGCATTAGACTAAATGGGGAGTGCTGTGTTGTGTCAGCAATCACAATGTTTAGTTTGATGGAGGATATCACTTCATGGAAATAACTTGCTTCAGTGATTAGCAAGCAGTATGACATTGCCCATAAAATTTGGGAAGTTTTGCCAATTTATTTTCTTTATTTCATTTTAATACAAAAATGGCTTTTTATAGTTTGGAATCCTTATATTAAGATATGACTGATCAATAAATTATGCCTAACTTTTTCCTTGTTAATAACAAATAATACATTTTTCCTATGAAAAGCTGAATAGTATGGTTAACATATTACTTGGTAGTCCTTGACTTACCACTACAACTGAGCCCAAGATTTCTGTTGTTAAGTGAGACATTTGTTAAATGCGTTTTACCCTATTTTGTAACCTTTCTTGCCATAGTTGTTAAGTGAATCACTGCAATTTTTAAATTAGTAACTCAGTTGTTAAGTGAATTTGACTTCCCCAGGGACTTTGCTTGTTAGAAGATAGCAAAAAGTGATCACATGACTTTGGGACACAGAAATAGGAATGTAGTCAAGTATGAACCAATTGCCGAGCATCCAAACTTTGATCACATGATCATGAGGATGCTACAAAGTTTGAAACTCACTTTTTTCAGTGGTGTTGTAATTTTGAATGATCACTAAATGAACTGTTGTAAGTCGAGGACAACCTGTACCTGAAATGGCTTAAACATTGAAGAGCTTAAAAAATTAAAGATTGCAAATAATAGGATAGATATGTGTCTGTTCTTCCCCTCTTCCCCCAATGCTATTATGAACCTTGGTTTCCTTACATACATTGTTAAAAAAAAATTGCTTGGCTATTCAGTTTGTCAAAAATAAGACTACTGAATGGTAAAGCAATAAAACATTGATTTTATTAGAATGGGGTCTCCCAATCTGACAACTTTTAAGATCTGTGGACCTTGGCTCCCAGAATTCCACAGCCAGCCATGCTTGAGAAATCGAAGTCCACAAGTCTTTAAAGTTGTCAAGTTTGGAGACCCCTGAATTAGAACAAAAAAAGGTTTACAGTGATCCCCCGATCATTGCGAGGGTTCCGTTCCAGGACCCCTCGCAATGATCGGTTTTTCGCGAAGTAGCGCTGCGGAAGTAAAAACACCATCTGCGCATGCGCAGATGGTGTTTTTACTTCCGCCTCAGCAGCAAGGAGCCGAAGATTGGGGTTTCCCCACCGCCCACGCAAACTCCTCGCTGCCGCTCGCCCGCCCTTCGCCCGTCCACGCCCTTCGCTCGCGCCGCTTCCCAGCTGAGTCCTGAAGCCAATTCGCTTCAGGACTCAGCTGGGAAGCGGCGCGAGCGAACGGCGTGGGCGGGCGAAGGGCGGGCGAGCGGCAGCGAGGAGTTTGCGTGGGCGGTGGGGAAACTCCTCGCTGATGCCCGCCGCTCGCCCTCCCGCCAGCAAGAGGGGGAAGACCCAGGGAAGCCGCCCAGCAGCTGATCTGCCCGGCGCCATCTACGCATGCGTGGCCATAGAAAAAAAGGGCGCGCATGCGCATATGGTGTTTTGACTTCCGGGTTGAAAAATCGCCATATAGCCATTCGCAATGATTGGGATCGCGATACCCGGGGGATCACTGTATTTTACAGTAAGTTAGTTAGTTATGCTAATTAAACATATTTTTATAAAAAGGTATTGTATAATAGTGAAATTGAAATAACTAATAATTAGCAAAGACAAAACCAACATAGCAGTTAATTTCGCAAAATTATAATAAAAATATTGACATCCTTCCATTCCCTAATGAATCAAAAGATTTCACCATTTCTTGGATCTCATGGAAGGCGAAGTAGACCGTGCTCAGATATTCAATTGGTAGTTGACCTTTCTCTTCTTAGACTCCAAGATTAGGAACGGAAGCACCATTTCTCTACAAGCTTTTTAAACTTGAGTTCAAGATGAACAGATATTACTGATACGTCATAGCTGAGGCTCAGGGAACCTCATGTATTTTTGAAATAAGTATTCTCAAAGCAAAGAGTGTTTTTTCTCCAATCTTTCAGTTCAATGGTGCCAAAAAGATGAGAGGGAGCAATGGCTTTGGCATTGAGGATAGAAACAATGAATTCAGTTATGGCTGTTGCCTCCCTGCTCTAGACTAGCCATTCATGTTTATTCCAGTAGATAATAGATATTTGAAGGCTTGAATGAAATACCAAGGGCATTAATGTCCATGAAATTGAGCGTGGTGATTTGCTCGAGACTATGACAAACAAAGAACTGTTGGTTCAAAATCCTTGCTAACTTTTGGAAATGAAGATTCAATAGCACTGGGCCACTTCAGATCAAGCATTTATTTTAAAAAGCTGCTTCATTTTGTTAAGTTTTCTAGAACAATAATAAAGCAGTCTTTAAAAAATAAGGCTAATAATTTGAATATTCTATAGGCATTTACAGTTATTGACTTATCTTTTTGCAGCAAACCAGAAACAGACAGTTTCAGAACAGCCTGATTAGCACAAGATAATAAAAAACTGCCTCTACCTCTACCTTCCAGCAATTTGCTTCCTTAGTTTTAGTTTCACTTTCAGTTTTAGCACAAGCAACTAATAATTTCAGACTGCAGGGTTTGCCATAGCCTATGGTCGCCTGCCTGCAGTCTGAATCAGCGGATAGTCAGGAAGTCGAACAGTTGCTTGTGCTAATCAGGCTCTCCACTGTTTGCTGCAAGAAGGCAAATTGCTGGGTGGCAGAAGCCAAAGGGTGGCGGTGGCTTGGCAGGGCTATATTCAGTGTCTAAGACATACCCAAGTTTTCACCCTCTTTTAGGGGAAGATTTATTTATTTATTGATTGATTGATTGTTAGAGTTGAAAGGGACCATGCAGGTCATCAAGTCCAACCCCATGTCTGAGCAGGAATCCTAAAGCACCCCAGCCAAATGGCAGTCCAATCTCCTCTTGAAAGTGTCCAGAGTTGGGGAGTTCACAACCTCTGCAGGCAGGTTGTTCCACTGGTTGATCGCTCTGACCGTCAGGAAGTTCTTCCTTACTTCTAGGTTGAATCTCTCCTTGGTCAGCTTCCAACCATTGTTCCTCGTCCAGCCCTCTGGTGCTCTGGAGAATAGAATGGCTCCCTCCTCTCTGTGGCAACCCCTCATATACCTTTATACAGCTATCATATCCCCTCTGCCCCTCCTTTTCTCTAGGAAAGTGTTTCCCAACCTTTTTTGAGCCGCGGCACATTATTCATATTTTCAAATTCCTGGGGAACACTGAACCCGAGGGGGGGGGGGCGCTAAAGAAAAGTTTGGACAAAAAAAAAAACCTTCCTCCATTTCGCTCTATTTCTCCCTCCCTCTTTCTCTCTCTTCCTTCCTTCCCTTCTTTCTCTCTCTCCATCCCTCTTTCTTTCTTCCTCTCTTTTTTGCTCTTTTTCTCTCTCCCTCCTTCCCTCCATCTATGTCTTTCTCTCTCCCTTGCTCTCTCTGCCTCTCTTGCTATCTCTCTTTCTCTCTCTTTCTCTCTCTTCCTCTGTCTCTCTTGCTATCTCTTTTTTCTCTGTCTCTCTTGCTATTCTTTCTCTCTCTCTCTCTGTCTCTCTCTTTCTCTGTCTCTTTCTCTCTCTCTGCCTCTCTTTCTCTCTCTCTGTCTCTCTTGCTATGTCTCTCTTTCTTTCTCTCTCTCTCTCTCGCTCTGCCTCTCTTGCTATGTCTCTCTTCCTCGCTATGTATCTCTTTCTCTCTGTCTCTCTTACTATGTCTTTCTCTTGCTCTATCTCTTTCTTTCTGTCTCTCTTGCTATCTCTTTCTTTCACTCTCTCTGTCTCTCTTGCTATCTCTCTTTCTCTCTCTCTGTCTCTCTCTCTTGCTATGTCTCTCTTTCTCTCTCTCTCGCTATCTCTTTCTCTCTCTCTTGCTATCTTTCTTTCTCTCTCTCTTTTGCTATCTCTCTTTCTTTCTCTCTCTCTCTTGCTCTCTTTCTTCCTCTCTCTCTCTCTTTCTCTCTATCTCTTGCTATCTCTTTCTCTCTCTCTCTCTATCTCTCTTGCTATGTCTCTCTTTCTCTCTCTCTTGCTATCTCTCTTTCTCTCTCTCTCTCTTTTGCTATCTCTTTCTTTCTCTCTCTCTCTTTCTTTCTCTCTCTCTTTTGCTATCTCTCTTTCTCTCTCTCTTTCTCTCTCTTTCTCTCTCTTTTGCTATCTCTTTCTTTCCCTTTCTCTCTCTTGCTATCTCTCTTTCTCTCTCTCTTTCTCTCTCTCTCTCTCTGTCTCTTGCTATCTCTTTCTCTCTCTCTCTGTCTCTCTTGCTATGTCTCTCTTTCTCTCTCTCTCTCTTGCTATCTTTCTTTCTCTCTCTCTCTTTTACTATTCTTTCTTTCTCTCTCTCTCTCTATGTCTCTCTTTCTTTCTCTCTCTTTCTGTCTCTCTCTCTCTTTCTACCACGCCGACAACAGCGGCATCAGGCAGTAGCCAAGGGTGGCGGCAGAGCGGCTGACTGCGAGCGGGAGCCCTGACGTCGGCAGCTGGACGTGCTGCTGGACGCCGTATATGCTGGCGCTGCGCTGGGCATGGGCGTGGGGCTGGCACCTCCGGTCCAGCCAGCGAGCCAGTGCCAGCCCCGCAGTGCCAGCATGTACGTCTCCAGCAGCACGTCCAACCGCCACCGTTGGTGCCTCTACCCTGGAGCTCCCTCTCGCCGCTGCCATCTCCCCGCGACTGTCTGGGGCTGCTGCAGCCGGCACCCTCCCACTCCCACCGCCAGTGCCCTCCCACCGGGCTCCAAAGGACACTTGACGCCGACGCCAGGGAAACGCTGCTCTAGGCTATCCATGCCCAGTTCCTGCAATCTCTCTTCGTAAGTCTTGGTTTCAAGTCTCTTAATCATTTTGCTTGCTCTTTTCTGCACCTTCTCCAGAGTTTCAATCTCTCTTTTGAAGTGTGGTGACCAGAACTGGATGCAATACTCCAGATGTGGTCTGACCAGGGCGTAGTAGAGTGGTATTAATACTTCCCTGGTCTTGGAGTGTATCCCCCTGTTGATGCAGCTTAGGATAGTGTTGGCTTTTTTGGCCGCTGCTGCACATTGCTGGCTCATGTTTAGTTGATTATCCACCAAGACTCCAAGATCTCTTTCACAGTCACTACTGCTAGGTGGGGTATCTCCCAGGCTGTATGTGTGTCTAGTTTTTTTTTTAACAAGGTGAAGGACTTTGCTCTTGTCGACGTAGAACATCATGTTGTTAGTGTGGGCCCATAGTATTAATCTGTCTAGATCTTTCTGTATTTTGAGCCTGTCCTCTAGGGTGTTGGCTACCCCTGCCAGTTTGGTGTCGTCTGCGAATTTGATTAGTTCCCCTTCTACTCCCTTGTCCAGGTCATTGATGAAAATATTGAAGAGTACAGGGCCCAGGACAGAACCCTGTGGTACCCCACTGCCTACCTTCCTTCCATGTGGATTTGGAACCGTTGAGGGCAACTCGTTGCGTGCGGTTGGACAGCCAATTGTTTATCCATCTGCATGTGTTGTAACCTAGCCCATTTTTTTCTAATTTGTAGATTAGGAGGTTGTGGTCAACTTTATCAAAAGCTTTGCTGAAGTCCAAGTATATGAAGTCTATTATGTTGTGTTGGTCCACTGATTTGGTTATGGTGTTGAAAAATGATATGAGGTTGGTTTGGCATGATTTGTTTCTGACAAACCCGTGCTAGCTGTTGGATATAATGCTGTTTGTTTCTAGGTAGTGGAAACATTTTTTAAAAAATATTTTCTCCAGTATTTTTCCAGGTATAGAAGTCAGACTGATTGGTCTGTAGTTGCCTGGGTCAGTCTTTTTAACTTTTTTGTGGATATTGACTACGTCAGCTCGTTTCCAGTCTTCCGGAAGGTCTCCAGTGGTCCAGGATTTTTGGTAGATGAGGAAGTGGTTCCGCAATGGTGTCTGCCAGTTCTTTTAGAACTCTGGGGTGAAGTCCATCTGGCCCTGGTGATTTGTACTCGTTGAGCTCCCACAAGTAGTCCCTTACTATGTTTTTGTCTATGTTGAGTTCGGTTCCGGGACTATTTGTTGCAGACTTGCGGGTTGGTTGGTAGGATGTGTGTCTTATACTCCAAAAAATACAGCACAGTATATCTCTTCATCAGGAACCAGACGGAGTGGCTCTACTACAGTGGAAAACTCAACTTCTGCTGGCTCAGGACAAATGAACTTTAGCATGATGCCACCGAACCTCAGGTGAACAGCAGCTTGCAATGTTTTTGACATAGGTGGGAACTAGTGGAAACAGCTCATGGTTGTCAAGCAGGTGACCCACGAGCCGGATGCGTCACACTCAGACCACGCTCACCCCGGCTCCGCAAAGGCAAAAAATGTCACGATACATCATGATAGATCATGTGAAGCGATTGAGTTTGACATCCGTGCGCTAACTGATCAGTGCTTAGAAACATTTTAAATAGAATTTGACTTAGTTGAAAGATTCATAAAGAATACCACTACCTCCTAGAAGAGTGATGGTGAACCTTTTTTTCCTCGGGTGCTGAAAGCACATACGCACACACTATTATGAGTGCCCACACCCATAATTCAATGCCTTGGGAGGGTGAAAATTGCCTTCCATGACCCCCCTGGAGGCCAGAAACAGCTTGTTTCCCAACTTCTAGTGGGCCCAATAGGCCTGTTTTTCATTCTCCCCAAGCTCCAAAGGCTTCCCTGGAGAAGTCAAAAACACTCACCCCCATCTCTCCAGAGGCCCTCCAGAAGCCGGAAGTGCCCTCCCAGAGCTTCTGTGCGAGCCGAAAATCAGCTGCCCACTGTGCACATGTATGCTGAAGCTCAACTAGGGTAACGGCTCGTGTGCTGGCAGATATGGCTCTGCATGCCACCTGTGGCACCCGTGACATAGGTTCACCCACTGTCCTAGAACAAGCATCGTGGGAAGAACAAGTTAAAGGGACCATGATAAGATGGTGTAGGGACTTCAGATTTAATATAAATTTAAACAGTTGGCAAGAAACCAATGGCCTATAGGTGGCATTTTTCCCCAACAAGACTAGCCAAAATGAAACAAAATATTTCAAGATTATGTTGGAAATGTAAAAAGGCATTTTGCACATGCTACCACATGTGGTGGGAGTGCCAAAAAGCAAATGAGTATTGTGATAAAATAAAACAATGGTTGGAGGAAATTCTGGAGATGTAATTAGAATTGAAGCCTGAACTCTTTCTGCTGGCAATAACCATTAATAAATCCAGAAAAATATAATATATCTAATGCTACATATTCACACAGCAGCGAGGCTAACATACACCCAAAAATTGAAAAATACAAACATCCCCACAAATGAAGAAATTATAGATAAAATTCTAACATGCACTGAGATTGATAGACTGACGCTAGAATTGAAGGACAAATTAGATATAGGCTATTTTGAAACCTGGGGTAAATTGTATAACTTGATGGAGAAAAGGAAAACCAAAATGAGCTAACTGATACGTTGGGAAGTTCTAAAAATAACATAAAATTTGGACTGATAATGGGAAAAATTAATAGAAAAAGGAATGATTAATGTAAATAGGAATACTGGATGTTACCTCTTTTCTTTTATATTCTGTATATGTCTATATTATGTTGTATTGTTGTATGTTGAACTTCTTTTTAACAGTATTATAAATAAAAAACCTTCTTAATTAAAAAAATACTCGGGAAAATTGTTTACATGATCAATTTTCAGGCTCTCCATAATGTTCAAGCCATCAGGCTTGAACATTAAGGGGGGAAAAGCTCTCCATAATGGGGGGAAAAGCTCTCCATAATGTTCACATTATGTGAACATTATGGGGGGAAAAGCTCTCGATAATGGGGGGAAAAGCTCTCCATAATGGGGGGAAAAGCTCTCCATAATGTTCAAGCCATCAGGCCCTTTTAGATATCGATGACATATGTCAAGAAAGTGCTGCCAGCAGCAGCCTCAGTGAAATGTTCTCCGACAGTGTTTTGTTTTTTATTATTCTCCATGATTTTCCTTTCCCCAAGTTTAATATCGGCCTAGAAATTAGAAATAGAAGAGGCAAAATAATCTGGAAAACGGAATATAACAGAATTATAATAACGGAATTATTATAATGGAATTCAAGATGGCACTGCCAACTGCAGCCTCAGTGAAATGGTCTCTGATAGTTCCATTGTTTTTCACTTCTGATTCACTTCTGATTTCATACTCAAGAGATCAACTGTTAAACATCAAGTAATACTTTTTTTTAAAGGGCATCCTTCTTTGACAACATCCCCATGTTTACAAATGCAGAAGAGATTTTCATCCAGGGAGAAGCAGCTTTCTCTGAAAAATAAAAGAACAAAGACAAAAAGTGAAGATGATGGAGATAACGGATAAGAGAACAGGGATAAGAGAACAGGGAGTTTAAAGAGAGTAAGAAAAAGTGCAATAAAAACTCCTCTTCCATCACACTTCCTGACTAATTTATATTCACTCACTAATAGGATGGATGAAACACTTATTTTAAATAGATGCAACTCTGATTTTTATAACTCAACAGTTCTTATTCACTGAAACATGGCTAAATGAGTCAATTAATTATAGCAGCATGAATATCCAAGAGTTTCTGATACAGAGAATAGACAAAATTTTACCTAAATTTTTTACCTAAAATGAATGACCTAATCACCATGTCAATAAAATTTCAAAACCTCGAAACAACCATATCCTCACGAAAAGTCCTCATAGATTCTATTGAATCACGCATTGAAGAACGCTTGCAAGCCCACATTGAAGAACGCTTGCAAGCATGCTTCACATCTTTGGATAACAAAGTCATCCTAACGACATTTCCCTACTCATCAGAGACACCCTGGAATGTGAAAAAAACGGAATAGTGCCATTGTATTTGGGCTCAAAGTCACTAACGAACCTGATATAGACCAAATTCAAAAAATCATTGCATCTAATTTTCCAGCTGATGAAATCATTGACGTGACCAGAGATGGCCCGGAATACAAATATAAATTCTGCAGAGTGGTTCTCACAAATGAACTTAGCAAATGCAAATTCATTAAGACCATAAACTCATTAAACAGAGATGACTCAAACCCTAAAAAACTTCACTCTAGACCAGACTTATCAATCTTACAACGTATCCAATCCCGTGAATTACGGGCAGATCTAAAAAAAGGTCAAGACCAAGGCCAAACTGATCTTTATATCGACTACCGTGCCGGCTGCATCAAAACCAAGTTATGCAATCCACCAACCAACCTCCAAACCATCATCAACCAAAACCACCCCAACCTCCAATCTACCCTCAACCAAGATCAACCCCTCATTCATTAACCACTACCTTCAAACCACCATTGCCCACTACCAACCTAACTTCCAATCCATCACTACTCAAAACCACCTCTCAATAAACCAAGACTAGGTATGCACGCCCCTTACTTCCTCAACAACATCCATTGCTAATCTTAAATGTAAACTGATGAACTCAAGAAGCATCGTTAATAAAATACCTGAACTCCTTCTCTTACTACAAACTGCTAAATTTGACATCATATTTATCTGTGAAACATGGTTAAATGAATCCCTCCCAGACTCCGTTATCACAGTAAGTGACTATCAAGTTTACCGTTCTGACCGCGAATCCCGCAGAGGAGGTGGTGTTGCAATGTTCTACAAGAAATCACTCAACTTTTAAAAAGTGCAAGTTAAACAAGAACTTTATCTTCCTGAAACCATAATCTGTGAACTGACTTTAGATACCACACTTCGCTTCTTTCTATGTTATAGAGCTCCAGATTATGATATCACACATGCGAACAAGCTAATCTCACTGCTAACATGGGTAAGCTCCCACTCACATCCTCTTATATTTCTTGGAGACTTAAACCTTCCACATATAAACTGGACCCTAAATGAATGTTCCACTGAACCCATACATTCAACCCTTTACAATGCCATTACTAGCCTAGGATTAGATCAACTAGTTACTGACAACACTAGACTTAACAATTGTCTTGACCTCATCTTCTGCAACAGTCTACACTCAATTTACAGACTACAAATAAAAGAACCCTTTTCTAACAGTGACCATAGCATGATTGCCTTTTACCTAAACATACACCCTCACAAAAACCACCTTAACGATAGAAAAGCCAACTATAACTTCAAAAAGGCCAATTACGACCTCATCGAAGCCTATCTCTCACCTCTCGACTGGCACACAATTTTCTCTGATTGCATCACTACTGAAGACTACTACAATATGTTTTTACTTGAAATCCAAAGAGTCATCAAATTATACGTACCACTAATATTTACCAAAACTAAGAAAAACAAATTACCCATAAAAATAAGAAAGCTCCAAACCAAAAAAAGAATTCTTTGGCGCAAAAATAAAGCAGGCCATGTTTCAAACTTTAAAAGCTAATATAAAAAATTGTGTCACCAAATAAAGACTGAATGCAGCAATTATCACATCTTCCAAGAAGAAAACCTTCTACGAACAAAGTCTACTCATGCCTTCTACAACTTTGTTAACAATAAACTCAAAGACTCTAGACCAATGTTCCCTCTAATTTTTTTCGGTGTCGGCGGAAAAGTATAGTGTCTGAGCGGCAGTCCCTTTGGGACTGGGCGGCATAGAAGTATAAATAAATAAATAAATAAATAAATAAGAAAACAAATCCCTTTTTTAATTAAAAGAAATTAATAATAAAACAAAACCAAAATCTATTATTATTACTATTTTCTCCTCTTTTTCCATCCCTGTCTCCTCCCCCCTTGTGTGTGTGTGTGTGTGTGTGTGTGTCTCTCTCTCTCTCTTTGTGTGTCTGTGTGTGAACTCTTGAACCATTTCCAATAACAGGTGAGCTATTGGAAATGGTTGAAGAGTTCACACACACACACACACACACACACACACACAAGGCTGGGGTTTTTTTTCTCTGTTATTATTTGGGTGCTTTTTACCATATGCTTTAAATCAAGAGTCATTTCTCTCTCTTTCTCTCTCCCCCTCTTGCTCTCTCTCTCTTTTTCTCACTTTCTCTCTCCCTCTCTTTCTCTCTCTCCCCCTCTTGCTCTCTCTCTTGTTTTTTCTCTCTCTATTGCTTTCTTTCTCTCTCACTCTTTCTATTTCTCTTGCTTCCTTTTTCTTCTCTCTCTTTCCCCCCCCCCTTTTTTTCATTTTTTAAAAAATCATGTCAACCCTTTATTGCTTGAATATAAAATTCATTCCCTCACAACACAGAGTAATAGCAACTAGCATACAGTTTATTAGAGAGGTAGATTTTAAGGGCTTTTGAAACAATAACAATGTTACAAGCTCAAAGTTGGCACATTAATACAAAGTTTCTGTACAGGTTCCAAGCCATCTTGTTTCATTTCCATATTCAACATAATCAGCTAGGAAAAGTTGTTAGATCAAATCAGAGAAAAGAACAGACTTTCTGAGGTCTGAATGGATTTGTACTTGATGAAACACCTGTTAATAAAGGATCATGATGTGCATGGTGAAAGCAAAACTGCTTCAGATCAACTGCAGCTTGTGAAACCTTCACGCGGCTCATGCTGGCCTCGAGCCGCAGCTGTTGCACCACTTTCTTCATGGCGGTGACATTGGAGGCGCCGGACATGGCCCCCTCCCTCCCTCAACTTCAACTCCGTGTGATGTCGAACCCGTCAAAGAGCCGCCACTGCTGCTGCTGCTGGCAAAAAGGGTGGGTCGCTGTGCTTGTGAGGGGCGGGGGACGCGGTGGGGGGTGTTTCTCGGAACTTTCGGGCAAGTTTCCGGTGCTTGGAAAACTCCCCCGCCCATAGACTGTCTGGAGAGGTGGGAGGGCGGGGAGAGAGCGAGACAGAGAGACTCAAGCCTAACGCGCGCTGGTGGACTTCCCTGCGTAAACTCGGCCTCGCGCTTCCCCCCTCCCTCCTCCTCCCCCGAAGCGGAAGTCCTCTCTTCTCTTTCTTGCTAACTGTCTCCCCCCTTTCTCTCTCTCTTTCTCATTTACTTTCTCTCTCCCCCTCTCTCTCTCTGTCAGCGAGGGGGCTGCGAAAGCGCTTTGTCCGAGCGCTTCGGGAACGCGTGCCCTGCCTCTACTGTAGCCCCCTTGCTGAAAGTCCGGGACGAAAGTGCTCCCAGCGAGGGGGCTGCGAGAGGGGCGGGGCGGGCATTCTTGAAGCGCGCGGAGAAAACCCTCTCACAGCCCCTTTGTTGGGAGCACTTTTGCCAAGCGAGCCCCATCGCAGCTGCCCCTCTGTTCCAGCCCTGCCCTCCCAAAGAGTGGGGCTGCCACGTCCTGGCCAATTGCATCCCTCTTGCCAGGAGTGCGGATGAGGATGAGAAGAAGAAGCTGCAGCGACCGGCGGAAAGGAGCCCCCAGAAGCTGCCAAGATTGCAACAGCCCCCACCTTTCCTGCAGCTTGGAGCTCTTAGAGAGCTCCTCAGCCCCCTGAAGCTGCCGGGATGGCAGCTTCTGGGGGCTCCTTTCCTCATTGCTTCCTTTTATTACCTGTAAGCAGCTTCAAAAACTTTTTCCCTGTGGCTGCAACAGCGGCGGCTTCCCTTCCAGTAGCAACAGCGCCGGGAATGTCACGTGATGAAGGGAAGCCGGCGGAGCCATCTCAGCAGTTGCTGCCGCTCCAGCAGCTTCCCTTCATTACGTGACTTCCCAGCGCTCTTGCTACTGGAAAGGAAGCCGGCGCTGTTGCAGCCACAGGGAAAAAGTTTTTGAAGCTGCTTACAGGTAATAAAAGGAAGCAATGAGGAAAAGAGCCCCCCAAAGCTGCCGGGATTGCAGCAGCCCCCACCTTTCCTGCAGCTTGGAGTAGCGAATTTATTTATCCCATTGGAAATAAAGAAAATAGATTTAATTGGTTCCCAGCGAGTTAACAGGCTGGGAACCAATTAAATCCATTTCCATTATTTCCTATGGGATAAATAAATTCGGTACTCGACCAAATGGGTTCTCGACCACACTTCTGGAACGAATTGTGGTCGAGTACCGAGGTACCACTGTACTTATATGCTGCCCAGTCCCAAAGGGATTGCCGCTCAGACACTATACTTTTCTGCTCACCCCGAAAAAAAATTAGAGGGAACGCTGGCGACTGCCGAGAGATAAGTCTCGCCCAAGGCAGGAGGCGGCGGAGGAGGAGAGGGGGAGGATCGGGCGGGTGGGGGGCAGGGCCAAGAGGCCAGGAGCGCGAGGGGGCTGGAGGCACCATGGAGAGGCAGGGGCGGTCGCGGTTCCCTTCTACTGGCCTCCCCGCCCGTCCCCCCCCGCAGGCTGGCAGGGGGATGGGGAGTGCGTGACCGAGGAAAAGGCTGCGTGCGGGGCTGTTTTGGAGCGCATACCCGCTCACGCACACAGCTTATGGGGAACGGTGCTCTAGACCCATCCACCCCTTAAAGGACCAAACAACATAGACCATAATGATGAATCAGTCAAAGCCAACCTCTTTAACACCTTCTTCAGCTCAGTCTTTGTTAACAACAATGGCTCATGCCCAACATTTCCTAACCGCACCACAAATAACCTCAATGATCTTACACAAATTGATTTTACAGAAGATAACGTTAGAAAGGCATTACACAACCTAAAACCATCTTTATCTATTGGACCAGATGGATTATGTGCATACTTCTTTAAAAAGCTCTCCTCCACCTTGGCTGAACCTCTGAGCATAATTTTTAATAAATCTTTCAGTACTAGCTCCCTACCCACACTATGGTCACTTGCCACAGTCATTCCTATCTTCAAAAAAGGAGATCCAAGCAACGTTGAAAATTACAGACCTATCTCTTTGTGTTGTGTCAGCTGCAAAGTTATGGAATCAATCATAAACCAATCCATTACACTCTACCTTGAAGCTAATAACCTACTTTCCAATAAACAATTTGGTTTCAGAAAAAAATTATGCTGTAATCTACAACTCTTACACTGTAAAAACATTTGGACCACTCAACTTGACCAAGGAATCCAATTGATGCGATCTATATCGACCTTTGCAAAGCCTTTGACTCAGTTGTCCACAACAAACTTCTTCTGAAACTCAAATCCTATGGCATCTCTGGACTACTACACAATTGGTTAACAGCATTCCTATCTAACAGACAACAACTGGTCAAAATAGGAAGTGCCACTTCTCTTCCTGCTCCTATTAACAGTGGTGTCCCTCAAGGTAGTGTTTTAGGACCAACAGTATTCATATTATACACAAACAATCTTTGCGATTGCATCACTAGCAATTGCGTTCTCTTTGCAGGTGATGTCAAACTATTTAATACCACCAACAATAGTGCTACCTTTCAAAAAAACCTTGACCACATAGATTGTCTAAAACCTGGCAACTTCAAATCTCCACCACTAAATGCTCTGTTTTACACATTGGTAAAAAGAATCAGAATACTAAATATAAACTTGGAGGAATTGAACTTATTGATAACCTTCAATCTATCAAAGACCTTGGAGTACTCATATCCAATGACCTAAGTCCTAGAGCCCACTGCAACAACATTGCCAAAAAGGCTTTAAGAGTTATTAACCTCATCCTTCGCAGCTTCTTCTCTGGTAATTTTGAACAGCTAACAAGAGCTTACAAAACATTTGTCAGACCAATCCTAGAATACAGCTCACCTGTATGGAACCCACATTGCATATCTGACATCAACACAATTGAGAGAGTCCAGAAATATTTCACAAGAAGAGTCCTTTACTCCTCTTCTCACAACAAAATACCTTACTCCGCAAGACTTGAAATTCTTGGTTTACACAATTTACAACTCCGTCGTCTCTGTCCCGACTTAATTATAGTTCATACACTATTTCACCTTCAACCGCAACAACACACGAGCACCAAATCAATTTAAAGTAAATGTCAACCGCTCCAAACTTGACTGCAAAAAATATGACTTCAGCAAAATCAATGCCTGGAATGCACTACCTGATTCTGTGGTTTCTACTCCTAATCCCAAAACCTTTAGCCTTAGACTATCTACAATTGACCTCTCCCCCTTTCTTTTTTCTTTTTTGTAAAACTTTATTAATTTTCATAAAAATTGACAAACATACAAACAAACATTTAACATAAAGTAGGGGTTACAATTTATTTATTTATTTATTTATTTATTACTTAGATTTGTATGCCGCCCCTCTCCGAAGACTTATCGTAGAAGTCAATTTTTTTTACAGAAGAAGAATACATTATTAATGCCTTAAGTCAACATATTAATTTGAATGAAAAGAAATTTTGCTCAACCTTGCAAGAAAGAAATTTCATACAGAAAAAAGAAAAGGAAAAAAAGAAGAAAAATAAATCATTTTAGTATATTTATAATTCTCACATATTTTTACTATTTAATTTTTCTTCTTATTTATCCATATATACACCTTATTCCAAATAATATAAAATTCTGATTCCTCCTGATTATTTAACCGTCTTGTCATCATATCCATCTTGGCGCAATCCAATATTTTCTTAATTATCTCTTCATCTTTGGGAATATTTTCCCCTTTCCAATTTTGCGCATAAACTATCCTGTCTGCGGTCAAAATATGAATGACTAGATAAAGAATATCTTTCTTGTATTTCTGTTTGTTATACCCAGTAAATAAAATTCCGGGGTTTTTTCTATCTCTTGCGATACCTACTTCTTTTATCATTTTTTCCTATCATTTTCCAATACAGCTTAACTTTACTGCAAATCAACCATTGATGATAATATGAACCTATTTCCTTCTTGCATTTCCAACATAGTGGGGATGTATTTAGGAACATCTTGGCAATTCTATTTGGCAGAAGATGCCACCAATAAAACATCTTAATTTGGTTTTCTTTTAATGAGACCGATTTTGTCATTTTCCAATTTGTAATCCAAACATTTTCCCATGTTTCTATATCAATCTCTCTACCTATATTTTTACACCAACTTATCATGTTATCCTTTAGAGTCAAATCTATGTTTTTATATCCAATCATATATTTATATACTTTCCCTATTAATTTACTCTGATTTGTAGTTAACAAATTACCTAGAAAATTTTTTACTCTTATTAAAAATATATATCTTACTGTCTCTATGAAATCTGGACTGGATCTGAATATATTGCCACCAATCTATTTTTAGCCCCTCCTCCTGTAACTTATATCTTGATTTTAATTTCATTTGATCATCTAGTAATTCTTTATATTTTATTATTTTTCTTTTCTGTATCAAATTGGGGTGAGTTATTGCCTCTAGAGGAGAGATCCAGTCTGGAATGGTTAAAAAATAATCTTTCTTTACATCTTTCCAAACTTCCAATAAATACTTTCTTATTTTATGTTTCTTAAAATATGTGTGTGTTTTATCCTTTTCATACCAAATAAAGGCGTGCCGGCCAAGCATAAGATCGTGTCCTTCCAGATTTAATGTTCTTCTATCATCTAACGTTATTCAATCTTTAATCCATGTTAAGGTGGCTGCCTGATAATATAGCTTCCAGTTTGGTAGTGCAAATCCTCCTCTTTCCTTAATATCTTCTAAAATACTTAACTTGATTCTTGCTTTCTTGCCTTGCCATAAAAAATTTCTAACTATTGTTAAATTCTTAAAAAAAATTATCCCTGGATTCATTGGTATAACCTGAAACAGGAATAGAATCTTGGGTAAAACATTCATCTTAATCATTAATCTCCCCATAAAATATAATTTTAAATTATTCCATATTTCTAAATCTTTTTTAATTTCTTCAATTAATTTTATATAGTTGTCATTTTTTAAAGATATAGTTTTTGATGTAATCCATATTCCCAGATACTTAACTTTCTTAATTATCTTCATACCTGTAATGCTTTCTAATTTTCTTTCTTGAAGTTCTGTCATATTTTTAACTAAAAATTGTGTTTTACTTCTATTTATTTTTAAACCTGCGAATTGTGTTTTACTTCTATTTATTTTTAAACCTGCGATTTTGTTCTATCGTTTCTATCAGTGTTGGCACTGCTGTCGTGGGGTCCTCCGTTATAAAAGTCAAATCATCTGCAAAGGCTTGAAATTTATATATCTCTTTTCCAATGGTCAATCCCCATATTTTATTGTCTGCTCTTATCTTTATCAACAGAACTTCCCATGATAAAATAAACAATAAAGGTGAGATCGGACAACCCTGTCTAACTCCCTTGAAAATTTCAAATTTTTCAAATTGTTCATTATTTAATGTATTTTTTGTCGTTTGTTTTGAATATATTGCGTCGATTAAATTTACAAATTTTGTACCGAATCTCATTTTGTTTAGTTACATTTTAATAAAAGTCCAATTTACGTTATCAAAAGTTTTTTTGGCATCGAGGAACATTAATGACATTGGTTTTTCGGGATGTTGTTCATAATATTCTAATGTGTTAATAATCGTTCTAAGGTTATTTTTTATTTGTCTACCTGGTAAGAACCCATTTTGATCTTGATGTATTTTCTCATTCAAGATCTTTTTAAGCCTCTCTGCATGGATAGAAGTAAATATTTTATAATTCACATTTAATAATGATATGGGTCGATAATTTTTTATCTTTTCTTTGTCAGTTCCGGATTTATGAATTAGTGTTATTAAAGATTCTGACCAGGATTTTGGAATTTTACCATCCATTATACTTTCATTAAAAATTTCCATCACGTTATTCATCATTACTTCACTATCTATTTTATACCATTCTGCCGGTATAGCATCAGGCCCTCTTTAATTTCCTCTTTCTTATATAATTCTTTATAAAATTCTTGTACTATTTTTGCTTTTTCATATATATTATATTTTATTGTTCCATTGTCGTCTACTAACTAATTATTTTTGTCTATACTTTCTTAATTTATATGCAAGCCATCTTCCTGGTTTATTAGCATGTTCAAAATAATGTTGTTTGGCTCTTTTGATTTTCTCCGCTATTTGATTTTGCTCTATAAGTTTAATTTTGTGCTTAACTAATTCCATCTTTCCCTTAATCTCCCTATTTTTAGAATTATGTTGCTATAATACCTCTAGTTGATTTAATTCAGTAATTAATTGTTCATATTGTATCTTTTTTTCTTTATTTTTCTTTGCTGTATAAGAAATTGTTAATCCTCTAATATACGCTTTGGCAGTGTCCCATAGATTTTGGGGAGAGGTTTCTGAATTTTTATTAATTTTTTAAAAAAAAATTAATTCTTTTTCTATCCATTCCTTATATTGTTGATCTCTTATAATATTTCTATCCATCTGCCAATTCAAATGTTTCTTATTATTTTTCTACCTGGTAAGAACCCATTTTGATCTTGATGTATTTTCTCATTCAAGATCTTTTTAAGCCTCTCTGCATGAATAGAAGTAAATATACCACTAAAGGGTTGTTATCAGCCCATGTATTTGTGTCTATCTCAAATATACTCTCTGCATGGATAGAAGTAGATATACCACTAAAGGGTTGTGATCAGCCCATGTATTTGTGTCTATCTCAATCTCTTTAATTTGTTCTGAGGTTATTTTCGAAGCCCAAACCATATCTATTTTTGTCCAAATTTTGTGGGGATTAGAGTAACAGGTGTATTGCCTAGTTAAAGGGTGTCTTTCCCTCCAAATGTCATTTAACAATAACTCAGATCTCATTTTCTGGAAAGTAGTTGGCAATATATTTTTCTTTTTCTTATCTTTTCCCCCCCAGAATGATCTAATGATCTGTTTGAAATTGCGTTAAAGTCGCCAATTATGATCATGTTTTCAATATTTAATTCATTTATTTTTTGATGTAGTTCCTTATAAAATATCATTTGATTTTCGTTTGGAGCATAGATAGAGACAATGACAAGAGGTTTCAGGTCTATATTTACCTGTACAATTAATATTCTGCCCTCTTGATCAGCATATAATTGTTTGGAGTTTATTGAGTTTTCGATATACATTGATATTCCTCTTTTTCTTTGACCTGCCAATAATAATTTTCGATTTGTCTTTTTAATATGAACTTCTTGTAATATTACTATCTGTGCTTTTTGTTTTTTAAGTTTAGAGAATGTTTCCTTTTTCTCGATTCGTTTAGTCCATTTACATTCACAGAAAAGATGTTCAAATCTCCTGACATAATTATTTATAATATTTCTTGGTATCTTTAGATTCGTGCTGTAGTAGTTTTCTTCTTGCACCTAATTCCTCCTCCCTCCCCTGGGTGGTGTCAACCGTCTCATCTTCTTTTCTTTCAGGTATTTCTTTCATTGCTTGTTCAAATTTACGTATTCCACTGGTTTCATAAAATTGTCTGGCATCTTCAAGATTTTCTATTTTAACTCTTTGTCATTGCCAATACAAGGAGAGTCCTTCTGGAATGAGCCAGCGGAAGGTTATGTTTTCTTTGATTAGGATTTTAGTTAAAAAGTAGTAATCCCTTCTGCTTTCTCTTACTCTTCTTGGAACTTGTTTCAGTATTGTGATTTCTTTTCCTTTATCTTGTAGCTTTTCGTTTCTTGTCCACTTCAAAATATCATCTCTTATAGTTTTCCTTACAAATTTGATGTGAACTTCTCTTGGTAGATTATGTCTATATATGTAGCTAGTTTGCACTCTGAAAACTTCGTCAATTTCTTTTATTAGTTCCAGGGGATCCACCTGTAGGATTACTCCAATTATTTCCACCATTTTTGCTTGTAGATCTTCATCTTTTTCTTCTGTTATATTCTGAAATCTTAAACTGTAAGATGCTCATTGTATTTCAAGATGTGTAATTGATTCGTCGTACCTTTTATTTAGAAAATCCAATCTATCTTCAAAGTCATCCATTCTTTGTTCTACTTTTTTGGTTTTTTCTTCTACTGCCTTAATTCTTTGTTCACTTTCCTTCAAAGTCTGTTGTATTTCTTTCATCTCTCCTGTATCTGCTTTTAGTTCTCCTATTCCGTCTTTAATCCTTCACATTGTTGGTTTGCGTCATCTTGAGATTTTAGCATAAAGTCTTTCATTGCATTCATTGTTTCCTGGATTGTTTGGAGAGTAGGTTGTGTTTGTGCTTTCTCTTTTTCTTTAGCTAACAAACTTACAGCTGTGCTTTGATGTACGGGAGATGGTAGAGGTGACACTTGAGGTGATGTAGAAGCAGTTAAAGTTTGCTTTTTGATAGTCTTTGTAAATGTGGATGTACTCGACATCCTAGTTGTTTCTCTAGATGGTACTCTTCTGTAGTATTTTCTGGTACTTTTAATATAATTGATAGTAATTTATAGTTTTGTTTTTTTCCCTTTTTTTAAAAAAAGGAAAACTCCAATAAACTCCAACCCAATCAAACTTTGCTACTTATATTTAATTTAAAATATAATAATTTCAAAGTACCAAGAAAACATATATTCAGAATAAAAAAATAAAATAAAGACTAAAAATTCATTTATGAATTACCACCTTTAGACAAAGAGAGAAAGAAAGACAAAAAAACCCTATTGTATCCAATTAACCTTCTTTGTACTTTAACAAAAATATAGACTTACTTCTTATTTTTAAAACTATGTAGATAATCACAAATTTATCTTTAATCTATTTTAAAATAATAATGTATAATTTTAAATCAATATATCAAAAGGAAGCTTATTTTAATATTCACTCTTACAAAATGAGGAGATTATTCTCAATTAACTAAAAATAAGTAACCTTAATTTTCAATATATTATTCGTAATGATAGGTATAATAAGTATATAAAGTTACCAGGTGAAAGAAAAAAGAAAAAAAAGAAATAACAAAAAGGAAACAGGAAAGAAAAAAGAAATAACCAAAGATAAGGAAGGAGAGAAGGACTTTTAGTCAATGTTAAAACTAAATTGATTATATTACTTCTATTAAAAAAAAAATTCACACATAAACCAAGCTTATTAACTACACTTTAAAAGGGTTTTTTTAAAAGAAAAAGGCACCACACCAGGGGAGGAGAGGGAGGGTCAAAAATGAGCAATTCATTATTTCAATTAATTTTATATCAAAATATCTATAAATATAATCAATACCTAGGGAAAAAAGGGAAAGAAGAGAGAAAAGGGAGAAAAAGCACCAATAGTATACTTACAATTTTCAATCAGATGTAGAAGTCTTTTGTTGATTGAAGTTTTAAATTTATAATTCTTTACAGTTCTTTTACGGTTGTCTTCTAAAATCCAGGATCCAAAATATTTCAGAAAGTCAATTTAGTCCAAATTAATTTTGTTTAATAATCCAATAATCCAATAATAGTTCCAAATCTAGTCCAGTCACGAGGCCAAAATGTCTTTATATGTTGATTAGTTCTTGGGAGCGCTCTACAATGATTATAATCCAATAGCTTACTCCAGTGATGTTAAAAAAAATAATTGTAATCCCGTTCCAAATTTAAACCTTTGTAGTAGATCCTTTCAAGCAGTAAAAAGAGAAAGAAAGAAAAAAAATTCCCTTTGCAGCAAATTCCACAAGAAACCTGAAGATCCAACGGCAGCAAAACCAATCAAACAATGCAGCTCTTCTTTATATAATTCACCAGTCTCAATTGCAAAAAGTCACATAGAAGATTTTCCTTCACTTTTATTTTATTTCACTTTTGAAATAAAAGCCATGAAGCGTAATCCCTCTGCAGATAATATGGAAAAGTAGTGCCCGGGATTTAACGTTGTACTAAACTTTCTGGAATTCAAATCTTTGTTAAATCTTTGTTAAATCACACCTCCTAACATCTTCTTCCAAAAAAAAATTATATCCATTCCCGATCTTAAGAATCAAGTCAAATTCAATTTTTAAGTTTAGTTCGGTGTGAAAAGAAAAGTAGTTCCGTCCGTATAGTCTTTTTCGGCCCCAAGATATGATTTTTCTTTTTAAAACTTTCTTTTTTCGCCTTATTGTTTTAAAAGTTCAACTTAATCAAATTTTTCAAGCTTATCATATAGCAAATGTATACCTTAAAATATTCTTTTCTCTTTTGTCTTCCCTTTCTGCTTTAACGGCTTATTTCGGAGTTTTGGTTCTTCTTCTTCGTATTTCCTCACTTCCCACTGGCAAGGACGGATCGCAATGGCCGGATCCCCAAAGGTACGAGGATCGGTTCTCCCTTCTTCAAAGCTGCGGGGCGATCCCTTGCCTCCGGAGCTTTGGCGGTAGCTCCTCGGGTTCAGGGAAGCCCCCTGTTCTGAGGATGGGCCATCCGGGCCCGAACCAACCGCAAACGCAACCTTTGGAGGGGTAGAAGGCGTCTCGGGGACAGAGCCCCTGCCCAGAGCCTCCGCTGCGATCCTGGACCAAACCGGAAGCCTCAACCTCTTCCCCTTTCTAAGGGGTGTGCATAAGCGCACCACTGTGCCTACCGTCCCTGTCCTATTGTCTTCTTTTGTTACTTTTTATCATTACTTATCTAATGTTTTATTTCTACAAATTACCACTCTATAATTGTTTGAATGAATGAATGAATGAATGAATGAATGAATGAATGAATAAATGTGCAGAAAGAATTGTAGAAAGAACGGGTGGTGGTGGTTGTGGATTTCTCTGCTTTTATATCAACAACCAATGGTGCAACATAACCAACATAAATTCTTTGATGTGGACTTAGATTAATAATCAATTGCAAACCGTTTTAGTTTCCATGAGAATTCTCATTTCGACTATTTGCAGCGTACCTCCACAAGTTGCATAAACAATGCATTACCAACTCTTAATTGACCAGATTATGTGTGCTGAAGTAAAATACTCAGATTCACTCCTCATTGTGTTAGGAGACTTCGACAGTGCTAACCCTGACGGTCAGAGCGATCTACCAGTGGAATGGCTTGCCAGCAGAGGTTGTGAATGCCCCAATTCTGGACATTTTCAAGAGGAGATTGGACTGCCATCTGGCTGGGGAGGAGTAGGATTTCCTGCTTGAGCAGGGGGTTGGACTTGTTGACCTGCAGGGTCCCTTTCAACTCTAATAAAATAAATAAATAAATAAAACCAAGAGCTACCAGCATACTTTCAGCATGTCGACTGTCTCACTAGGACCAAGAATACTTCAGACCACACAACATTAAAAGACGCTTATCAGTCTTTACCACAAGCTACTCTGGGACATTTTGCATGATTTACCTTGTACTTCTTTATAGACAAAGGCGTAAAACCAACAATTAAATCAGTGAAGTCTTGAACTAAGGAGGCAAAGCTAAGGTTACAGGCCTGCCTTGACTGCACTGATTGGAACATTTTCAAATATGTATACCTTATTTTCTCCAAAATAAGATATCCCCTGATAATAATCCCAATTGGGCTTTTGAGTGCATAGCAGTAAGGCCAAGCACTTATTTCAGGATTCAAAAAAATATAAGACAGGGTCTAATTTTCAGGGAAATAAGATACCTCTGCAGACTTGGATGAATCCATAGATAATGTATCAGAGTTTGTTGCAAAAATTAATCCAGAAAGTACACACAGGCACACTGATGCAGCAGAATTGATTTAAATAAGAAGCTATATACAAGAATAACAGATGAATATTTACAATACCAGGAGCAGAATTCTTTTTTAATGTAGCAGTAGGAGATAACAGTTAATTTCATTTCAGCAGTTCAGAGTGGACTGAGAGTACATAGTGGGCTGAGCCACACCCAGCCTTCTAGATTCTGTTTTGATTCTCTACACCAGTGTTTCCCAACCTTTTTTTGAGCCACGGTACATTATTCACATTTACAAAATTCTGGGGAACATTGAGCGGGGGGGGGGGGGGGGGGCTAAAAAGTTTGGACAAAAAACCCTCTCTTCCTCCCTTTCGCCCTATTTCTCTCTCCCTCCCTTTTACTTTCCCTCTCTCTCTCCATCCCTCTTTCTTTCTTTCTTTCTTTCTTTCTTTCTTCCTTCCTCTCTTTTTTGCTCTTTCTCTCTCCCTCCTTCCCTCCTTCTTTCTCTCTTTCTTGCTTTCTCTCTCTTGCATTCTCTCTCTTTCTCTCTTTCTGTCTCTCTTGCTCTCTATTATTCTCTCTCTCTTCTCTCTCCCTTGCTTTCTCTCTCTCCCTGTTGCTTTCCTTCTCTCTTTCTCTTTCTTTCTTTCTCTCTCTCTTGCTTTCTTTCTTTCTCTCTCTCTTTCTTGCTTTCTCTTTCTCTCTTGCTTTCTCTCTCACATACTCTTTCTCTTTCTCTCTGCTTTCTCTCTCTCTCTTGTTTTCTCTCTCTTTCTCTCTTGCTTTCCTTCTCTCTTTCTCTTTCTCTCTTTCTTTCTTTCTTTCTCTCTCTCTTCATCTCTTTCTCTATTTCTTGCTTTCTTTCCCTCTCCCTTGTTTTCTGTCTCTCTCTTTCTTTCTTTCTTTCTTTCTTTCTTTCTCTCTCTCTTGCTTTCCTTCTCTCTTTCTCTTTCTTCTTTCTCTTGCTTTCTCTCTCTCTCTCTTTCTTTCTTTCTTTCTTTCTTTCTCTTGTTTCTCTCACACACACTCTTTCTCTTTCTCCCTTGCTTTCTCTCTCTCTCGCTTGATTTCTCTCTCTTTCTCTCTTGCTTTCCTTCTCTCTTTCTCTCTTGCTTTCTTTCTCTCTCTCTCTCTTCCTCTATTTCTTTCTTTCTTTCTTCCTTGTTTTTTCTCTCTCTCTCTCTTGCTTTCTCTCTCTTTCTCTCTCTTGCTTTCCTTCTCTCTCTTTCTCTCTTGCTTTCTTCCTCTCTCTCTCTCTTCCTCTCTCTTTCTCTCTTTCTTGCTTTCTTTCTCTCTCCCTTGCTTTCTCTCTCTCTTGCTTTCCTTCTCTCTTTCTCTCTTGCTTTCTTTTTCTCTCTCTTCCTCTCTTTCTTGCTTTCTCTTTCTCACACACTCTTTCTCTCTCTCTCTTGATTTCTCTCTTGCTTTTCCTTCTCTCTCTTTTTATCTTGCTTTCTCTCCTCCTTTTTCTCTCTCTCTCTTTCTCTCTCATGCACCACGCCAGCAACAGAGAGAGAAAGAGAGAGAGAGCGGAGAGAGAGTGGAGGGCGGCTTGCCGGTCCGCAGCCCCCTGGATCAGCAGCCCCGCATGGCTGCCGTCGCCTTCGCCTCCGCCTAAGAGGCAGCAGCCACTTTCACCCCTTCGCCCTTCCAGGTGTCCATGGTGCTCAGCGCCTGGCCACGCGCTGCCTCCGTCTCCTGGTACCCCGCCTGACTTCTACCTGCAGGAACGGGTGGTGGGGCGCCATGAAGGGCGGCGCTTGAAAGCCACCACGGCGCCGTTGTCATCACGGCGCAAAGCCACGCAGTCACGGATCGCTTGCTTCTCTGGCCAGCAAGCCGGCTGCCTGGGAAAGCGGCACGCTTTTTAAACACGCGTTTTTCAAATGCGGCACTTTCTTAGGCAGCCGACTTTGCTGGCCGGAGAAGGGAGCGATTCAGGACTGCGTGGCTTTGCACCACTTCAAAAATTTCTGCGGGGGGGTGTTCCTAATGGCTGTGCGGGCGCATGCCCATGCAGCTTAGAAGCAACAGTGGCCGGTGCCCTCCCATTGGGCCTCAAAAGCTCACTTGCCGTCACCGCCAGGGAAGCTCCAGCCAGGCCGGGCTCGCGGAACACCTGACCATGTCCCGGCACACTGGTTGGGAAACACTGCTCTACACAGACTCAGATGTGTTCAAGCTCCCATTGGTTGACTTAGTTGTTATGCCTATTCATCGGCTGACCGTGTTACCATAGCTCTCCAAGCCCTGAATATTCTAACATACTGTCACATAACATGTTAATTTTTGTGAAGACTTATGACCAAAAACCTGCAAATATGCAGTATCAACAAATCTTGGTTTGCAAATAAACTCAAGTACCTATGCTGTGCCAAAGTGGAAGCGTTCAGGAAAGGAGATAGAAAGCTTTCAGGCCAGAATGTATTAACAACAGAGATCAGAGCAACAAAAAGAAGTACTCTGAAAAGCTAAAGAATCAGCACTCAACAAATGATCCAGCAAATATAGGAAAACTCTTAAAAATATCAGTGGTTACAGCAAACCTATTTCCCATGTAGAAGGAAATCGAGAACTGGCATTTGACCTGAATGTGTTTTATTTGAGAGGAAAGCATTGTCACCTGATCTCCTCTACCTCCATATCAGATATATTAACAACAGACAACCTTTTGGGCCCCCATCTCTGGTGATTACAGAAAATGCTGTGCATGGTCTATTTCACAAACAAAAACCTGGAAAAGCACCAGGCCCAGACAAGATAACTATAAGGACTTGCCTCTCCTCTCCGCTCAGGATAGTAGAACTCTTGAAGCACTTAACATTTCCAAAGGAAACTTTTATTGAAAGGAAAGTGATAGCAAGGCAATGAAAGCAGGATCTGAGGATTTCTACGCAATTTCGTTAGATTAAAACAGTTACAGACCCCTCTCCTCAGTCTGTCATTGAATAAGCCAATCCACAGTTGTGAAGATGTTTTGAGAATTGCAGGGTGAGAAAGTGATAAGTGAGGGCATTGAAATGCCAAATGGTTTAACTATCAAGTGCCACCAGCCAGAAGCCTACAGATACTTGGGCATCTTGCAACTGGATAATATCAAGCATGGTCATGTGAAAACTGTGATCAGCAAAGAGTACATCCAGAGGACCAGAAAAGTTTTGAAGAGCAAACTGAATGGTGGCAACACTATCAAGGCTATAAATACTTGGCCATACCTGTCATTAGATACACAGCTGGCATAGTGAACTGGACTCAAGCAGAGCTGGACAACTTGGACAGGAAAATCAGAAAATTAATGACAATCCATCATGCACTACACTCCGGCAGTGACGTTGACAGGCTGTATTTACCAAGGAAAATTGGTGGCAGAGGACTTTTGCAAGTGAAGCAGACAGTGGAAGAAGAGAAGCATGCATTAGCTGACTATGTGAAGGAGAGCAAAGAGTCAGCGTTGATGGAGGTCAACAATAGGAAGCTTCTCAAGGTGAAGCAAACTAAGGACCAGTACAGAAAAACCTGTAACTCAATGTTGTATGGACAGTTGGCGGAATAAAGCATTGCATCGCCAGTTCTTGGAGAAACATTGAAGGCAAAGTGGATAAAGAAAAGATCTGGTCATGGCTTACAAGTGGAACACTCAAAAAGGAGACAGAAGGACTAATACTGGCGGCACAAGAACAGGCCATTAGAATAAATGCTGTCAAAGCCAGAATTGAAAAATCAGTAGATGATCCAAAGTGCAGACTCTGTAAAGAAACAGATGAAACAATCGATCACATACTCAGCTGCTGCAAAAAGATAGCACAGACTGACTACAAGCATAGACACGATGCTGTGGCACAGATGATCTATTGGAACTTGTGCCAGAACTACCATCTGCCAGTGGCAAAGAACTGGTGGGATCATACGCCCAAAAAAGTGATAGAAAATGAGCAAGCAAAACTACTGTGGGACTTCCGACTTGAGACTGACCGAATTCTGAAGCATAACACACCAGACATCCTGATTGTAGAGAAAAAGAAAGCATGGATCATCGACATCGCAATCCCAGGAGACAGCAGAATTGAGGAGAAGCAGCTAGAGAAACTAGTGAAATACGAAGATCTAAAAATCGAGCTGCAACGACTCTGGCATAAGCCAGTGAAAGTGGTCCCAGTGGTACTTGGCACGCTGGGCGCAGTGCCAAAGGATCTCAGCAGACATTTGAAAACCATCAGAATTGACAAAATGTCCATCTGTCAATTGCAAAAGGCCACTTTACTGGGATCGGCAAACATAATTCACCGCTACATCACACAGGCCTAGGTGCTTGGGAAGCACTCGACTGGTGATGAAATACGAAATTTATTTGATTGATGAAATACATCAATCTATTTGCTCGGTATGCAAATTGCAGGGAGTCCGATGCTTTTCAAGTGGGACATCACTAGCCTTTCAAAGGTTTTCATAACTACAGATGTAAGAGCAGTTGGTCTGTCGTCATTCAGTTCCTTGATGAAGGGCTTCTTCGGCACTGGGATGATTGTAGAGTATTTGAAGCAGGAAGGAACATAAAACAATCAAGTTTGACTCCCCTGAGGAAGATGTATACATAACTGAGCGTCTAATTTATGGACAAAGTTGCAACCAAAGTGCATGTTTAAGAGGAATAGTTTCATGGAAAATTGAGCCAGCTTGTTAGTGATCCTAATTCACAAAGAAAAACAAAGTTTTTTGTTATTGTAAAGTGAGCAAAATTAGGAATATAGGTATTGTAATCCTATAGATTTCTTTCCATTCATATTGCAGCAATTATCACTCACATTGTCAATGAATTGCAGCATTGATTGAAGGAAAATTTTTAAAGTAAGATAGCTTTATGTTGATGGCTGACACAGCCATTATTTATGGACTTTCAAGTTATGAATTTTCACTAATCCAAACAAATTTATCTACAACTCCAACCTAAAATGTCCCAGAAATCAGCAAAAGGTTAGTTTACAGTGTGCCATATATACTGTATGTACCCTTGTTTGGACTTGTGAGCAAAATGAATATAACCTTCTGCCACACGAATCCCAGCGACCGATTAGGTCCCACAGAGTTGGCCTTCTCCGGGTCCCGTCAACTAAACAATGCCGTTTGGCGGGACCTAGGGGAAGAGCCTTCTCTGTGGTGGCCCCGACCCTATGGAACCAGCTCCTCCCAGAGATTAGAACTGCTCCCACCCTCCTCGCCTTTCGTAAACTCCTTAAAACCCACCTTTGCCCTCAGGCATGGGGGAATTGAAACATCTCCCCCGGGCCTACACAGCTTATGTATGGTATGCTTGTGTGTATATTTGCTTTTAATAATGGGGCTTTCAGTGTTTCTTTTAAATTATTAGATTTGTTATATATTGTTTATTATTGCTGTGAGCAGCCCCGTGTCTACGGAGAGGGGCGGCATACAAATGTAATAACTAACTAACTAACTAACTAACTAACTAACTAACTAACTAACTAACTAACTAACTAACTAACTAACTGCTTCCCAGAATATAATCTAATAGTAAGTAGAGTACTGTTGGTATATACACTTGTTGCAATAAATACTTCTTAAAATCCAAATTACCATAGGACTTAGACAGTCATGTTGCAAAAACGTATGAGCACAAAAGTTGTTCCATTGTGAAGTGGCCATCCTTATCATCCAACAGAAACCAAGAAATCTATAAGTCCAAGACTAAAATAATATGTCAAGTGACATAGAGCTGACCAATATTAACAATATATTATCCATCATGCGCAAGACATGGCTATACTCAGCAGCTGGAATTTTAGTTCAAATTATGAAATAAGCATTATGGTATCACTTTGCAAGCTTTCTCCTTTACAAAATCTACTACTAGTGCTAATCATCATAATCAACAGCACAATGCAAATGCAAAAGTGGCAGAACTTGCCACATTACAATGTATTAGAACATAGAATAACAAGGTTGGAAGGGACATTAGAGATCTTCTAGTTCAGTGCCCTACTCAAGCAGATCCTAGACCAGAGGTTCCCAACCAGTGTTCCCTCTAATTTTTTTCCGGTGTGGGCAGAAAAGTATAATGTCTGAGCGGCACATTTTCATGCCTGGGCTTGGATCATTTAGAAACCTGGTCGTTAAGCGAATCTAGATTCTCCGCCACCTCTCTCCATTGTCTTTGCTTGTGAGACCAGTTGCAAAAGGGGGTCACATGACCTCAAGACACAGCAACGGTCACAAATTTGAAACGGTGGTCAAGTTTTGGTCACACGGTCGTGGGGCCGCTGTGAAGATTGTGTCAAAAAGGGTTATAAGTCATTTTTTTCAGGGCTGTTGCAACTTTGAGCAATCAGTAAGTGAACCGTTGTAAGTCGAGGCAACCTGCCTTCCTCCCTAGATATATTCTGTGGAGCTTCAAAATGGACTTCTGATCTGCTTCTAAAAGAGCGTACTGGTCAG
The DNA here is from genome assembly GCF_031021105.1 of Erythrolamprus reginae. Taxonomy (NCBI): domain Eukaryota; kingdom Metazoa; phylum Chordata; class Lepidosauria; order Squamata; family Dipsadidae; genus Erythrolamprus; species Erythrolamprus reginae. Next base: position 37,641,555 of record NC_091956.1, on the reverse strand, counting down.
ACAGATAATCCCCGACTTCTGTTCTGACCCCAGTGGAGGCCAGCGTATCTATCTTCTGAATAAGACGGTTATTAAGTGAGTTCTGCCTCACTTTTACCACTTTTCTTGCCACAGTTGTTAAGTGAATCATTGCAGTTGCTTGTCAGAAGATCCCAAAAGATGTTCACATAACCCTGGGACATTGCCACCATCATAACTACAGACCAGTTGTCAAGTGTCCAAAGTTTGATCCAATAACCCCTTTATTTTTCTAATAAAATCCTTCCTTCCTAGAAGGAAGAATAGAAAGAATAAAATGGAAAAAGGGATACAAAAAATTAAAAAAGAAAAGGGTTCGGTTCAAAGTTCTGCTCAGATTAGAAAAATTGGAATTTGAGAAGGGTTGATTAAGCTTGGAGTATTGTTTTGTTTGCTCTTTTTTAAACTTTAATTGTTTTTTATATTTAAATATATGAATTTAGGAATTGCTGATTTGTTTTAATAAAGTTAGAAGTATTGATTATAATAAGATATGTAGTACGTGATAACTGATTTGGATTAATGCATAAATGGAATGGAATTTAGAATTGTTGGGGAGATTAATGATGTTGATGATTTTTAATTGATTGAAAATAGAGAATATTTAGAACCCCCACCCCCTTTTTTTCTTTTCTCAAATTGACTGAAATTTAAGATTAATAATTAAGTAAGAAATGTAGATAAGTATTAATCTGCTAAATGTTAGATGGTCTAAAATAATTTTAAAATTTGGGATTAGATAAATGTACTATTTAGAGGGAGAAGAAGTCTGTAATTCATATATGTTTATGTTTTTAATTTTCTTTTGTTAACATCTGATTGGCTATACAAGGTTTTCTTGGTTTATAGAAAAACTTATAAAGAAAAGAAGGAAGCACTTTGACATAATGGTTAATTAGTTTGAAATATAATTGGTGTACTTTTTGAAGGAACATTAAGGAGGGAATTTAATTAAAAGAAAATGTATGTAACTGGATGACAAAATTAGAAAAAAATCTTTTGCAACTTTCTTGATGATTGATATTAATTAGTAACAAAATACCACATTTTATTCATGGAAAATTAGCTGGTGCACTGTATTGTTTGATGTATGTTGAGAGAAAAATAAAAAAAAATTACCCCTCCCCCCAAAAGTTCTTCCTCCTTACCTCCATTCATTTCATTCTTCCTTCCTTCCTTCCTCCCTCCCTCCATTTCTCCTTCATTCCTTCTTTCCTTCCTTCCTTCTTTGTTTCCTCTATTTCTCCTTCCTTCCTTCCTTCTTTGTTCCCTCCTTCTTTCCTTCTTTCCTTCCTCCCTTCTTTGTTCCCTCCATTATTCCTTCCCCCCTCTCCGAAGTTTCATGACTCCTCCCATTGTCTCAGCACTCACAATGGACGACTCATGTCTCTTAACTGCCAGATTCTCAATTTCAAAGTGCGGGGAGGAAATCTTCCAAGCCCTGCTTAAACCCCCTCAGGAGGCTTTTGAGACTCCTTCACAATGAAAAGCGCTGTTCCTGGGGACGGCCTGAGACTCCGCGGTGCCCGGCAAAGACCGGGGGAGAGACAGGCACAAAAGGAAGGGCCGCCCATTGCCGTCCTCAAAGACTTCTTCAGAAACAAAAGCTGGTCTAGGAAGTCTCATTCTGCCAGTTTGCTGTGAAGTGGGGGAGGTAAAGGAAGGAGGGAGAGAAAAAAGAAGCGGCGTTTGGTCCCACGACAAGCCCGGCTTTCCTAGTTCCGAGCCCCTGCAGCGCCCTGCCCAGCTGGAGCTTCCCTGGAGGTGGCAGCAGGTGAGCTTTGGGGCTCGGCGGGAGGGCACCGGCAGCAGCAGCACCGGGCAGTAGCCACGGGGCGGCGGCAGGCCATACGCGCACAAACAACTCCCAACGCAGCCTTTTCAAAAGCCGTGCACAACAGAGCTGGGCGTTGGAGTTGGGGGTGGAGAGCGACCAAAGTGCAGAGGCCGGTGAAGGTTTTTCTTGTTTTAAATGCTCCCCCCTGCCAGCGCCGGCCCGATGACCGTCGGGGGGGAGCGCGGATCCACGGCCCACAAGCTGCCAGCATTGGCCCGATGACCATCTGGTGGGGAGCGCAGATCCACGCCCTGCGAGCTGCCAGCGCCGGCCCGATGGCCATCTGGGGGGGGGGAGAGAGAGAGAAATAGAGAAAGAAAGAAAGAAAGAAAGGGGGAGAGATAGAGGGAGAAAGAGAGAGAAAGGGGGAAAGAAAGAAAGGGGGAGAGAGAGAAAGCAAGAGAGAGAGAGAGAAACAGGCAAAGCAACAGACAGAGAGAGGGAGAGAGAAAGAAAAAAGAGAGTGAGAAAGAGAGAGAAAGAGGGGGAGAGAGAAAGAGAAAGAAAGCGAGAGAGAGAGAAAGAATGTGTGTGAGAGAAATAAAGCAAGGGGGAGAGAGAGAAAGCAAGAGAGAGAAAGAGAGAGAAAGAGAAGGGGGAGAGAAAGAGCAAGCAAGAGAGAGAGCAAGCAAGAGAGAGAGAAAGAGATAGCAAGAGAGAGAGAGAGAAAAGGAGAGGAAGGGAAAGAGAGAGAAATGAGAGAAAAAAGGGGAGAAAAAAGAGAAATGAGAAAATGAGGCAGAGAATGAGAGGAAAGAGAAAGAAAAAAAGAGAGAGAAGTGACTCTTTATTTAAACTTAAATCATATGATAAAAAGCACCCAAAGAATATGAGAAAAAAAAACCCCAACCCTCACCTGTTTTTGGAAAGAATAAGAGAAAAAAAAAACCCAGACCTCACCTGTTTTTGGAAAGAATAAGAGAGAAAAAAAACCCAGCCCTCACCTGGTTTTGGAAATGGTTCAAGAGTTTTTGTGATTAATCACTATGTTTAAATTATGTTGGATTTGTAGCAATGCGAATAGATAATGCAAATCAGGTACAGTATTTACATTTTGAATCATAATTGAAGCAAAATTACATTTTTGAAATAGCCACCAAAATTATTTTTTGGATTGGGGTCACCGCAACATGGGCAACTGTATTGCGGGGTCACGGCATTAGAAAGGTTGAGAACCACTGTCCCAGACTCTAGGGACCTGTGTTGTTGCTGTCTCTAATGTTTTGAGTCCACCAAGTTGGCTATAGTTAAAAGAACCTATGACAATCACTATCTAGTAGTCAATAGTTAATCTTAGTAACTTTCTTCACCTTTCCATTTACTTTCCCTTATCTTTACTGAGAGCAAGATTGAAATTATGTTCAATGCTATTTAAAACCTAGTTGTTAACTACTACTATGAATTAATAAAATACTTTTGCAGCATAGACACTGCTTTATTTTTCTTCTTCTTCCTGACAGACTTAACTGGTGTTTATTCCATTTATCACATTTATAAACAACACACTTAAGTGTCAGGTCAACATTCTTGCTGGATAAATAGTGACCCAAAATTAACCTTGTTGCATAGGAGCTGCTGTGACTTGATTTACAACTATTGGAAGACCTGAAGTCAGCTCTTATCAGCAATTTATGGAAAGGGTAGGGATTATCTGGCAGCAATGTATGGTAGATGAATGAGTGGTGCCTTTTCACACTGATATTAACCAGATCTTTTTCTAAGCAAAGCTCAATAAGTCAGGTTTTAAATACTCTGTGATAAATGGATCTGGAAAAAAAGAGTGCATCATTGCTAATTAAAAATGTTGATGGTATATTTGCCTGAGAGATGATTAATTAATTTTGGAGTGCCGTCTGGAAGCAGGAAATGTATTGTTATAGTGTGAAGTTTAAAGGTTACATTTTAAAGTCACATGTAAGGTTAATGCATTGAATTGTTTGAGCAACAGGATTGCACTTGAAACTGTCAGTCTTGTTTTATTCCTAAGGATTCAAAATGTTTTATTCTCATATTGCTTCTGTTGGATAAGGTATTGAGTCTTCGGAGAGGGGCGACATACAAATTTTAATAATAATAATAATAATAATAATAATAATAATAATAATAATAATAATAATGACTTCCCTGGCAGATCAAAATACGGGGTGGACAAACAAATGGAAACACTTGACTTTTTGGCATCATAATGTTTGAACATGTTCAAATCAATCAAAACTTGACATATTTAAATGTTTTTTTAAAATTCTGTTATTTGGTATGTTTTTTTAAACTACCTTTTTAAAACAGAAATTTAAGGAAATTGGTTATAACCTTCTAGAAATGGCTGACCTCTCAGACTTTCAAAGAGGCCATATTGGTGCTCAAATGGCAGGCGCTAGTGTAACAGAAAGTGCCCGAATGTTTGGCGTTTCAAGAGGTAATGTCTCAAAAGTAATGACTGCTTTTGAAAGAGAAGGGAAAACGTCCTCAGCCAAGCACAGGTCTGGTCAAAAGTCGAAGTTGTCCGAGAGAGACCTTCGGACTCTAAAGCAAATTGTTAGAGCGGATCGCAAGACCACAGCTCCTAAAATCACTGCACAGCTCAATAGACACGTACAGAACCCAGTTTCCACAAAAACTCTGGAAGGGAGCTTCACAAATCTGGATTCCACGGAAGAGCTGCAATTAGAAAACCTCTGCTCTCAAAGACAAATGTTTCAAAGCGTTTAGAATGGTGTAGAAACTACCAGAAATGGTCCCTCGAGCAGTGGCAAAATGTGATTTTCTCTGACGAATCATCGTTTACCCATTTTCCGACCTACGGTCATGTTTACGTTTGGAGACAGCCAAAAGAATAATTTTAACCAGACTGCCTTCTCCCAACCATTAAACATGGTGGGTTTTCAGTGATGATCTGGGGTGCTATTTCTTGGAAATCCACCGGGCCAATGATTTCCCTTCATGGAAGAATTAACGAATTTTGGCCGACCAAATTCATCCTATAGTTCAAGAACTGTTTCCAGAGGGGGATGCCATCTTTCAGGATGATAATGCACCAATCCATAGAGCAAGAATTGTTAAAGAATGGCACGAGGAACATTCTAATGAAGTTCAGCATCACATCTGGCCACCACAATCACCAGACCTCATTTATGGTCGATTTTAGAGATTCAACTAAGAAGACGATTTCCACCAACATTGTCTCTAAAAGAACTGTTGCCTCTTCTGCCGGCTGAAAAAAGCAGTTCGGGCGACTGCCCCCAGTTCGGATGCCCGCAGCTTCAAGTCTTCTGTAAAAACTACCCAGAGGAAGTGGGGGTGGCGCAGAGGAAACACACAGAGATACCAGAGGGAAAAGTTGGCTTATTAATTCAATCAGCTCTCCTCCCGGTTCTCTCGCCCCCCATACCTACCAATCCCACAGTTCTGATTCACACACCCTTCTGCTCTAGTTGGACTTAGAGCTGCGTGACAGCTCCAGGCTCCAAAGACCTAGCAGCCAGGAGAGGAAAGCCAAGTCCAGCTGAAGAAGATCTAAGCAAGGCTACATGTCTGGGATCAGCTGGGGTGTGAGCTCGGATGGGGGCGGCTAGCTTTCCACCAGGTTCTTTTCTTTTAAAGAGAGAGAGAGAAAAAAAGGGGGGTGGGCGAATAACCAGCTTCTCTTGAGAAATAAATGTATATCTCCCATCAATTGCAGTGTAAATGATGCACAGATATTTCTCCTTTACCCGGCTAGAGGTGGAACAAAATCCTCTGGACAAGTTGTGCTGGGAGAGCGCGCAGGGATCCTCCAAAGTTATCCTTAACTGAAGCCTTGAATGGCAGATTTAACAGAGGCTAACGGAGTGGGGACATGGACAGCGAGGGGAACCCGTCCTAGCAGCAGTGGCTCCCGGGCTGCCTCGGTGCAGCTCTTGGAGCGGGTGGGACAGGTGCTGTTGACGGAGGGTGGGGGGGCAACCAGCAAGGTGGGCGGGCGGAAAAGTGGCATCTCCAGGCTCTCCAGTCCATTCAAGAGCTGAAAGTTCCGCCTTTCCCCACACCTGGCTTTGGCCCCTCATGGGCTTCTGGCAGGAGGGGGCAGCAGGTGATGGATGGCGGGGCTCCCATGGACACATTTTGACAGCGAGATAGGGGAAATCCCCTCTCGCCCACTGCTTCCTCAACTCGCCTGTCACCACTCAGTTCAGGTCCACTTCGTCCGCCCACCGCTTTTTAAAAAAAACTTAAAGTTTTGGATTTTGCTAATGGGCTTGCACGCATTATTCGCTTTTCCATTGATTCCTATGGGAAACATTGTTTCATCTTACGAACTTTTCACCTTACGGACCTCGTCCCGGAACCAATTAAGTTCATAATACAAGGTATTACTGTACCTGTTTCAGGTATTGCTAGGGGGTCTATTAGCATCCAAGTTTAGAGAGTGGGATAAAAAACTTAATTATTGGGTTGAAGAAGATAAGAGACCAAGAATAAGGAAAAAGTGGTTAATAGCGAATGAAAGAGAGGGTGAATGGGGAATTCCTTGTTTGGAGTTGTATAGGGAAGCATTTCAAATTGAAAGATTAATGGAGCTGCAATTATTCAAAAATAAATGGGTGAAATTGGAAAAACAGATAAACGGATGAAGAATAGAGAATTAATTTTTATAAGGTGGAATAGGAGCAACTTAGATAAATTAATAGGTCCCAAGAAAGGGACTATGGAAATTTGGAAAAAATGGCAGGGGAAAATAGGATTATATAAATCTAAACTGTCATCGCTATATGTAATAAATAGAGATAATGAAATAAATTTAAATAGGGTTATAGGAGAGTTGAAGGGAAGAGGGATAATTAAGATAGAACAGTTATATGAGAAGGATGGGAGGCCAAGTAGAAATCATATAGAATGGTGGTTGGGTAAGGGAAGATGGCTACAAATAAATGCAATATGTAAATATCTGAAAGGGAGAATAAAGAAGCACTATTTAGGGAGGAGATAGAGTTAGAGAAAATAATAAGAGAAAAAAATGAGGGTACCAAGGCGCAGGCCAGTAATATATATAAGATGTTAGTGCAGTCAGACAGGGATGTGATCCAAGGATTGACTAAATGGTGGCAAAATGAGATACAAGTAGGGGCGCAAGAAATGAAAAATATAGTAGAGAATATAAGGAAAACTAAGAATATAAGAGTTAGGGAAAATAATAATAATAATATTATAACAACAACAACAACAATAATAATAATAATAATAATAATAATAATAATAATAATAATAATAATAATAATTTATTAGATTTGTATGCCGCCCCTCTCCGAAGAAGGAAAATATTACATAAGTGGTATTACATAAGTGGTATTACATAATATTACACACCCGTTCAACTCGCATACTTTCAGCAGAATGTTAAGGCTATTTGTTGGCATGGGTGCCAAGATAAAGGAGTGTTTATGCATATGTTTTGGGAATACCCAGTAGTGCAGAATTGTTGGCAAAAAGTGCAAGAGGATATTAATAGGATGTTAAATATAAGATGGATAATTGCTAAGGAAATGGCAGTATTAGTCAAAAGTAATGAGATGGGAGAATTTAGAGAAATAAAACAAGCAGCAATAGAAAGCATTCAGGTGGTAATAGTCTTGGGTTGGAAGGATGTGACAAAATGGACAATGCAAAATCGGTACCGGTACATGGTGGACCACATTCAATTTGATATTATGGACAAAAGGATGAATTTGGTTAATGAAACTGACTTGCGACAACTGATGGGACGATGGGACAAGGTAAGATGATATATGGCGAGTAGAATCCAAGACCAAGCTACAAGAAACAAATTGGAATCATTTTATAATATGTAAATAGATATTTTGCTCTTGGGTTTAAATGGTTTATACAAGAAACATCCCCGATTGGTGGTGGGGTACGAATGCTTGTCTGGTGGTGGGCACAATCACTGAGCACTTGTTATATATTGTGTGTGTGTTTTATATTATAAAATCAATAAAAATATATTTTTTTAAAGATATTATGGTTTTAACAGCAACACATAAATGAAGTCAAAAAAGGATAAACTTGTAATAGATAACAATTGGAAAAGGATATATGAATCCCGGGGTAATCAGAATAGTAGAGGGGTAGCAATCCTTATTCATCAAAGAGTTCCTATAGAGGTGGTGGCAGTACAAAAAGATAGAGATGGGAGATGGGTATTTGTTAAAGGGAAAATAAATCAGCAAAAAAATAATGTTGGCAGCAATTTACACACCAAATGTTAATATGAAACAATTCATATTGAATACAAAGAGGAAGTTGGATAACAATGGGAATGGCAAATAGAAGATCACTGCATTTAAATAGACTTAATATGGTTGACCTTCATGGGGATCTCCCAAATAGAGGTATGTTTTATTCTGCAAGACATAATACGTTCAGCTGCATTGATTATATATTAATGAATAGGACAGGGAACGGGCAAGTTAAAAATTTTGAAATTAAAGGGATATGGCTGTCAGATCATGCCCCACTAATAGCGGTTGTTACAATGAGTCAGGAAATGAATCAAATAATTTGTAGATATAATATGATAGTAACTGCAAACAGGATAAACTTAAATTGCTAATGGAATTATGTGAGTATTTTTGAATAAATGAAGCAGGCCAGACTAAACAATCAATTGTATGGGATGCATGTAAGGCAATCATGAGGGGACGTTTTATAAGCTTGGAAACTGATATTAGGAAGAGATAGGGGAGGGAGAGGGAGGCTAACATAAGGGAAATAGATTTGATACAAGAGCAATTGACAGTTACGAGAGGAAGGGAGTGGAATACCTTATTGAAATTAAAGAAGAAACAATTAAAAATGTTTGATGAGCTACAATGGAATAAAATAAGAATGGAAGTGAGACAAAGGATTATGGGATGGGGGACGAAATCAATGAAACAAATGGTAAGATATTTAAAGAAGAGAAAAGAAAAATCCTGTATAATGGTATTAAGAGACTCCAGTGGGGTGGTGAGATATGGTAAAGATCAGTTGGAGAAAATAATGAGGAACTGTTACAAAGACCTTTATAAAGAAGAACAGGTGAATGTTGGAGTCATTAATATTGGAAAAAAAGTGAATGAGGAAGATAGACAAATGTTAAATGCAGAAATTACACAAGGTGAAATAGCTAGAGTAATTAAAGTGTTGAAACCAGCCAAAGCACTGGGCCCTGATGGGTATACAGGGGAATTTAAGAAGACTTACAGTATATGGATAAATTAATATCACATTTTGGGAAGTTGTTTAATGATGTACTTAAAGCTTATAGTATCCTACAGACTTGGAGGACAGTAGAAATTGTTACCATCCCGAAAAAGGATTAAGATTTAAGGAACCCGGGTTCCTATCATCCTATCAGTTTGGCAAATCAGGATTACAAAATATTTATGAAGGTATTGGCGAACAGACTTGAGAATATTTTGCAAAAAATTATTGAGGAAGATCAGTATGGGTTTGTAAATGGAAGGAAGATAAGTGAACCAATAAGAAATGTTGTTAACGTGATGCACCATTCTACCGCAACCAAGAGGAAGTGGGGCATTCTCCAATGCACTTGCAAGGAGAGTCCAGGATGGGTTATTCTCAGCCTGATTGGCTGGGACTGAGTTCAATTTAAATAATTAAATATTAGATAGATAGACAGGCACCGCCCCCCTTTAGCACTCCAGTCTAAAAAACTCAGTCGCAGTAATGGGACTTTGAGTTCTTCCTCTGTCACACTTGATTTATTGTGTGAATTTTATTAGTTGTATGATGTTTAGTAAGGTTGTATGTATTCATCTAATGTTATTCCTCTCTTCCTTTCTTTTTCAGGCACACCGGGGTGGCTTCAAGTGAAGCAGCGTGGGGTTATTACTCTCCGTGAGTTTAACCCCCCCTGAGCTGCAGCTCCCATAGTCGGTGGCACAAGCCACAGAGACTATTTCGAGGGTCTGAAGGGAGCGCCCGGGTTGCTAACCTCCGCGGTAGCGCCCGGAGGAAGGCGGTCGGCTGACGCCATGGGGGGCCTGCCCCCCAGGGCGAATATGCCGCAAGAAGACTTGGGAAGCCTCAAGACAGCCCCGAAGAGTCGCGTTGAGGCCGAGACACCCCCCCCATGAGACGTACTGGCGATGGATCGAATGCTGGGAACGCCGCCATATTGGGGGGGGGCAGCAGGGCGGGAACGGAGGGAGGAGTTCCCGCCCGTTTTTTTTTCACTCCGGCGGCCATTTTCGCCCTAATGATTCTGCCGTTTTTGGCAGAAGTTCCCGCCCACGCTCAAAGTGCCGGGTCGGCTTATAAGCCGGGGCCAGATCCCCCCGCACCAATGAGGGGGCGGTTGCCAGGGCAACGTCAGCAGACGCCCCTAGGACCCAATCGGGTCGCTGGAAAATCGGCTCTGCCTGTTACAGAGCCCTCCGCAGGCCCCAAATTAGCCGGGTGACACGCAAGCGCACTAGGAGTTGGAGCTTAAACAGACAACTTTTTTTCTTCGCTGTTACGAGTTTGTGGAGGCTTCAGTATTCACTCGTGGCAGTTCCTTTCCAGACTCATTGCTTACAATTAACCGTGAGTGTGATAACAGACATAATGTCGGAGGCTCCAACTCACGTGGGGGAGGAGGCCAATGCCAATGTTAGGCCCAACACCCCCAAGGAAAAGAGCCACAAACCTAAGGCCTCTCAGGGCTCCTCTCTTAGAGAGGCCGAAAAAAGAATAAAAGCCCTTGAAAAACAACTGGAGGCATCACAAAAGCAGGCCTCTTTGTCAGTTAAGGCCTTTAGTCCTACACCTCCACCAGCCTCCCCCATCCCAGGGGTAGCAGGCTCGGCATCTGAAAAAGACTGGTCACCTGACCGCCCTACACATCCTGGCCACGAGGTTCCTAGCTGGGGGCGACAACAAAACATGTGGACTGGCAATCCTCAGCCCCAGGCTTATGTACCTCACCAATATGGCCCACCGCAGGCTACCTTCACGCCAACGGCGGCAGGACTGCGAAACGCCCAAGATACATGGCAGGCCATGCCTCAAACCCTGCAGGATTTGATTGCCAATGCGTTTGCCCAGGGTGTTGAGACCGGAGCTCACCAGCAGCAGGCCGCAGGGGGTCAACTCCCAGTAAGAACCAGAGATCCATGGACTGCTCCAGAGTCATACTCGTTGACCGGATCTATGGAGGAGGATGACTCGTTGGAAAGGGACTACAGCGATAGGGAAGATGAACTGTCGGGGGATGAACAACCCCCAGAGCAACCGGCCCCTACTGGACTGTTCAAACCCTCCCTGTTTAAGGTATTACTTAACAAGGCGAAACTCACCATCGAACAGGCAGGGGAGGCGGGGCGATCAGATCCCGCAGCTCCAACACAAGCTGCCGGTGGTCTCTTTGTATTGCCCAAACAAGAAACGGTAAACATCCCTTCCTCCCATCTCTTTTTGGAAACTATACAGCGTCCTTGGGAGTACCCGGCGGCTGCACAAGGTCCCTCCAACCTGGACCGCAAATTTTACTCCTTTGACCAGCAGATGGAGGATCTGCTGACCTTCCCGACGGTGGACAAACCGGTCACCAGTTTGGTGTCCAATGCCCTGGTCCCCTCAGAGTCTCAGGAAGGGCTAAGGGCAGAGGATAAGAGGGCCGAGAACATTGTGCGTAAGACACACCAGATGGCAGCCTGGGCCATACGGGCCTCTTCTGCGGCCTCGTTCTTTAATAGAGCAACCCTCCTCTGGATTAAGGATCTTCAATCGAGAGTGGATCCCGAGGATGGACGCCTTCGCCAGGATCTTAATAAGGTCCTGGCAGCCACCGAATTCTCAGCAGACGCCACAGCCAATGCTGCCAAGTTCGCGGCCAGGGCCATGGCCTCGTCGGTTTCCTCCCGCCGGCTCATATGGCTGCGCAGCTGGCAGGCGGATGTTAAATCTAAATGGAGCCTGGCCTCAGCTCCCTTTAAGGGGAACAAGCTCTTTGGGGAGGTCCTTGACGACGTCTTAGTCGAGGACAAAGATAAGAAGAAGGTCATGCCCAAGTCCAAGAGACCGGACAGACGATTCACCCCCTACCAGAAGCGCCAGCCCTTTCATTCAGAGCCCTCCTCGAGTAGTTCCCAGACATCGAGGCCGTACTTCCAGGGCTCCTTCAGTCAGGGTTCATTTCGGTCAGACAGATCTAACCCACAGGACCGCAACAGGTCCTATCAAGGACGCCGTCCATTCCGAGGGGCAGGTCGGGGCTTCAGAAAAAACAAATGACTTTTCAAGCCCTATCCCGTTGGGGGGCAAGATAGCCCACTTCGCGGAGGCCTGGACCACTACGTCTTCAGACGCCTGGGCGGCAACCACTGTCACTCAGGGCCTAAGGCTCGAGTTCCTCTACCCCCCTCCTCATCGATTCCTCACATGTCGTATACCTTCGGACATTCAGAAAAGGCATCTCCTCTGTCAAGAGGTCTCACATCTACTAGAGATAGGGGCCATAGAGGAAGTACCCCTGGGGGAACGGGGCAAGGGGTTTTACTCCCTCGTTTTCCTTGTCCCCAAATCCTCCGGAGGGGTCAGAATGATCCTGAATTTGCGTCAGCTGAACCTTTATATAAAATACAGACGGTTCAGGATGCACTCTCTGAAGTCTATTCTTGCATCGATAAGACAAGAGGACTTTCTAACGTCAATAGACCTCAGGGAAGCCTACTTACACGTCCCCATCTACCCGTCACACAGGCAATTCCTTCGGTTCAGCCTGGGCGGGACCCACTTTCAATACAAATCAATGCCCTTTGGACTTTCCTCAGCTCCGAGAACGTTTACAAAACTCTTAGACGTTCTAACATCCTCTCTGAGACAACAATCAGTACGCCTCATGGCGTACCTAGACGACGTGGTTATACTGGCAAAATCAAGGGAACAGGCGTATCGGGACTTGGACTTGACCATCCTCACGCTCGAACGCCATGGGTTCACGGTGAACTGGGACAAGAGCCATGTGACACCCACAACCAGGTTGGCTCATTTGGGGACTACAATAGATACCACCCGGGGTATGGTCTTTCTGTCCCCGGAAAGACGAGCCTCTATCAGGAGACTTCTACGGGACCTGGACGGTCAGAGACTCCCAGAACTTTCGTTCCTATCAAAGATATTGGGGACTCTGGTATCCTGCATCGATGTCATACCGTGGGCAAGACACCACTTGAGACCACTTCAGTGGTTCTTGCTTCCCTTCCAACGGACAAAGACAAGCCACCTACACAGGAGGGTGCCACTTCAGGGCGGGGTTCGCAAATCTCTCCGCTGGTGGAGGTCCGCGGCCCTCGACAAGGGCTCCTCTTTTCTGCCAGTAGACCATATTACAGTGACAACGGACGCCAGTTTAACAGGTTGGGGGGCCCATCTTGCTTCTCAGATGACCCAGGGCCTGTGGAGCAATCAGGATTTGAAGGAGTGCAATATCAACTTCTTGGAACTGAAGGCGGTCTCACTGGCCCTCAGGAAATTCACCCCCTGGGTAAGGGGTCGTCACGTCCTCGTCCTTACGGACAATGTTTCGACCCGAGCCCACATCAACAGGCAGGGGGGAACACGATCTCGTCGGCTAATGGCAGAATCGGAGTTCCTGTTTCAATGGGCGGAGACCAATTTAGCTTCACTCTCAGCAGAACATATCTCGGGAATCGACAACGTTTGTGCGGACTGGCTGAGTCGCGAGACTTTAGATCCCGGGGAATGGCACCTGGAACCCACGATCTTCCAGGACATTATCAGGAGGTTCGGCGAGCCAGTATTAGATCTGTTTGCAACCTCCCACAACACCCAGCTTCCCCGCTTCTTCTCCCGATTCCCTTCCCCCGGGGCGGAGGGAGTGAACGCATTTCGCCAGCGCTGGCCAACTGCTCTGCTTTATGCCTTCCCGCCGGTCCCCATGATACCGAAGGTGGTTCGGAAGTTGCTAGTGGAACGAGCGGAGATCCTCCTGCTGGCCCCATATTGGCCAAGGCGCATCTGGTTTGCCGATCTGGTGGAACTGTCGATCTCAGCTCCCTGGAGGATTCCAGACCAACGAATAGTGCTCACACAGGGAACAATGACACACCCGGAACCGCACTGGTGGCAGTTGACCGTATGGCACTTGAGCGGGAATATCTGAAGACCCAGCTTGTGCCGGATGCGGTCATCAGTATCATGCAGGCAGCCCGCCGACCTTCTACCCGGCGGATTTACCAGGCAACGTGGGCGTCATTCAGCGAATTCTGCCAGCAGAGACAGGTGGACCCGCAGGAAGCTTCTACTTTGATGGTACTCTCCTTTCTACAGGCAGGCCTAGACAAGGGCCTCGCCCCAAACACACTTCGACGTCACGTAGCGGCCTTGTCAACTATCCTGGGCAAGGATTACTACCGACCCCTCTCGAGACACCCCTGGATCAGGGACTTCCTGCGAGGGACGACCAATTTGAAACCTCCTACGGTCCATAGGTTTCCGTCCTGGGACCTGCCCTTGGTACTACATGCACTGACTAGTCCTCCATTTGAACCTTTAAGACAGATACCCCTGAGACTCCTAACGATTAAAACCGCATTCCTGGTGGCAATTACATCGGCCAGGAGAGTCTCAGAGATGGCAGCATTGTCAACCAGACAAGATCTCTGTAGGTTTTATCCGGACAGGGTAGTGTTAAGATTAGACCCGGCGTTCATCCCCAAGGTGAATTCTTCTTTTCATAGATCACAGGACATCATTGTACCGGACTTCTGCACGCATGGCAGCCACCCCTCTGAACTGAGGTGGCACAAGCTGGACGTGAGACGGGCTCTAAAGATCTACATACGTAGGACTCAGGACTTCAGAGTCTCCGAGGGTTTGTTTGTCTCCTTTTCCACCAAGACGATGGGAAAGAAAGTGTCCCCTCAATCAATCAGTCGTTGGTTGAGGGATTGTATTTCGGAGGCGTATATCGCTAAGAACACTCCTGCCCCTCAGGGAATCACAGGTCACTCTACCCGAAGTGCGGCCACGTCCTCGGCCTGGAGGACACAGGCCTCACTAGAAGACATTTGCCGAGCGGCCACTTGGGCGGCCCCATCCACCTTTATAAGACACTATAGGATTGACTCCTTTGCCTCTGCGGAGGCAGCTTTTGGGAGGAGGGTTCTGCAGGGGGTATGCTCCTTTTCAGCGCCCCTGGTCCAGCCATCTCCCTCCCCTTGACTGTAACTTGGGTATATCCCATCCTGGACTCTCCTTGCAAGTGCATTGGAGAAAGACCGTTGAACTTACCTGAACGGTCTTCTCGATGCACTGCAAGGAGAGTCCAGACCCGCCCAGCTTGGGACCAGGGTCACAGTTCTAGTTGTTTTTTATGAAGTTATGGGTTTATAGTTCAATAAAACGTTATTTTGCATTACTGCTCCTTCGTATATATTAGACTGGAGGGCTAAAGGGGGGCGGTGCCTGTCTATCTATCTAATATTTAATTATTTAAATTGAACTCAGTCCCAGCCAATCAGGCTGAGAATAACCCATCCTGGACTCTCCTTGCAGTGCATCGAGAAGACCGTTCAGGTAAGTTCAACTGTCTTTTTGAAATTAGATGTGTATAAAGCCTTTGATAAACCTAATCACAGTTATTTATATAAATTGTGTAAGAAGCTAAATATGGGGCATACATTTTGTGAGATCATAAAGGGAATTTACAGTGAAAATGTACCATACATTTATGGAATCAGCAGGAGAGATGCGGGGCAGGGCAGGGGAGAAAAGAGCTTGTTTTGCAAAAGAGGAAGAGGAGGGAGAATGTGGGATGCCTGAGGGGCATCAGCAATCCCTTTGAAATAACAACAAATGATAATGGTAATATAACGATGCCATTAAGAAGAAAGCAGCCAGTCAACACCACGTAAGCCACTGAGTTTTCTTCCTCGTCCAAAATGCCAAATAAAAATATCCTTTGTGTGAACTACAGCAGTAGGGTGGAGAACTCCAACAAACAAACAAACAAACACATCACTATCCCAAATGAGCCTTGTGATTTGCAGGTGCTTTTTCTGCCTCCCTTGCCACAGCCACTGCCACCCTCCACATGCCTCCCCCTCCCTCACGCACGCAGGGCAGTCTCCCGAATCCTCCTGTGTCAAAGACCGAACAAATGTTTGTGCCTCCTTTGCCAGAGCCACTCCTGCCCTCCACATGTGACACACACATGCACACACACACACACAAAGAGAGAGAGACATACACACAAAGGAATTGGGAAATTGCAATGCAGGGGGTCGGACCCCTTCGCCTTACATGCGGTGTCTGGGCTGCTCTTTCCGTGGCTTTCCCCATGGAAAAGATTCGGGAGGCTGCCGTGCATGTGTATCTATGTGGAGGCTTGCATGGAGGATGGCAGCGGCCTCAGCCTTTGGCATAGGAGGGGGGAGGGTTGCAACACGGGGGATCAGCTGGTTCTTCGGCTGCTATTTCTGGGGATTCCCTCATGTAAAAGATTTGGAAAGCTGCCAATTGTGTGTGTGTGTGTATGTGGAGGCATGCGTGGAGGGCAGCATTGGCCTCAGCCTTTGGCAGAGGAAGTGTGGAGGGGAGCTGAGCACACACAAAAGGAATTGGGAGGCTTTGCAACATGGGGAATTGGACCCCTTCACCTTCCACGCTGTGCCTGGGCTGCTTTTTCTGGGGCTTCCCCCCATGTAAAAGATTCGGGAGACTGCTGTGTATGCATGTGTGTGTGTGCGTGTGTGTAGGCATGCGGCAAGGGTAGCACTGGCCTCAGGCTTTGGCAAAGGAGGCAAGTAGGGGAGCCGGGCACACACACGCACACACACAAACAGGAATTGGGAGGCTCTTGTGTCCCATGCTGGGGGCTTTCCCATCCTGGTCTTAAGGCCAACCTGACTCAGAGGGAAGGGTTACCCAGGTGGTCTTCAATTTAGCCAGAGGACCTTTAGGGGCTCTGTGGATGTGGGGGAGACATCCACATGCTTCACTCCTGTTTTGCCCCTGGTGGAATCTGCTGATGAAGGCTCCTCTGACCAAGAAGACATGAGTGACAGGGAGGAGGAGAGTGTGGCAGACAGCTCAGAAGGAGTTCAATTATCTAGCTCCTTCTTGGATTCAGAACAAGAGTTAATGATACAGCCACACATGCGGAGATCGATGCATAGGCAACAACAACTGAGAAATTATTATCAAAGAAAATGAGGCCACCTGCGGTTGGGTGGGGCTGTGGTAATTAGTGAGGCTGCTATAAATAACAGCCTGTGGGTTTGGCCATTGTGGAGGATTATCTGATTGTTGTGTTTCGTGACTGCTTTACTGACTTTGACCTTTTGTGTGCTGATTTTTCCCCGCTTTGAAACTAAACCAGAGCAAAGTGTGTTTCACTTTGTGAAAGAAGAAGGACTGTGAATTGCCTCACAGTTGCAAGCTAAGTATCACAGAACTGATAAGGGACTTGTACAAATTACCAATTTGTTTGGAGACAAGTGCTCTTTGCTATACCAAAAGAGGGCTTAGCTTAAGTGAATTTTCATTATAAAGAACATTGTTTTGAATTTTCAAATGTGTGTGTGCCTGCAATTTGTACCTGTGAATTTTTGGGAGGAGTCTACCAGAGAACCCGACAGAACACTCTTCTTCTGAACTATTTTCACCTTATGAACCTGAGCCGCCGCTGCCGCTGGGATTCCCCACATCCGGGACTTCCATTGCCAGCTCAAGCACTGGGATTTCCCTGAGCCTCCCCTCGCTGGGAAACCCCACCTCCGGACTTCCATTGCCAGCCGAAATGCCTGTTCTTGCATTACTGGGATTTCCCCTCCCCTCCCCTCACTGGGATTCCCTTCATTTTTGCCGGCGCTGCCTTGAATCCCAGTGAGGAGAGGCTCAGAGAAATCCCGGCAATGCAAGAATGGGCGCTTCGGATGGCAATGGAAGTCCAGAGGTGGGGTTTCCCAGCAAGGGGAGGTTCAGGTGAATCCCCAGTGCTTTGGCTGGTATTGGAAGTCCGGAGGTGGGGTTTCCCATTGAGGAGAAGTGAGGGGAATTCCAGAGTTTTGACTGGCAACAGAAGTTTGGAGGTGGGGTTTCCCAATGAGGGGAGGCGAGGGGGAATCCCAGCGCTTCGGCTGGCAACGGAAGTCCGGAGGCGGAGATTCCCAGCAGCGCAAGGCAAAAGGGGTGACTTTTGGGATGGGATTGCATGCATTATTTACTTTTACATTGATTCTTATGGGGAAAATTGTTTCATCTTATGAACTTTTCGACTTACGAACTTTGTCAGGTAACAAATTAAGTTCATAAGATGAGGTATCACTGTAGTCATGGAGATCTGCTAAGGACTGGCTGCGAGACATGGCTGAGGTAAAAGAGTAGATATTAAGAGGTGAAGAACTGAAGGAAAGTTAGAAAAAGAAGAAAGAAAAGGAGAGAAAAGGGGGGGAATTAAAGAAGGGAATGGGAGTTGGTTATACACCAAGGATTTGTTTAAAGGTAAAAGTGATAAAGGACAAATTGAATTAAAACAACATAATAAAGATAATTACTGTAGTTTTGGAGTATAAAACGCACCTTTTTCCTCACTAAAGAGGCTGATAATTTGGGTGCAGCATACTCTGAATGTAGTTGGTTCCTCCCTCCCCCCCCAGCCCTATCTAGCTGCTAATGATCTTCCCAGTTCTAACCTGGCAGGCTCTTTTATTGTTTCTCTCTGCAAATAATATTTTCCAAGGCCTAAGTCTTTGCAGGGCTTTTTTCATTGCTCTAACTTGGCCTTAATAAATTTATTTCCAGCCCTAACCAGGTGCTAACAATATTCCCAGCTCTTACCGGTTTGCAAGCTCTTTCATTGTTACTCTCTGCTAAGAATGTTTTGCAAATCCTGTCTTTGTAGGGTTTTTTTTTTCATTTTCTACTTGCTCTGAATGTTTCTTTCCAGCCCTAATCAGTTGTTAACAATGTCCCCAGCTTTTACCAGCTTGGAAGCTCTTTCATTGTTACTTTCATTGTTACTTTCACATACATTTAGCAAATTGGTGTTTACACATTTTGTAATAAAAGGGTCCCTATTTTTTTAACCATTCATAAAATCTGTTCCAAGTTAGCTACTACAGTGGTACCTCATCTTACGAACTTAATTCGTTCCGTGACCAGGTTCGTAAGTAGAAAAGTTCATAAGATGAAATAATGTTTCCCATAGGAATCAATGTAAAAGCAAATAATGCATGCAAACTAATTAGGAAAATCCAAAACCTTTTTAAAAAGTGGTGACCGGAGTAAGTGGCGGGCAAGAGGTTACTTTGGAAGTGAGATCGGGCAGAGAACGTAGCAGCAGGCAAGGGACATTTTGAAGAGAGTTCGGGCATACAACGTAACAGCAAGCCAGGGGCTTATTGAAGAGAGTTCGGGCACACAACGTAGCAGCAAGCCAGAGGCATATTGAAGAGAGTTCGGGCACAGAATGTAGCAGCAAGCCAGGGGCATATTGAAGAGAGTTCGGGCACAGAACATAGCAGCAGGCAGGGGGCATATTGAAGAGAGTTCGGGCATGGAACGTAGCAGCGTTCTTCAATAAGCCTCTGCCTTCCATTCCCCCCAGCCCTTTCTCCGTTATTCCTACACACTTTTCTCCTCTTTTTTCTGCCTGAATTTAATTTGATTAAATAATTATTCTATTATAAACTACCTTAATTCTATAATAATATTTGGAGATATATATAATATATTTAAAGCAGTATATAGATAAAGAGGAAATCAATAATAATAATAATAACAACAACAACAACAACCAACAACAACAACAACAACAACAACAACAACCAACAACTTTCATATACAAAATGATACTAGAATGCTGTAAGAACAGAAAAATGAATTTGGATATGATCTGGATTGATTACAGAAAGGCGTTCAACACACTGCCACATAGCAGGATCATCAAATGTTTAGAAACAACTGGCATCAGTAAAAATATTACATTATTCACTGAAAAAGCAATGAAACAATGGAGAACTGAGTTGGCAGTAGGGAATGAGAATTATGGAATGGCTAATATCAAGAGAGGAATTTTTCAAGGGGACTCACTTTCATCCCTCCTCTTTATCTTACAATAATCCTGCTATCAATAATTTTTTTTAAAAATGAAACTTTACAGTGTGTGGATGACTTGAAAATGTATGGAAACTGTTTGTCACAAAATTGAAATGGCCAATGGCCAATTATTTAAATGTAACCAAGTTGGATAACATCAGGCACGGAGAAGTGAAAACTATCATCAGAAGAGAATACACCAAAAGAGCCAGCAATATTTTGAACTATAAATTAAATGGTGGAAACACTGTCAAGGCCATTTATTGGCTATACACATAAGATACACAGCTGATATAATTAACTGGACACAAGCTGATTTGGGTATTCTGGACTGAAAAATTAGAAAACTAATGACAATGCACTACAGTTTATATCCACGTGGTGACACTGATAGATTTCACCTGCCCCAAAAACCAGGCGGCAGGGAACTATTACAGTTGAAGAAGAAAAGCATGCACTGGCAGATTATTTGCAAGTAAGTCAAGAACATTTATTAATTGAAGTAAAGAACAAAAATCTATTGAAGGCCGACAAAACAAGAATACAGAAAAAATGTGATAAAATCAGGAATGGATTGGCAAAATAAAGCATTACATTGCCAATTTCTGGAAAAAATAAAAGACAAAGTGGACAGTGAAAAAACGTGGTTATGGACTTTAAAGAAAGAGACAGAATCACTGATCCTGGCTGCACAAGAACAGTCAATTCGCACATATAACATAAAGGCCAAAATTGATAAATCCTCAAATGATGCTAAATGCAGATTGCGCAAGGAAGCTGATGAAACTGTAGACCATGTGCTTAACTGCTGCAAAAAATTGTGCATACTGATTATAGCACAACTTTGTTGCGCTAATGATCCATTGGAATTTATGCAAGAACTATAACATCCATACTGCTACAAACTGGTGGGAACACAAGACTGAAAATGTCACTGAAAATCAGTTGGTCAAGATCTTGTTGGATTAGCACAGGATATAGATAAAGATCTTGAGAAATGGTCTTGTCTCCAACTTTCATTTATGGATAAAATAGCGGTGATTAAAAGCAATATTCTACCAAGAATATTGTTTCTTTTCCAGGTGGCCCCAATAAAACTAAACAAAACATTCTTCACAAATATAAACAAAACTTTCCGCCAATTTATTTGGATCAAATTGAAATTATTACAGGATCACAGAACAAGGAGAGGTTTTGGCCTAACAAACCTCCAACTTTACTACCAAGCTACATCTCTCAAATGGATCAGAGACTAGATAACCCTCCTAAATGTAAGACTCTTAACATTAGAAGATTTCGATCTTCAACTAGGCTGGCATGCCTTCTTAGAATTTGAAAGCAAAATTCCTAAATACTTTAGACAACATTACATTAGGGATAGTTTGATTGATGTATGGTTACAGATCAAGAAGAATTATTACAACTCAGTAGCTAAATGGCTCTCCCCAGTAGAGGCAGTGACATACCCAAATGTATTAGATCCCCCCAAAATAGTATCCTACGAACAATTGCTTGATAAGCAAAATGAACTAATTCCTAAACAAACCCTTATGGAAAAAGACATAAAACTAGATTGGTGGTCCTTACAAATTAGCTCAAAATATAGAACAGACAAAATTAAATATGGCTTTCAAAACACCAACAATTTAGATAAAATTCTTATGCGCCCAGATAAGAAAACAATAGGGGAAGGTTTGGTAGGGAAGGTTTGCCTATTTGCCGATGACTCTAAAGTGTGCAATAGGGTTGATATTCCTGGAGGCGTCGGTAATATGGTAAATGATTTAGCTTTACAGTGGTCCCTCGACTTACGCGTTCTCGATTAGCGCGAAACGCTGCAACGCGGTTTTTCAAAAAATATTATTTAAAAAAATAAAATATTAAAAAATAAATTTTTTTTTATTCTGTTCCCTGAATGGAGACCGCCGGCCGCTCAATCGGGCCGGCAGGGAACAGAATGGAGCCTTCCGCGGCGGGGCTGGTAAGGGGGGGAGCCGAGGGGGGAGCCGAGCCCAGCCCCGTGGCATTCGCTTTCCTCCCGCCGGCAGCCGACTGATCGTGGGCTCCTTCGCAACCTCGGAGAGCTTCCTGGTTTTCGTGAGCTTTCATGCCCCGGAAGCTCTCCGAGGTTGCGAAGGAGCCCACAATCAGTCTCGGCTGCGGGTGGGAGGAAGGCGAATCCCCCGTGGGCTCCGTTACATCTTCCGCTGCCAGCCAGGCCATGCTGGCGGCAGCGGAACAATCGCTGGCTGTCAACTTTTCTTTTTAAAACTGGGCAGGAGCTGACTTGCCTCCCCAGTGCTAAAAAGAAAAGTTGACAGCCGAGCACTGACAGAGCCGAGCACGCCTTCCGCCCGGGAAGTCCTGCCCCTTCATCCCCACCCCTCGCCCCTGTGGTCGGCGGGGATGAAAGGGCAGGACTCCCTGGGTGGAAGGCGTGCTCGGCTCTGCCGCTCCAGCCGCTTTCGGCCGACCACAGGGGCGAGGGGTGGGGATGAAGGGGCAGGACTTCCCGGGCGGAAGGCGTGCTCGGCTCTGCCGCTCCAGCCCCTTTCGGCCGAGCCTCCCTAGCCAAGCGACTGCCTTCCGTCGCAGCGGGGAACATCGGCACAGGAGGCAGGAGAGGACCGGGCGACCGGAGAAGCAGCGCTGCCGCCGCCACGCCTGGCTCGACTTCCCTGGCTGCTTGGCCGGGGAGGCTCGGCCGAAAGCGGCTGGAGCGGCAGAGCCGAGCACGCCTTCCGCCCGGGAAGTCCTGCCCCTTCATCCCCACCCCTCGCCCCTGTGGCCGGCTCATCCAGGGGGGCGTGTGTGGACTGGCAAGCGGCAAGCGGGAAGACCAAGGGAAGGTTCCTTCAGCCGCCCAACACCTGATCCGCTCCGCAGCGCGGCAGCAGCGAGGAGCCGAAGATGGGGTTTCCCCTTTGCCTTTACCCCATCTTCGGCTCCTCGCTGCTTCCGCGCTGCGGAGCAGATCAGCTGTTGGGCGGCTGAAGGAATCTTCCCTTGGTCTTCCCCGCCGCCCACACGCAAACTCCACCATCTGCGCATGTGCGGCCATGAAAAAAATGGCGCACATGCGCAGATGGTGGTTTTACTTCCGCATCCAATATAACGCGGAAATCGGTTAGCGCGGGAGGTCTTGGAACGTAACCCCCGCGCTAACCGAGTGATCACTGTACTAGATAAATGGTCAAAGCAATGGAAACTGCAGTTTAATGTTTCCAAATGTAAAATAATGCACTTGGGGAAAAGGAATCCTCAATCTGAGTATTGTATTGGCAGTTCTGTGTTAGCAAATACTACAGAAGAAAAGGATTTAGGGGTAGTGATTTCTGACAGTCTCAAAATGGGTGAACAGTGCAGTCAGGCAGTAGGGAAAGCAAGTAGGATGCTTGGCTGCATAGCTAGAGGTATAACAAGCAGGAAGAGGGAGATTATGATCCCGCTATATAGAATGCTGGTGAGACCACATTTGGAATACTGTGTTCAGTTCTGGAGACCTCACCTACAAAAAGATATTGACAAAATTGAACGGGTCCAAAGACAGGCTACAAGAATGGTGGAAGGTCTTAAGCATAAAACGTATCAGGAAAGACTTAATGAACTCAATCTGTATAGTCTGGAGGACAGAAGGAAAAGGGGGGACATGATCGAAACATTTAAATATATTAAAGGGTTAAATAAGGTCCAGGAGGGAAGTGTTTTTAAAAGGAAAGTGAACACAAGAACAAGGGAATACAATCTGAAG
Organism: Erythrolamprus reginae; assembly: GCF_031021105.1. NCBI lineage: Eukaryota > Metazoa > Chordata > Lepidosauria > Squamata > Dipsadidae > Erythrolamprus > Erythrolamprus reginae. Next base: position 37,617,865 of record NC_091956.1, on the reverse strand, counting down.
TTAGTTGGGGGAAAGATCAAAAGCAACATGAGAAAATATTATTTTACTGAAAGAATAGTAGATCCTTGAAACAAACTTCCAGCAGACGTGGTAGATAAATCCACAGTAACTGAATTTAAACATGCCTGGGATAAACATATATCCATCCTAAGATAAAATACAGAAAATAGTATAAGGGCAGACTAGATGGACCAGGAGGTCTTTTTCTGCCGTCAGACTTCTATGTTTCTATGTTTCTAATATCTAAATTATACAACCTCCTCCTCACTGACGAAACAGTGAGGTGAAAGTGAAAGGTGAAAGAGGTGAAAGAAACCATGATAACTTGGGCCCAGAACTTTAGATATGCCATCAAACTAGCAGAATGGGGAAGAATCTGGAATACAAATTATAAACTTACATTAGCTATACCATATAAGGAAAACATGTATAAAATGTTCTATCGCTGCCATCTTCCCCCAGCTCGACTAAATAAAATGTACCCAGCCAGTCTGTTGGAAATGCAAGAGGGAAATAGGAACATATTACCATCTTTGGTGGACATGTCCAGTTGTAAAAGAATTCTGGAAAAGAATTTAAAAATGCCTAGAACAAATCATTCTAAAAGTCATTAAACTAAAACCCAAATTATTTTTATTAGGCATAGTAAGGCAGAAATTTGCTAAAAAGGAAATATATTTGATTTTACACCTTATAACTGCAGCCAGGATGATATACGCATAAACATGGGAAAAAGAAACAGCGCCATCAACTTTATCTCTAATAATCAAATCCATGGAGTGTGCAGAGATGACCAAACTGACCCTTGAACTTCAAGAAAAAGATAACTCCGATTTTCATAACGCCTGGAAAACTTGGTATAAATGGCTGGAAGAGAAAAAAAATCTTCAAATTTAAGAAATACAAATAAGCGACACCCCAGTACTGAAGATATATAAAACAACTAGAATGTACTACCAACTTAAACATCTAAAATGTCTTTTAAAATACCGTACTTGGACTTTAGAGAATACTATATCACTATTCAGCAGATCATACATTAATACACTTCACCTTCGCAGATTTTATATGTATATATTATTTTTGAACAAACTCCCCCCTTAATTTATAACTATACTTATGGAAACCAGACTCATTAAATTCATAACATACTTACAAACAGTTGGCTCAACTATTAGAGCCAACAAGAACAGTTCTCCCCCCCTACTGTATTTTCCCTTCTTTCCCCCTCCACTTTTTCTTTTTCCTTTTTCTTTCTACTGTTTACTCATGTATATTGATTGACGCTTTGTATTTTAATTGTTTGTATTTTAATTCTTCAAATAAAGTATTTTTAAAAATTAAAAAAAAAAGATCTTGTTGGATTTTTGCATACAAACGAATAAGGAACTGGCTCATAATACACCAGACAGTACATGGCTGAGAAAAACAAGGTGACTATCATTGACATCGCAATACCAGGGGATAACAAGATTAATGAAAAGGAACATGAAAAAAATCACAAAATACCAGGATTTAAAAACCTAAATTCAACAATTATGGCACAAATGAGCAGTGGTATTTCCAGCACTGGGATTACATTTTTAAAAGCTTATAATTGACAAAATCACTACCAGTCAAATGCAGAAAGCTACATTGCTTGGTTCAGCACATATACTTCAAAAATATATTACGACGTCCTAGGCCCCTCGGTGGCTCTCGACTAGTAATTACGTGTAATGCCAGATCCGGCTGAACAACTGGCCACTGTGATACAATTGGAGGTTGTTGTTGTTGTTGTTATTATTATTATTATTATTGATAAATATTAAATATTAATATTTAAATATTAAGTTGCTTATTAAATTTAAATATTTATATTTAAATATTAAATTAAATAATATTAAAGACCATGTGCTCACCTGTTGCAAAAAAATCACGCAGTCTGATTACAAATTACAGCACAACTCTGTTGTGCAAATAATCCATTGGAATTTATGCAAAAACTACAACATCCATACTGGTGGGAAACACAAGCCTGAAAAAGTCACTGAAAATCAGTTGGTCAAGATCTTGTTGGATTTTCGCATACAAACGGATAAGGTACTGCGCACAAAATCACAAAATACCAGGTCTGAAATTCAAGGATTATGGCAAAGACCAGCAGTGGTAATTCCAGTAGTGCTTGGAACACTGTGTGCTGTCCCAAAAGCACTGGAATTACATTTAAAACAGCTCAAAATTAATAAAATCACCATCAGTCAAATGCAGAAAGCTGCACTGCTCAGTTCCGCACATATATTTTGAAAATATATTATGATGTCCTGGGCCTCTGGGTGGGGCTCGACTAGTAATTAACATCAAATCCAGTGAAACAACTGGCTACTGTGATACAATTATGAGATAATGATAATACTTATCAGTCTTTTTTGCCAGCTAATTTCAATCATAGTCCTGTTATTTTTAACAAAATTTTTGCTTGGTCACATATAAAGCCTTGCTGTCTCCTCCATTGTGTGTAACTGTTCATTTTAACTGTCCTTCTTCTAGTCAAATATTTCTTTATTATTATTATTTTATTATTATTATTATTATTATTATTATTATTATTATTATTATTATTATTAATTAGATTTGTATGCCGCCCCTCTCTGTAGACTTTAGCTGTTTATTGTCCTCCTTTGAAATGTAAATTGTCTTTATCTTTAAAAAAAATCAGATTAACCAAAAATCAGATTAACCCCCAAATCCAGTTCTGTAGATTTCTTTTCTTTGAGTTATTTACAATCCACTTTCTTTAATGGCTCCATTTCTGGAAGTGTGATACTTTCATTTCTTAGTTTTAAGCTTAAAATCACAGATCTTCCAATTTCCTAGTAAAAGAATGTGTAACTAGTTTATTTCCACACAAAAAAAATCCAAGATAATCCCTGTCACCACTTTTACTCTGACTTCTCTACTGTCATTTCATTTCTTTTGTGTTTGCATACTGTCAATTCTTAGTCAAATTCAGCTTCATCATCATCAAATGCCGCTTAATCACTCTTAGAGCCTTGCTCTTAATGCACAATTTGTTTGTTGCCATTCTCACCATATATCCAAAGGTTTTAACTATTTAGTTTCTTCTGATCTTCACTATAAAAAAGTCCCCCTTCTGCTTCCTGCTATGTGATTGTTTTTGCTGCGGACCTGTCAAAAAAGGCAGGTTTTCTCCAGACAGTTTTGAGGAGTTATCATGAGTGAATAGATATTTGCTTCACACCTTCTCATTCTTCAGAGTTTCCCCCACAAATTTGCAGATCTCTATAGCAGGGGTCCCCAAACTTTTTGCATAGGGGGCCAGTTCACTGTCCCTCAGACCAGTGTTTCCCAACCTTTTTTGAGCCGCGGCACATTATTCATATTTTCAAAATCCTGGGGAACACTGAACGGGGGCGCAGGGGGGGGTGCCGGGGGGGGGCTAAATAAAAGTTTGGACAAAAAAAATCTCTTCCTCCATTTCACTCTATTTCTCCCTCCCTCTTTCTCTCTCTTCCTTCCTTCCCTTCTTTCTCTCTCTCTATCCCTCTTTCTTTCTTTCTTTCTTCCTCTCTTTTTTGCTCTCTTTCTCTCTCCCTTGCTCTCTCTCTGCCTCTCTTGCTATCTCTCTTTCATTCTCTCTTTCTCTCTCTTTCTGTCTCTCTTGCTATGTCTCTCTCTCTCTCTCTTGCTATCTCTCTCTCTCTCTCTCTTGCTATCTCTTTCTCTCTCTCTTGCTATCTCTTTCTTTCTTTTTCTCTCTCTCTCTTGCTATGTCTCTCTTTCTCTCTCACTCTGTCTCCCTCCCTCTTTCCTTTCTATCTCTCCCTCCCTCTTTCCTTTCTATCTCTTCTTTCAATCTCTCCCTCCCTCTTTCCTCCCTCCCTCTTTCCTTTCTATTTCTCCCTCCTTCTTTCCTTTCTATCTTTCTCTCCGTCCCTCAGCGGCGGCAAAGAAGAAGGAAGGCAGGCTGCAGAGGGCACCGAGGACAAGAGCGCTCACTCGCTCACTTGCCCTCTGACTTCCCTCCCTCGCTGCTGAAGGGACGAGCGCGGGCACGCTGCAAGAAGGGGTTTTTTTGCTTCCCCCCCCTTTTTTTCCCTGTCGGTTCCGAGCGCAGCCAGGGAAAGCGGCCTCGTCAACCAAAAAAGGGTGGGGGTGGCAAAGGCAAAGCCTGGGAGGTGGGGAAGGGAAGAGCGGGAGACCCCCAGACAGAACGGCTGAGGGGAAGGAAAGATGGAAGGAGGGAGGGATTGAGAAGCGAAGCCAGGGAGGGCTGAGAGAAAAGGGGAGCAGCGCGCGCGAGAGAGGGGCGGAGCGTGAATTCCCGAAACAGATGGAGAAAGCCCTCTCTCTCAGCGAAAGCACTCCCAGCCAGGGGGCTGCGAGAGAGGGCTGGGAGCGCTTTCATCCCGAGGAGCTGAAGCTGCAGTCGCAGCCGCTGCGAGAGAAGTCGCGCCCCAAGGCAGGGGGCGGCGGCGGAGGAGAGGGGGCAGATCGGGCGGGGAGCTTTGCGGCACACCTGCCTGTGTCTCGCGGCACACTAGTGTGCCGCGGCACACCGGTTGGGAAACGCTGCCTCAGACTGTTGGGGGGCCGGATTATAAAAACAACCTATGAACAAATCCCTATGCACACTGCACATACTTTATTTAAAGTAAAAAAATGGGAACAAATACAATATTTAAAATAAAGAAGTAATAAAGTAATTAAGTAATGAAGTAATTTATATTTCTTTATTAACAAGTAAATTTAAACTTAAATCAACAAACTCCCTCCATTTCTCCTTCCTCCCTTCTCTCCCTCCTTCCTCTCCACTTCTCTCTTCCCTCTCCTTTTTTTCTTTCTCTCTCATTTGTTTCATTTTCTTTTCCCTTGTTCTTTCCCTCCATAATTTTCTCATTTTTCTCTTTCTCTTTCTTTCTCTCTCCCTCTCTTTCTTTCTTTCTCTCTTTCTTTCTCTCTCTCCCTGTCTATCTCCGTGGTGGGTGGCCTTGCAGGACCCGCCTCCTCCTTTCAGAATGGACCCACCGCCTCCATTCGGGCAAAGGGATCTCCGCGGTGGGCGGCGGCGGCTTCAAGGGACCAACATCCGGTCCTTCTTGGCGCTGGGTTGCTGCAGCCTCTGAGGCTGCCCATCGCAGAGATCCCTTCACCCGAATGGAGGCGGCAGCGGCGGCCTAGGAGGCTGTAGAAACGCAGCGCTGAGAATGACCGGCTGTTGGTCCTTTGAAGTCACTGCCGCCGCCTCCATTCAGGCAAAAGGATCTGCGCAGTGGGTGGCGGCGGCTTCAAGGGACCAACAGCTGGTCCTTCTCGGCGCTGGGTTGCTGCAGCCTCCGAGGCCGCCCATCGCGGAGATCCCTTCACCTGAACGGAGGCGGCGGTGGCCTTGGAGGCTGCAGCAACGCTGGGCTGAGAAGGACCCACTGTTGGTCGTTTGAAGCTGCTGCCGTCTCCCATCACGGGTTTAGGACATTTAGCCTCCACCAGTTGGATGAAGCTCTTTCCTCCGCAGCAGCTGATCGGCCACTGCCTTCACTCCCTCGCCCAAAGGCCCCTAGCTCTTGGCCCCACTCCTTTGGCCACAAAAATCCAAATTCAGCCACAGCCTTTTGGCCACATGGGACACTTCGCCACCATTACAAAATACTACTTTTGGAAGGAAAGAATGGGACAGTTTGCTCTTTCATACACAAACACACACATTGAATGATAGAGAAGGAAGGGACCTCGGTGGCCATCTAGTCTGACCCCCTTCTCATTCAGGAGACTTACAGAATGATAGAGAGGGAAGGGACCTTGGTGGCCATCTAATCTGACCCCCTTCTCATTCAGGAGACTTACAGAATGATAGAAAGGGAAGGGACCTTGGTGGCCATCTAGTCTGAGCCCCTTCTCATTCAGGAGACTTACAGAATGATAGAGAGGGAAGGGACCTTGGTGGCCATCTAGTCTGACCCCGCTTCTCATTCAGGAGACTTACAGAGTGATAGAGAGGGAAGGGACCTCAGTGTCCATCTAGTCTGACCTGACCCTCCTTCTCATTCAGGAGACTTTACAGAATGATAGAGAGGGAAGGGAACTCAGTGGCCATCTAGTCTGACCCCTCTTCTCATTCAGGAGACTTACAGAATGATATAGAGGGAAGGGACCTTGGTGGCCATCTAGTCTGACCCCCTTCTCATTCAGGAGACTTACAGAATGATAGAGAGGGAAGGGACCTTGGTGGCCATCTAATCTGACCCCCTTCTCATTCAGGAGACTTACAGAATGATAGAAAGGGAAGGGACCTTGGTGGCCATCTAGTCTGAGCCCCTTCTCATTCAGGAGACTTACAGAATGATAGAGAGGGAAGGGACCTTGGTGGCCATCTAGTCTGACCCCGCTTCTCATTCAGGAGACTTACAGAGTGATAGAGAGGGAAGGGACCTCAGTGTCCATCTAGTCTGACCTGACCCTCCTTCTCATTCGGGAGACTTTACAGAATGATAGAGAGGGAAGGGACCTTGGTGGCCATCTAGTCTGACCCCGCTTCTCATTCAGGAGACTTACAGAGTGATAGAGAGGGAAGGGACCTCAGTGTCCATCTAGTCTGACCTGACCCTCCTTCTCATTCAGGAGACTTTACAGAATGATAGAGAGGGAAGGGACCTTGGTGGCCATCTAGTCTGACCCCTCTTCTCATTCAGGAGACTTACAGAATGATATAGAGGGAAGGGACCTTGGTGGCCATCTAGTCTGACCCCCTTCTCATTCAGGAGACTTGCAGAGTGATAGAGAGGGAAGGGAATTCAGTGGTCATCTAGTCTGACCTGACCCACCTTCTCATTCAGGAGACTTACAGAATGATAGAGAGGGAAGGGAACTCAGTGGCCATCTAGTCTGACCCCCTTCTCATTCAGGAGACTTGCAGAGTGATAGAGAGGAAAGGGACCTTGCTGGCCATCTAGTCTGACTTGACACACCTTCTCATTCAGGAGACTTACAGAATGATAGAGAGGGAAGGGACCTTGGTGGCCATCTAGTCTGACCCCCTTCTCATTCAGGAGACTTGCAGAGTGATAGAGAGGAAAGGGACCTTGGTGGCCATCTAGTCTGACTTGACCCACCTTCTCATTCAGGAGACTTACAGAATGATAGAGAGGGAAGGGAACTCAGTGGCCATCTAGTCTGACCCCTCTTCTCATTCAGGAGACTTACAGAATGATAGAGAGGGAAGGGACCTTGGTGGCTATCTAGTCTGACCCCCTTCTCATTCAGGAGACTTACAGAGTGATAGAGAGGGAAGGGACCTTGGTGGCCATCTAGTCTGACCCGCTTCTCATTCAGGAGACTTACAGAATGATAGAGAGGGAAGGGACCTTGGTTGCCATCTAGTCTGACCTGACCCCCCTTCTCATTCAGGAGACTTACAGAATGATAGAGAGGGAAGGGACCTTGGTGGCTATCTAGTCTGACCCCCTTCTCATTCAGGAGACTTACATAGTGATAGAGATGGAAGGGACCTCAGTGTCCATCTAGTCTGACCTGACCCTCCTTCTCATTCAGGAGACTTACAGAGTGATACAGAGGGAAGGGACCTAGGTTGCCATCTAGTCTGACCCCCTTCTCATTCAGGAGACTTGCAGAGTGATAGAGAGGGAAGGGAAATCAGTGGCCATCTAGTCTGACCTGACCCACCTTCTCATTCAGGAGACTTACAGAATGATAGAGAGGGAAGGGACCTTGGTGGCCATCTAGTCTGACCCCCTTCTCATTCAGGAGGCATACAGAGTGATAGAGAGGGAAGGGACCTCAGTGGCCATCTAGTCTGACCTGACCCTCCTTCTCATTCAGGAGACTTACAGAATGATAGAGAGGGAAGGGACCTTGGTTGCCATCTAATCTGACCCCCTTCTCATTCAGGAGAATTACAGAATGATAGAAAGAGAAGGGACCTTTGTGGCCATCTAGTCTGACCCCCTTCTCATTCAGGAGACTTACAGAATGATAGAGAGGGAAGGGAGCTTGCTGGCCATCTAGTCTGACCCCGCTTCTCATTCAGGAGACTTACAGAATGATAGAGAGGGAAGGGACCTTGGTTGCCATCTAGTCTGACCTGACCCCCCTTCTCATTCAGGAGACTTACAGAATGATAGAGAGGGAAGGGACCTTGGTGGCTATCTAGTCTGACCCTCTTCTCATTCAGGAGACTTACAGAGTGATAGAAAGGGAAGGGACCTCAGTGTCCATCTAGTCTGACCTGACCCTCCTTCTCATTCAGGAGACTTACAGAATGATAGAAAGGGAAGGGACCTTGGTGGCCATCTAGTCTGACCCTCTTCTCATTCAGGAGACTTGCAGAGTGATAGAGAGGAAAGGGACCTTGGTGGCCATCTAGTCTGACTTGACCCACCTTCTCATTCAGGAGACTTACAGAATGATAGAGAGGGAAGGGAACTCAGTGGCCATCTAGTCTGACCCGTCTTCTCATTCAGGAGACTTACAGAATGATAGAGAGGGAAGGGACTTTGGTGGCCATCTAGTCTGACCCCCTTCTCATTCAGGGGACTTACAGAATGATAGAGGGAAGGGACCTTGGTGGCCATCTAGTCTGACCTGACCCACCTTCTCATTCAGGAGACTTACAGAATGATAGAGAGGAAAGGGAACTCAGTGGCCATCTAGTCTGACCTGACCCACCTTCTCATTCAGGAGACTTACAGAATGATAGAGATGGAAGGGACCTCGGTGGTCATCTAATGTGACCCCTCTTCTCAGTCAGGATACTTACAGAATGATAGAGATGGAAGGGACCTCGGTGGCCATCTAATCTGACTCCCTTCTCGGCTAATGATCCCTCCCTGTTTGCAGAGAGAGAACGAGGTCCGTTCTTGCTATGGGCATCTAGACGATCCCATGCCCTTTTCACCCCTTCCTCTGTCCATGTGGACAGTCTACAAGTGTGTGTGGGGGAAAGATGGAGGGCTACTACGGCTTGACTTCCTTGCTCCAATCCTTCCCCATAGGGAGGCGGAACCAATTAAGATGTTCCGCCCCAGACGCCTGATGGACCCAGAGGGCTTTCAGGGGTTATTCCAGAGGCACTTGTCCACAGTTTGGCAGAGTCTTGCAGAAGCCTGGAACAAGGCCGCAGCGGAGGCTCTTGACCGGTTTGCGCCTTTGCGACCTCTCCGTGGTGCTAGACCCTGTAGAGCTCCATGGTTCAACGAGGAGCTCCGGGAGTTGAAACGCCAGAAGAGATGTCAATTTTTTTTTTTTTTAAATTCCACAGTAACTTTTTTTAAAAAATAAAGTTTTATTGATTTTTAAAAATTTACATAAAACAAACATATAACAGTGCACAGTGCATGTGCCCATCACCTAACAATGACACCCCCCCATCACCCCCACCACCCATATAAGAGGATTAAAAAAAAATTAATTATTTATCTGTTACTCCTTGGCTCTATCTTGCATCAAGTATTACTAAAAGAGTGATTGCAATTTATTTTTCGTATTTACATCACAGATTCTACTTAACATATAATCTTTTACCTTATTCCATCGCACCATCAACTTCTCCAATTTATTCTCATCAAAATTGTTTAATCTTATTTCCATAATTTCAAAATGTATGTGGTCCACCATGTACCAGTACCAATTTTGTAATGTCCATTTTGTAGAATCTTTCCAACCTAATACCATTACCGCTTGGGCACTTTCCAATGCTGCGGCTTTGATTTCCTTGAATTCTCCTAATTCCCTATATTTAATTAAAATTGCTATTTCTTTTGTAATTATCCAGTTAATGTTTAACATTTTGTTAATTTCGTTCTGCACTACATTCCAAAATTTCTGAATTTCTGCACACTCCCAGAGCATATGTATAAAAATTCCCTTTTCCTGGCACCCATGCCAACATTTACCCTTCTCTTTCCCCTGGAAGTGTGCAATTTGTACTGGTGTATAGTACCATTTATGTAAAATTTTCCTTCTCATCTCTCTAACTCTCGTATTTTTAATCTTATATATATTTTCTATTATTTTTCATTTCCCCTTCATCTATTTGTAAATCGTCTTGCCAGCATCTTGTCAAACTTTTTGTTACTTCCTCTTCCATCTGCAATAGCGTTCTGTATATATTGCCGGCTTGTGCTTTGCTCTCATTTGTCTTTTCTCTTATTATTTTTTCTAAGCAATTTTCTTCTCGTAAGAAAGCTTCTTTATTCTCACTTTTATTTAAATATGTACTTATTGCATTAATCTGCAACCATTTCTGTTTACCAATCCACCATTCCAATCGAGTTCTGCTGACTCTTCCATCTTTCTCATATAATTGTTCAATTCTCGTTATCCCTTTACTATTTAATACTTTAATGATTCTACTTAAATTAACATCATCCCCTATATTCAATACATATAACGTTGATAGCCTGGATACCCTTATTCCACTTTTCCTCTGCCATTTATACCATATTTCTAAACATGCTTTAAAAGGATCACTTAATTTACTGGTTTCTATTCTACTCCAATTTTTAAATAATAATTCTTTGTTGTTTATATTATTGATTTCTTTTTCTAACTCTACCCATTTCTTTTCCCCCCATAACTGTAGTTCCATTAACCTTTCCATTTGAAACGCATTTCTATATAATACTAAGCACGGACTGCCCCAACCTCCCTCTTTCTCTTGTGCAAACTGCCAATGCTTCCTTATTCTGGGTTTTTTATCTCCTTCAATCCAATAACTTAATTTGTTATCCCATTCTCTTAGTTTTGCCTCAGGAAAACTACCCGGTAGAACCTGAAACAAATACATCATTTTTGGTATAATCATCATCTTAAGGGCCCTAATCTTGGCAATTCTTCCTAACTTTTTACCCTTCCAATTTTTTATCTGCTTCTGGATTTTTTTCCATATTAAATTATAATTAGCCGTCACTATTTTTATTGGATTCTTAAACAACCAAATTCCCAAATATTTCATTTTTTTGCAACCTAATTTCAATCCTGATATTTTTTGTATCTCGATTTGCTCTTTAGGGCCAGTATTTAAACATATTATCTCTGATTTCTCTATATTAACCTTAAGTCCAGATTGATCTTTAAATTCCTGGAGCAATATCATTATTCTTTTCATCATTTCTATTGGGGTTTCGGACATCACTATAGCATCATCTGCAAACAAATTTAATTTCAATTCAAATTTCCCTATTTGATAACCTCTCCATTCCTTATCATTTCTAATTTTGTTTGCTAAAGTCTCAATTGCTAATGCAAATAACATTGGGGATAGTGGGCAACCCTGCTTAGTTCCATTCTGAATTTTAATCGTTTCTGTTCTGTTACCATTTACTCTGATTTGAGCTATATTATCCTTATATATTGCTTCTATAATTCTACAGAATGAATCTCCCATATTTAAATCTTTACATAATTGAAATAAGTAATCGTGGTTAACTTTATCAAAAGCTTTATAGACATCTAATTTTAGAATACTTACTTTTCTTTTGGTACTGGTAGCATGGTGTAAAACATTGACCACATTCCTTATTGGTTCATAAATCTTCCTTCCTTTAACAAATCCATATTGATCTTCTCCAATTACTTTCGGTAGAATATTTTCCACCCTGTTTGCCAATATTTTCATAAATATTTTATAATCCTGATTTAATAAGCTGATAGGGCGATAAGAACCTGGGTCAGTTAAATCACGATCTGGTTTTGGGACCGTTATAATTTCTGACATTTTCCACGTCTGTGGAGTTTCAAAAGTCTCCATTACATTGTTGAACAATTTTTCCATATGCGGTAATAATTCATTCATATACATTTTATAATATTCAGCAGTAAAACCATCTGGACCTGGGGCTTTAGCAGGTTTCAACCCTTTAATAACTCTAGATATCTCATCATTTGTAATTTTTGCATTTAGCATTTGTCTATCCTCTTCCTTTAATTTCTTTTCAACCTCTATAGTTTGCGAAGTAACATACTCTTTTTTGTATAAATTCACATAAAAATCTCTCATTATTTTTTCCATTTCTAGATTACTATGTTTAATTAGGCCTTCCTTATCTTTTAAAGCAGAGATGTGGGATTTCTCTTTTTTTTTTCAAATAATGTACCATTTGCTTCATTGATTTATTGCCCCATCCCCTAATTCTATGTTTTATAATCATCTTCATTTTATTCCATCTTTCTTCGTCAAGTAATTGTAATTTCTTTTTCTTAAGTAATAATAGTGAATTCCATTCTCTATTTCTTGTAATTTTTAAAGTTTCTTGGATTAAATCTATTTCTCTCAATAAATTTTTCCTCTCAGCTTCCCAGGATTTCCTAATAAAAGCTTCTGTACTAATACAATTACCCCTCATAACAGCCTTATGTGTATCCCAGACTATTGTTTGTTTAATCTCACCTGTTGCATTAGTACAAAAGAATCCATTCAGTTCCCTTTGTAATTTAATTCTGTTCTCCTCATTAGCTGAAACCAGAGGGTTGTATCTCCATATCCATTGTTTCCTACAGGTCTCTATCTCAATCACTGCCAGGAGAGGTGCGTGGTCTGATAACCAGATACTTTTCACTTCCACTTTCTTAAGCTTTGCCTCATCTATCTTATTAATTAGCATATAATCAATACAACTAAATTTATTGTGTCTTGCAGAATAAAAGGTGTCTCTGTTTACAATGTCTTCATGTAAATCTGTCATATTGATTTTATTTAAGTGTAACTTTTTCTTTCCCCCCCTCCCTGTTGTTAATTCCAAGTTGAAATCGCCTGCTAAAATCACTATACCTTCCGCAAAATTGTCTAGTTTCCGTTTTACATTTATTATAAATTGTTTTGCATTTACATTAGGAGCATAAATTACCGCTAAGGTTACTAACTTATTTTTTATTTTCCCCTTAATAAATAACATTCTGCCATCTTTGTCTCTTTTAATATTAATTATTTGAAAGTGCACCCTTCGGTTAAACAAGATGGCAACTCCTCTTGAACTGCGTGTCCCTCTCGACTCATAAACTTTCTGCCACTCATTATTTGTAACTAATCTATCTGTTTTTTCCCTTCCTTTATGAGTTTCTGATAAAAGTAAAATATCAACTTTACTGTCCCTAGCCAGCTTCATGATCCTAAAACGCTTTTTCTGTGATGCAAGACCATTTACATTCAACGATAATAACCCTATATCACCCATTTACATAATTTTAAATACATTTCCCCCTCCTGCAAAACAGAGCCTACCGGAAAAATGTTTTTTAGTTACCATGAATCCCCACCCTAGTGCCACTCCCCTAACCACCACCCCCGGGGGAGGCAACGAAAAAAACTTTCGTTATTGAGAGGCACTCTTGGATCTGCGTTCCACCAGAAAGCTCCCCCCTTTCTCCCCATTTTGCAACATATCAAAAGATTCCCCCCTCCTTCCCTCCTCTCCCTTTATTAGTTAGCGAAGAAAACCAAGAAAAAAAGTACACAAAAAAAAGATTAATTAGTTGAAAATCATAGTACCATATTAGCAAGTCAGCTCAGTTCAGTTTATTATTTTTTCTTCTGACGGGTGACCCTTGGCTCGTCCCTCTTCTCGTTCTCTTTCTCTTTTTCCTGGAGAGAGTCCAGTTCCTTTTGGAGTGCTGCGATCTTCTCCGCCCTGCTTTGTTCTGCTACATGGGTCGGTTGGAGCATAAACAGCTCACCCTCTGTTGCTTCTGGCCGGCTTTTCGATGTCTGTGCCTGGGACTCTCCATCCGGATTTAATCCCAACTGATGAAGTAAATTTCTTCCCTCTTCCAACGATCTCGCCTGGAAAGCCTTGGAATCTTTAAAAACAAATATTGTAGCTGGATAACGCCATGAAAATTTAATTCCATTTTCATAAAGTTGGGAGGTCACTTCTCTCATCTGGTTTCTCATCCTGAGGGTCTCAGCAGACAGATCTTTTAAAACGCGTATTGGAATGGCTTTGTAACGTAAGTTTAAAATCTGCTTCAACTCTTTGAATATTTCTGCTGCTCTCCTTTCTGAGGCAAACCTTACGATAATGTCTTTTGAATCCCCTCGATTCCGGGATCCAAAAGCCCAATGAGCTCTTTCAAATTCTTGTAGGTCACATTTAACCTTGTTTTCATTGAGCCACTGAAGAATTTCTTGAATAAGATGTTTGCTCTCCGCAAAGTCTTTAGGAAAACCCCTCAGACGAAGATTAGACCTACGTTGCCTGTCCTCCAAGTTAATGATGCGGAGTTCCTGGCAAGACTTCCCCACCTCCAGTTTCCCAATTCTTTGATCTTGTGTTTTGGTTTGTTCTTTCAAGTCTGCCATTCCAGCCACTACGACTGATAATTCCTTCTTCATATCTTGGAGCAGCTGTCCCATGTCAGCAAATGCTTTAAGCAACGAATCCATCTTTCCTTCCAACTCCGTAGTAGACGCCATCTTTCCTTTGTTCTCGCTTCTTCACTTACACACTTTAAAAACTATTGCTTGCTTCAACTTTTAACTCCTTCCCATAAGGTTTTCAACAGCCTTGTTCAATTCGCTTCCTCTCGATCCACTTTCACCAAGCTAGAGAGGGTTGTCAGGGGTTAACTTTTCCTTTTCCTTCTTCACATGAGGGAGCCTTCTCTCGGTGCGTCTATCTAGGGCGACGCATGCGCAGACGTCTAGAGAAGCGATGGAGGAAGAGTAGGTCTGAATCTGATCGAACACTTGTAAGAGCTTTTATTAAATCTTACAAAGTGGCGCTCAAGGCGGCAAGATGCGCGTACCATGCCGCCTTGATTGCATCAGCGGAATCCCGCCCGGCCGCTCTGTTTAGGGTGACCCGCTCCCTTCTTAATCAGGGGGGAGTTGGGGAGCCCTTGCAGAGCTGTGCCGAGGATTTTAACATGCTTTTTCGCTGATAAAATCACTCAGATCCGGGCCGATCTCGACTCCAATTGGAAAACAGAGTCGACTGACAACGAGTCAGTCGAGGTGACTGGGGCACGTACTTGTCCACCTGTCTGGGAAGAATTTGATCTGGTGACACCTGATGAAGTGGACAAGGCCATTGGATCTGTGAGTTCCGCCATCTGTTTACTGGATCCGTGTCCCTCCTGGTTGGTCTCAGCCAGCAGGGAGGTGACACGGAGCTGGGTCCAGGAGATTACCAACGCTTCCTTGGGGAGGGGAGTTTTTCCAACTCTCTATAAAGAGGCGCTCTTGCGCCCTCTCCTCAAGAAGCCCTCTCTGGACCCAGCCTTACTTAATAACTATCGCCCAGTCTCCAACCTTCCCTTTATGGGGAAGGTTGTTGAGAAGGTGGTGGCGCTCCAGCTCCAACGGTCCTTGGAAGAAGCCGATTATCTAGGTCCCCAGCAGTCGGGTTTCAGACCCGGTTACAGCACGGAAACTGCTTTGGTCGCGTTGATGGATGATCTCTGGCGGGCCTGGGACAGGGGTTTATCATCTGTCCTGGTGCTCCTTGACCTCTCAGCGGCTTTCGATACTATCGACCATGGTATCCTTCTGCACCGGCTGGAGGGGTTGGGAGTGGGGGGCACTGTTCTTCAGTGGTTCTCCTACCTCTCCGGCCGGTCGCAGTCGGTGTTAGTGGGGGGTCATAGGTCGACTCCGAGGTCTCTCCCTTGTCGGTCCTCTCCCCCCTGCTATTTAATATCTACATGAAACCGCTGGGTGAGATCATCCGAGGGCATGGGGTGAGGTATCATCAGTACGCTGATGATACCCAGCTTTACATCTCCACCCCATGCCCAGTCAACGAAGCAGCGGAAGTGATGTGCCGGTGTCTGGAGGCTGTTGGGGCCTGGATGGGTGTCAACAGACTCAAGCTCAACCCGGATAAGACGGAGTGGCTGTGGGTTCTGCCTCCCAAGGACAATTCCATCTGTCCGTCCATTACCCTGGGGGGGGGGAATTATTGACCCCCTCGGAGAGGGTCCGCAACTTGGGCGTCCTCCTTGTTCCAAAGCTCACATTAGAGAACCATCTTTCAGCTGTGGCGAGGGGTGCGTTTACCCAGGTTCGCCTGGTGCACCAGTTGCGGCCCTATCTGGACCGGGACTCATTGCTCACAGTCACTCATGCCCTCATCACCTCGAGGTTCGACTACTGAAACGCTCTCTACATGGGGCTACCTTTGAAAAGTGTTCGGAAACTTCAGATCGTGCAGAATGCAGCTGCGAGAGCAGACATGGGCTTACCTAGGTATGCCCATGTTTCGCCATCACTCTGCAGTCTGCACTGGCTGCCGATCAATTTCTGGTCACAATTCAAAGTGTTGGTTATGACCTTTAAAGCCCTTTATGGCATTGAACCAGAATACCTCCGAGACCGCCTCCTGCCGCACGAATCCCAGCGACTGATTAGGTCCCACAGAGTGGGCCTTCTACGGGTCCCGTCAACTAAACAATGTCGGTTGGCGGGCTCCAGGGGAAGAGCCTTCTCTGTGGCGGTCCCGACTCTCTGGAACGAACTCCCCCCGGAGATTAGAACTGCCCCTACTCTCCCTGCCTTCCGTAAACTTCTTAAAACCCACCTTTGCCGTCAGGCATGGGGGAACTGAAACATCTCCCCCGGGCATGTACAATTTATGTATGGTATGTTTGTGTGTGTGCTTGTTAGTATATTGGGGTTCTTTTTAAACTTTTTTAAATATTTAAATTTATTTAGATTTGTTACGATTTGTTATGCCTTGTTGTGAGCTGCCCCAAGTCCGCGGAGAGGGGCGGCATACAAATCTAAATAATAAATAAATAAATAAATAAATAAATAATGATCCCTCCCTGTTTGCAGAGAGAGAGGGGGGGAGGTCCGTTCATGCTGTGGGCATCTAGACAATCCAATGCCCTTTTCAACCCCTCCTCTGTCCATGTGGACAGTCCACAAAGTGTGTGTGGGGGAAAGATTGGAGGGCTAATGATCCCTCCCTGTTTGCAGAGAGAGAAAGAGGTCCATTCATGCTGTGGGCATCTAGACGATCCCATGCCCTTTTCACCCCCTCCTCTGTCCATGTGGACAGTCCACAAAGTGGGGGGGGGGAAGAGTGTTGGAAGGGACCCTGAAGAAAAAGAGAGAGAGAGAGAAATGCAAAGGGAGTTTTAGAGAGGAGCATGTAGCAGTGTGTTCCCCCAGCCAATGTTCCTTTTGCATCTGCGTCGAGGCATCGTAAACATTCCACAGATAATCATGACAAGCAGGTCATAAAGGGGCCCCAGACAGCAACCAGCCTTCACTTCTGTCGTTTGCTAATAGAATCCTACCTATCTCTTTCTCCCACCCACCAGTCTTTTGTGAGGACCAATCTGATTGGCTTCCCAAATTAGCTTGTTGTGAGGCAGGGAGTTCCACCAGCCAATTTAGCACCCCAGAAATTTGACTGGGAGACCAATTCTCCTGCTTGTGAAGAGGGCTGGACTAGATGGCCTCTGAGGTACTATCCATCTCTATGACTCTGTGTCAATTTCCTGCTTGAGGAGGGGTCCTGAGTAGAATTGGTATGTGTGGGTGTGTGTTTGTGGGTGTGAAAGAGCTCCCAATGCCCCCTCCCACTTCTGGGGACCCTCAAGATGAATGAAAGAGGGGTGAAAAGAGGCATGGGTCCCCAAAGTGGGGGGGGGGCAGGGGGCTTTGTGGGAAAAAATTGGGAAGGCTAATGATCCTTTCCTTTTTGCAGAGAGAGAGAGGTCTGTTCATACTCTGGGCATCTAGACGATCCCATGCCTTCTTCTCCGTTCATGTGTAGTCCCCAAAGTGTGTGTGGGGCTTTGGGAGCTCTTTCACACACACAGAGAGAGACACACACACATGATCAGCAGCAATGAACTTTTGTTTTCAACAAAGCTAAACTCCAACGGTTATCCCATCAATAGATATGGAATCAAAATCACCAAGTACAGAATTTAGTTATAAAAAAAGGAGTATGTGGTAAGCTGTTCCTATATCTCCTTGAAATGCTAATTGTTTTAGGAAACTCCTGTTTCTTTGGTGTGATATATGGTAAAGGGGTCATGAGGTCTATTGCCCCAACTAAATGTGACCCAGTATGCCAATTTGTAGAATGATAACTCCTATCTTTTCCTCACTCTTTTGTTAATTCCTGTTTCTTTGAAGATGGGGAGCTTTTTCACACACACAAACACACACACACACAGACATGTTTGTCTTTGGGTTGTGCTCACCCGTTCTGGTGTTTTGGGAAATGTACAACATTAACACTTGATTTCAAATGGAAGCAATAAACACTCACACTTCGGAATGAGTTTGTCCTTTTTATTCATCCTGCTTCTTGCCCAATCTGTGAGCTTTGAGTTAGTAAATCCTGCCCATAGAGTAAACCCACCAGGGACTATCCTTTCCTGAAATCCCTAGCCCACCTGTATCCTCCCAACCACCCAGACCGCATGTCCCAAGGAAAGAGAGGAGGGAGGGGGAAGACCCAATGTGTACCTTATTTCAAAAGAAGTCCCTGCGCCCCCTCCTCTTTTCCTCTCCCCTCTTTCCAAGAAGAGTCATAAAGGGTCCCCAGACAGCAACCAGCCTTCACTTCTATCCATTGCTGCTGATAATGTGTGTGTGTGTGTGTGTGTGTGTGTCTGTGTCTGTGAGCTCCCAAAGCCCCCAAACACTTTGGGGACTCTCCACATGAACGCAGAAGAAGGCATGGGATCATCTAGATGCCCAGATTATGAACAGACCTCTCTCTCTCTCTTCAAACAGGAAAGGATCATTAGCCTCCCCAAGTTTTTTCCCCACAAAGCCTCCTGCCCCCCCACTTTGGGGACCCATGCCTCTTTTCACCCCTCCTTCATCCGTCTTGAGGGTTACCAGAAGTGGGAGGGGGAGGGAGCTTTGGGAGCAGTATGTTCCCCCTTCCAATTTAGCAGGTCAGAATTTGTCAAATGTGTATGGGTGGAAGGAGAGGGTGGGACTGGATGACCACCAAGGTCCCTTCCAACTCTTGTTCAATTTGTATGGGTGGAGGCCATGGGTGGACCCTACCCCCACGTCTCGGGCCTCCAAACTTTTGCCTCTCTTGACACTTTCTTTTGTCATAAATGCTGCACGCATCGTAAAAATTTCAAAGATTAGCAGGAGGAGCAGGCCATACAGCAACCAGCCTTCACTTCTGTCCTTTGCTACCTAGCAGTCTCTCCCAACCCTCTTTTGAGAGGACTGCTCTGATTGGGTTCCCAAATTAGTTTTTAAAGGATTAGCTTGTTGTGAGGCAAGGAGTTCCACCAGCCAATTTAGCAGCCCAAGAATTTGACCGGAAGACCAATTCTCCTGCTTGCGAAGAGGGTTGGACTAGATGGTCTCTGAGGTCCCCTCCTTCTCCAGTGCATCTGGAAGGAGAGTCCAACATGGGTATTACTCCAATCCTATTGGTAGAGACTGAGTTAATTTTTACATATTAATTGAGCACCGCCCCCTCTGCTCTCCCCATGAGCCAGTTTTAAAAACTCAGTCAAAGAGTAGAGACATACTGAGTTTGTTAAGAGAACCTTTAATGGGTTAAATTAGATTAAGAATGATAAATAAAATGTATAAACCTGTTTTAATCTGTTTCTTTCTCTTTCAGATTGGAAGACAGAAGAGGAACAGGAGGATGGGGTCTCTGCCCTCCGTGGGCAGCACCCCCAACGATCCTCCTCAGGGGTTTTGTATTCCCCCCGAGGGAACACCCCGCAGAGGAGCAGCCAGCCTGGGGTCCCTGACCTTCGAGGTCATACCAGGGCTGCGAGCCGAAGGTGGAGGGGAATGCCCCTCCACTGGGAGGCTCGGAGGTGTCCCGGATCGGCCGGCATGGAACCGCCTCACAGCTGATCAGGAGATCAGCGCGGCGGCTGCCGCTGTGGCCACGGCAGCCGCCGGAACAGCCGCCAAGAGCCGCGAGCAGCTGGGAAAGCCGCGGTCCCTCTCACGGAGCCGCGGAGGCCAGAGAGAAGCGGGTCCAGGCTCCGAAGACCGGAGCGACCCGGAAACCTTCCCGAACGCCACGGAGGCGCGGGCGCCACCATGTTGGGGCGGGAAATAAGCGGGCGTGTCATTAGGCGCGAAAAACCGCTCCCCCCCGACGGCGGAAAGAGCGCGAAGGGCCAGAAAGCCCAGGGCGCAGGCGCAGACTCGGGAAAGACGAGGCGCCATTTTGCATGACTCGAAGGAGGCAGCAAACAAAGCAACCGGAGGCACCCCCACAGCAGCTGGATGGAGATCACAGCCTGGGGCGTGGCAGAATTTGCCCCCGGATTTGCAGGACATTATAGCCAATGCGTATTCGCAAAACATGGCCATGGGAGCACAGCAGCATGGCAGACAGTCCCACCTGGCAAGGGATTCATGGTCGGCACCG
This sequence comes from Erythrolamprus reginae, assembly GCF_031021105.1. NCBI lineage: Eukaryota > Metazoa > Chordata > Lepidosauria > Squamata > Dipsadidae > Erythrolamprus > Erythrolamprus reginae. Next base: position 37,597,523 of record NC_091956.1, on the reverse strand, counting down.
TCCCCCTCGGGCTTGGGGTCCTTGTTGGAAGAGCCAGATCAGTTGGAAGGCAGTGACCCAGAATATGGCTTCTCAGAGGATGAGACAGCGCCAGAACAACCACCTACGGTGGGTTTATTTAAACCAACGCTTTTTAAGCCCTTATTATGTAAGGCCAAGCATGTGATGAACCTTCCCGGCTCAACCAAAACAACAGAGACCACAGAGACTGGAAACACCTCGACCACCCTCCTTCAGGAACCTCAACCCGAGTCCGACCACTTTCCTGCCTTGGACATTTTTGTGAAAGGGCTCAAAAGACCCTGGCAGTACCCTGCAGCAGCCCAAGGGCCTACCAACATCGAAAGGAAGTTCTACACCTTCGATGAGGAGGTGGAAAAGCTTTTGGAATTCCCTCCAATTGATCAACCTGTCGTGACGCTCGTATCAAGCGCCTTGGTGCCTTCAGAGACAGGCGACAGCCTGAGACCTGAAGAGAGGAGGACAGAAACATTGCTGCGCAAGACACACCAGATGTCAAGCTGGAGTTTTAGAGCTGCGGCAGCAGCTTCCTTCATTAACCGAGCCTCACTGCTCTGGATACAGGAGATGCAGTCACGCCTCGGCCCGGAGGATGGGCGTCTCCGCCAAGATCTGAGTAAGCTGCGAGCGGCGACAGAATTCTCCGCCGACGCCACCCTACACGCGGCCAAGTTCTCCGCCAGGAGCATGGCAGCCACACTGTCATCTCGCCATCTCCTGTGGTTGAAGAACTGGCAGGCGGATCTTAAATCTAAATGGCGACTGGCATCCAGTCCATTCCAAGGATCAACCCTGTTCGGAGACCTGCTAGAAAAAGTCCTCGTGGAAGACAAGGACAAGAGGAAGGTCGTCCCCAGGTCCAACCGAAGGCAGGACCGTAGATCCACGCCATACTCCAGACGGCAGTCCTTTCGTTGGGACACCTCGGCCAGCTCCAACCAGAACCAGCGACCCTTCTCCCAGGGTCAGTATACTTCACAATCCTACAGGAGCGATCGCGGCTCCTTCCAGGACAGGCCACGGGGCTACCATCAGTCCAGGAGGCCTTTTCGCGGCAACAACCAACGAGGGTTCAAACGCAACTCAAAGTGACTCAGCCACCTTACAGCCCTTGGGAGGCAGGCTCCAGGGATTCAGCACGGCCTGGCAAGCGACCTCCTCCGACAAATGGGCTGTGGCCACCGTGACACACGGACTAAAGTTGGAGTTTGTTCAGTTACCTCCCAGTCGTTTCTTAAACTGCCCAAAGATAAAGGACTTTCAGAAGAAGCTACAATTATGCAAGGAAATCGCACACCTGTTGGACATCCAAGCCATAGAACAGGTCCCCCATCAGGAGGAAGGCCAGGGATTTTATTCCATGATATTCATCGTTCCCAAGGCTTCCGGGGGCTGCAGGTTGATATTAAACCTGAAACAACTGAACCTCTACATAAGATACCGGAGGTTCAGGATGCATTCCTTGCACACTATTCTGGCTTCTATCCGACCACAGGATCTTTTAACATCCATCGATCTCAAGGAAGCCTACCTGCACGTTCCCATTCATCCAGAACACCGCAGGTTTCTCCGCTTCTGCACGGAAGGCAGACATTTCCAGTACAGGGCCATGCCATTCGGCCTTTCATCGGCACCGCGGACCTTCACCAAGCTCCTCGATGTGCTAACAGCCAGCCTACGAGCGCGGTCCATCAGATTGATGGCCTACCTGGACGATATCATCATTTTGTCCAGGTCCCCGGCAGCGGCCAGGAGAGACCTTACAGAGACTATTCACACACTGCAACGACACGGCTTCACCATCAATGTGGAGAAAAGCCAGCTCACGCCCACCACCAGTTTGCTACACCTTGGTGCAGCTATAGACACCCAGACGAGCACGGTGGCGCTGTCAGCAGAACGGCAGGACAACATACGACGCCTGGTGTCCAGCACGCGACGGGGACCAATCCCCTTATCTCAACTGTCAAAGATACTAGGCACCCTAGTGTCGGCCATTGGTATCGTCCCTTGGGCCAGATACCACATCAGGACATTGCAATGGTTCCTGCTCCCAGCTCAGAGGGCAAAGGTGAGCCACTCACATCGGCTGGTACACCTGCCTCAGAAGGTAAAGGACTCCCTGGGATGGTGGACATCAGCCGCAATAGCCATCGGATCTCCATTCCGGATACAAGACCAGATCATCCTGACCACAGACGCCAGTCTTACAGGGTGGGGGGCCCATGTTGGGTCCCAGATGGCTCAAGGCCTGTGGAGAGTGGAGGATCTATCGCCCCTCAACATCAACTTCTTAGAGCTCAGAGCAGTTTTTCTTGCTCTACAGACATTTACACCGTTGGTTCAGGGAAGGCACGTGTTGGTGCTCACGGACAATGTCGCGACCAGGGCCCACTTGAATCATCAAGGGGGTACGCGGTCACAACGCCTCATGAAGGAGACGAACAATCTCTTCAATTGGGCCGAACGCCATCTGCAGTCCCTGTCAGCGGAGCACATCGCGGGGGTCAGCAATACGCAGGCAGATTGGCTAAGTCGGTCTACCTTAGACCCATCAGAATGGAGGCTGGAACCGAGCATCTTCCAACAGATGATCGCCAGATTTGGAAACCCGTTAGTGGATCTGTTTGCAAGTTCCCTGAAGGCACAGTTGCCAAGGTTCTACACAAGGTTTCCAGACCCGAGGGCGGAGAGGGTCAATGCCCTGTTGACACCCTGGCCCCCGGGATTACTGTACGCTTTTCCACCAACGAACCTGGTACAAAGGGTAGTGGAAAAGATCTTGAGGGAGAGAGCGGAAGTACTGTTGGTAGCCCCACACTGGCCCCGCCGACCGTGGTTCTCCGATTTGGTGGCACTGTCGGTGTCACCCCCATGGAGGATTCCGGATCGGATGATTGCTCTCAGCCAGGGGAATCTACAACATCCAGACCCCCAGTGGCTTCAACTAACCGTCTGGCACTTGAGCGGCTCAGACTACGACAACTGAATATACCGGACAAAGTTATTGATACCATACAGGCCGCGAGGCGCCCCTCCACATCTCGCATTTACCAAGCAACGTGGGCAGCCTTTTGTGGGTTTTGCGACAAACGTCAAGTGAACCCTAGGACAGCGTCAGTGATCTCCGTCCTCGAATTTCTACAAGCAGGACTAGAGCGTGGGTTGGCGCCTAATACGTTACAACGACAGGTAGCTGCCCTTTCCACTATGATACAAGTGGAGGGCATACGATCATTGGCTTATCACCCTCTGGTGAAAGACTTCTTACGGGGAGCGTCAAACCAACATGCCCCGCCGGTTAGAAGGTTTCCTTCGTGGGATCTCATGTTAGTTCTGAAGGCCTTGACAAAGCCACCATTTGAGCCTTTAAGATCCATACCAATTCGCTTGCTGTCTATAAAAACAGCCTTTCTAGTTGCAATCACGTCGGCAAGGAGGGTGTCGGAACTGGCCGCCTTGTCAGTTCGGCCTGATCTCTGCATCTTCTACCCGGACAGGGTGATACTGAGATTGGACCCCTCCTTTATCCCGAAGGTGAACTCAGAATTTCACAGGAAACAAGAACTATGTCTTCCTGATTTTTGCACCCACGGTAGCCATCCGTCAGAGTTAAGATGGCATAAGGTAGATGTCCGCCGTGCGGTCAAGATTTACGTTAGACGGACGAGGTTGTTTCGGCGAACGGAGAGGCTGTTCGTCGCATTCTCTCAAGGGAAGAAGGGACTTGGACTTTCATCTACTTCGGTCAGTCGTTGGATCAGAGACTGTATTGCAGAGGCATACAAGGCTCGAGACCAACCAGTACCAATGGGAGTGACGGCTCACTCTACTAGGAGTGCGGCCGCTTCAGCTGCCTGGGCCACACAGGCGTCCATAGATGATATCTGCAGGGCTGCCACGTGGGCAGCCCCCTCGACCTTCATACGGCATTACAAATTGGACTCCTTCGCTTCGGCTGAGGCAGCATTTGGGAGACGTGTTTTACAACGAGTTTGTGTTTCCCCAACGTCCCTGACAAAACCTTCTCCCTCCCATGGGCCGTAAATCTCTGGTATATCCCATGTTGGACTCTCCTTCCAGATGCACTGGAGAAGATCCGTTGTACCTACCTGAACGGTCTTCTCAGTGCACTGGAAGGAGAGTCCAAACCCACCCAGTATGATAAAGGGTACAGGGACGCCGGAGTGGGCAGTTAAGTCAGTTATTAGTTGTTGATAATAAAATTTGGTTATCCTCTTTCTATGCTTCGTTTTTAAAACTGGCTCATGGGGAGAGCAGAGGGGGCGGTGCTCAATTAATATGTAAAAATTAACTCAGTCTCTACCAATCTCCTTCCAGTGCACTGAGAAGACCGTTCAGGTAGGTACAACGGATCATCTCTGTCATTCCATTTCATTCTCCTGCTTGAGCTGGGGGTCAGACTAGATGGCTACTGAGGTCCCTTCCCTCTCTATCATTCTGTAAGTCTCCTGAATGAGAAGGGGGTCAGACTAGATGGCCACCAAGGTCCCTTCCCTTTCTATCATTCTGTAAGTCTCCTGAATGAGAAAGGGGGTCACCAAGGTCCCTTCCCTCTTTATCATTCTGTAAGTCTCCTGAATGAGAAGGAGGGTCAGGTCAGACTAGATGGCAACCAAGGTCCCTTCCCTCTCTATCATTCTGTAAGTCTCCTGAATGAAAAGGGGGTCAGACTAGATGGCCACCAAGGTCCCTTTCCTCTCTATCATTCTGTAAGTCTCCTGAATGAGAAGGGGGTCAGACTAGATAGCCACCAAGGTCCCTTCCCTCTCTATCATTCTGTAAGTTTCCTGAATGAGAAGGGGGGTCAGGTCAGACTAGATGGCAACCAAGGTCCCTTCCCTCTCTATCATTCTGTAAGTCTCCTGAATGAGAAGGTGGGTCAGACTAGATGGCAACCAAGGTCCCTTCCCTCTCTATCATTCTGTAAGTCTCCTGAATGAGAAGGGGGGTCAGACTAGATGGCAACCAAGGTCCCTTCCCTCTCTATCATTCTGTAAGTCTCCTGAATGAGAAGGAGGGTCAGGTCAGACTAGATGGCCACTGAGGTCCCTTCCCTCTCTATCAGTGTGTAAGTCTCCTGAATGAGAAGGGGGTCAGACTAGATGGCCACTAAGGTCCCTTCCCTCTCTATCATTCTGTAAGTCTCCTGAATGAGAAGGGGGTCAGACTAGATGGCAACCAAGGTCTCTTCCCTCTCTATCATTCTGTAAATCTCCTGAATGAGAAGGGGGTCAGACTAGATAGCCACCAAGGTCCCTTCCCTCTCTATCCTTCTGTAAGTCTCCTGAATGAGAAGGTGGGTCAGGTCAGACTAGATGGCTACCGAGGTCCCTTCCCTCTCTATCATTCTGTAAGTCTCCTGAATGAGAAAGGGGGTCACCAAGGTCCCTTCCCTCTTTATCATTCTGTAAGTCTCCTGAATGAGAAGAAGGGTCAGGTCAGACTAGATGGCCACTGAGGTCCCTTCCCTCTCTATCATTCTGTAAGTCTCCTGAATGAGAAGGGGGTCAGACTAGATGGCAACCAAGGTCTCTTCCCTCTCTATCATTCTGTAAATCTTCTGAATGAGAAGGGGGGTCAGACTAGATAGCCACCAAGTTATTTTAAAGTTAGATGTGTACAAAGCTTTCGATAAAGTTAACCATGATTACTTGTTTCAATTGCGTAAAGATTTAAATATGGGAGATAGCTTCTGTAAAATTATAAAAGCAATTTATAAGGATAATATAGCTTATATTAGGGTAAATGGTAGAACAGAGAAAGTTAAAATTCAGAATGGAACTAAACAGGGTTGCCCACTATCCCCAATGTTATTTGCATTGGCAATTGAGGTCTTAGCAAATAAAATTAGAAATGACAAGGAGTGGAGAGGTTACCAAACAGGAAAACTTGAATTAAAATTAAATATTTTTGCAGATGATGCTATAGTATTGACTGAAACCCCAATTGAAATGATGAAAAGAATAAAGATCTTACTCTAGGAATTTAAAGACCAGTCGGGTCTTTCAGTTAAATAGAGAAATCAGAGATAATTTGTTTAAATACAGGCCCTAAAGAGCAAATTGAGATACAAAAAGCGTCAGGATTGAAACTAGGATGTAAAAAAATGAAATACTTAGGAGTTTGGTTGTTAAAGAATCCCAACAAAATTGCGACGGTTAATTATAATTCAATATGGAAGAGACTTCAAAAGCAGATAAAAAACTGGAGGAAAAAAAGGTTGAGAATAATTGCTAAGATTAGAGCCCTTAAAATGATGATTACAGTGATCCCCCGGGTATCGCGATCACGATCATTGCGAACGGCTATATGGCGATTTTTCAACCCGGAAGTCAAAACACCATCTGCGCATGCGCGCCCTTTTTTTTCTATGGCCACGCATGCGTAGATGGCGCCGGGCAGATCAGCTGCTGGGCGGCTTCCCAGGGTCTTCCCACTCTTGCTGGCGGGAGGGCGAGCGGCGGGCATCAGCGAGGAGTTTCCCCACCGCCCACGCAAACTCCTCGCTGCCGCTCGCCCGCCCTTCGCCCGCCCACGCCGTTCGCTCGTGCCGCTTCCCAGCTGAGTCCTGAAGCGAATTGGCTTCAGGACTCAGCTGGGAAGCGGCGCGCGAGCGACCGGCGCGAGCGAACGGCTTGTCCGCCGCCTGCCTGCCCGCGCACCCGCCGCTCGCCCGCCCTTCGCCCGCCCACGCCGTTCGCTCGCGCCGCTTCCCAGCTGAGTCCTGAAGTGAATTGGCTTCAGGACTCAGCTGGGAAGCGGCGCGAGCGAACGGCTTGTCCGCCGCCTGCCTGCCCGCTCGCCCGCCGCTCGCCCGCCCTTCGCCCGCCCACACCGTTCGCTCGCGCCGCTTCCCAGCTGAGTCCTGAAGCGAATTGGCTTCAGGACTCAGCTGGGAAGCGGCGCGAGCGAACGGCTTGTCCGCCGCCTGCCTGCCCGCACGCGCGCCGCTCGCCCGCCCACGCCGTTCGCTCGCACCGCTTCCCAGCTGAGTCCTGAAGCGAATTGGCTTCAGGACTCAGCTGGGAAGCGGCGCGAGCGAACGGCTTGTCCGCCACCTGCCTGCCCGCGCGCCCGCCGCTCGCCCGCCCTTCGCCCGCCCACGCCGTTCGCTCGCACCGCTTCCCAGCTGAGTCCTGAAGTGAATTGGCTTCAGGACTCAGCTGGGAAGCGGCGCGAGCGAGCGGCGGCGAGCGAACGGCTTGTCCGCCGCCTGCCTGCCCGCTCGCCCGCCGCTCGCCCGCCCTTCGCCCGCCCACGCCGTTCGCTCGCGCCGCTTCCCAGCTGAGTCCTGAAGCGAATTGGCTTCAGGACTCAGCTGGGAAGCGGCGCGAGCGAGCGGCGTGAGCGAACGGCTTGTCCGCCGCCTGCTTGCCCGTGCGCCCGCCGCGCGCCCCGCCCACGCCGTTCGCTCGCGCTGCTTCCCAGCTGAGTCCTGAAGCGAATTGGCTTCAGGACTCAGCTGGGAAGCGGCGCGAGCGAACGGCTTGTCCGCCACCTGCCTGCCCGCGCGCCCGCCGCTCGCCCGCCCTTCGCCCGCCCACGCCGTTCGCTCGCGCCGCTTCCCAGCTGAGTCCTGAAGCCAATTCGCTTCAGGACTCAGCTGGGAAGCGGCGCGAGCGAACGGCGTGGGCGGGCGAGCGGCAGCGAGGAGTTTGCGTGGGCGGTGGGGAAACCCCAATCTTCGGCTCCTCGCTGCTGCGGTGGAAGTAAAAACACAATCTGCGCATGCGCAGATGGTGTTTTTACTTCCGCACCGCTACTTCGCGAAAAACCGATCATTGCGAGGGGTCCTGGAACGGAACCCTCGCAATAATCGGGGGACCACTGTATACCAAAAATGATATATTTATTTCAGGTTTTACCAGGTACCTTTCCTGGTGCAAAATTGAGAGAATGCGATAGTAAATTAAATTTTTGGATTGAAGGAAACAAAAGGCCTAGAATAAGGAAAAAATGGCTGTTTGCCCACGAGAAAGAGGGGGGGTGGGGAAGCCCGAGCTTAGAATTATATAGAGAAGCATTTCAAATAGAAAGATTAATGGAACTACAGTTATGGGGGGGAAAGAAGTGGGTGAAATTGGAAAAGGAAATTAATAATATAAATAATAAGGAGTTATTATTTAAAAAATGGAGTAAAATAGAAATTAATAATTTAACCGACCCTCTGAAAGCAGGTTTAGAAATATCGTTTAAGTGGCAGGGGAAATGGGGAATTAGAAACTCAAAATTATCAACGTTACATGTATTGAATACAGGCAATGACGTTAACTTAAGCAGAATTATAAAAGATTTAAATAGCAAAGGGATGAGAATTGAACAATTATATGAGAAGGACGGGAGAGTTAGCAGAACTCGACTGGAATGGTGGCTGGGTCAACAGAAATGGCTGCAGATTAATGCAATAAGTAAATACTTAAATAAAAGTGATAATAAAGAAGCTTTCTTGAGAGAAGAAAATTGTTTAGAGAAAATAATAAAAGAAAAGATTAATAATACAAAAGCTCAAGCTAGCAATATATATAGAATGTTATTGCAAGCAGAAGAGGGAGTAATAAAAGGTTTGACAAGATGCTGGCAAAATGATTTACAAATAGATGAAAGTGAAATGAAAGAAATAGTAGAAAATATACATAAGATTAAAAGCACAAGAGTTAAAGAGATGAGAAGAAAATTTTTACATAAATGGTATTATACACCAGCACAACTTGCACACTTGCGTAGAAATTCAGACATTTTGGAAGGAAGTGCAGAATGAAATAAATAAAATGTTAAATATTAATTTGACAATTACCAAAGAAATAGAGATTTTAATTAAACAAAGAGAACTAAGAGATTTTAAAGAAATAAAAACTGCAGCATTCGAAAGTGTTCAAGCGGTAGTGGTATTGGGTTGGAAAGAGTCTATAAAATGGACATTACAGAACTGGTACTGGTACATGGTGGATCACATACATTTTGAAATCATGGAAATAAGATTAAACAACTTTGATGAAAACAAACTGGAGAAGCTGATGGTACGATGGAATAAGGTGAAAGGGTATATGTTGAGTAGAATCTGTGATGCAAATGTGAAAAATAAACTCCAATCACTCTTTCAGTAATAACAAATGCAAAGTAGAGCCAAGGAAATATATATATATATAAACTAGTAAATTTTCGAACCCCCTGCAATGGGTGGTGGTGGTGATGGGGGTTCTTTTGTCGGTCAGGTGATGGGCACATGCACTGTGCACTGTTTTATGTTCTTTTTTTATGTAACCATATTTACAAAATCAATAAAAATATATATTTTTTAAAAAAAAAGGTCCCTTCCCTCTCTATCATTCTGTAAGTCTCCTGAATGAGAAGGGGGGTCAGGTCAGACTAGATGGCAACCAAGGTCCCTTCCCTCTCTATCATTCTGTAAGTCTCCTGAATGAGAAGGTGGGTCCGGTCAGACTAGATGGCTACCGAGGTCCCTTCCCTCTCTATCATTCTGTAAGTCTCCTGAATGAGAAAGGGGGTCACCAAGGTCCCTTCCCTCTTTATCATTCTGTAAGTCTCCTGAATGAGAAGGAGGGTCAGGTCATGCTAGATGGCAACCAAGGTCCCTTCCCTCTCTATCATTCTGTAAGTCTCCTGAATGAAAAAGGGGTCAGAAAAGATGGCCACCAAGGTCCCTTCCCTTTCTATTATTCTGTAAGTCTCCTGAATGAGAAGGGGGGTCAGACTAGATGGCCACCAAGGTCCCTTCCCTCTCTATCATTCTGTAAGTCTCCTGAATGAGAAGGGGGGCAGACTAGATGGCAACCAAGGTCCCTTCCCTCTCTATCATTCTGTAAGTCTCCTGAATGAGAAGGGGGTCAGACTAGATGGCAACCAAGGTCCCTTCCCTCTCTATCATTCTGTAAGTCTCCTGAATGAGAAGGGGGTCAGACTACATGGCAACCGAGGTCCCTTCCCTCTCTATCATTCTGTAAATCTGAATGAGAAGGGGGGTCAGACTAGATAGCCACCAAGGTCCCTTCCCTCTCTATCATTCTGTAAGTCTCCTGAATGAGAAGGGGGGTCAGGTCAGACTAGATGGCAACCAAGGTCCCTTCCCTCTCTATCAGTGTGTAAGTCTCCTGAATGAGAAGGTGGGTCAAGTCAGACTAGATGGCCACTGAATTCCCTTCCCTCTCTATCACTCTGCAAGTCTCCTGAATGAGAAGGGGGTCAGACTATATGGCCACCGAGGTCCCTTCCCTCTCTATTATTCAATGTGTGTGTTTGTGTATGAAAGAGCAAACTGTCCCATTCTTTCCTTCCAAAAGTAGCATTTTGTAACAACCTTTCTGATTGGATGGTGGCGATAATTTTCTGTCAAATAACAGCACATAAGAACATAAAATCATAGGAAGAACCATGCTGAATTAGGCCAAAGCCCATTGAATCCAGCATTCTGTGTCACACAGTGGCCCACCAATTGTATATGGGGCTCTTGAGCAGAAAGAGAAGGCAAGACCCTCCCTTTCTCTTGATCCCCAAAAAGTGGTACCCAAGGGAATCCTGCCTGCCTCAACCAACATAGAGGTGGCCAAAAGGCTGTGGCTTTGGGCGAGGGAGTGAAGGCAGCGGCCGAGGAGCTGCTGCGGAGGAAAGAGCTTCATCCAACTGGCGGAGACAAAAAGTCCCATTCCCCCCATCACGGAGATCCCTTTGCCCGAATGGAGGCGGCGGCCGTGACTTCAAGGGACCATCAGCCGATCCTTCTCAGTGCTGCATTGCTGCAGCCTCTGAGGCCGCCTACCGAGGAGATCCTTTTGCCCGAACAGAGGCGGCAGCAGCAGTGCGCCCTCGGAGGTTGCAGCAATGCAGCGCCGAGAAGGACCGGCTGTTGGTCCCTTTAAGCCGCCACCGCTGCCTCCATTCAGGCAATTTTGGGGGGTTCTGAATCTCCTGTCCACTCACCACGGAGGAGGTGGGGAGGAGGAGGAGGAGGTGGAGAGCCAAGGTGCGGGGAGGAAAGCGGCCCTGCAATTGGCCCCTTTCTTTCTCGCCATAGGGCAGCAACAGTTTCTCTCTCTAAAAGCGACAAAGAAAAGGGCCAATTGCAGACCTGCTTTCCTCCCCGCCCCTTGGCTCTCCACCTCCTCCTCGCTCAGCAGCAGACCGCGGTGAGTAAATAGGAGATTCAGGAGCTTATTATATCTATTGATAAAATCCCTTGCGCTGCCGTGAGCCGGATAAATAGCCTCAGCAGGCCACATCCGTCCCGCAGGCCGTAGTTTGGGGACCGCTGTTCTACAGGTTCTGCGATGCCCCAAATGGACATCGGACTGCAGAAATTCCCAAGTGCTGTGGGAACGGAGCTCGTTCCCAGAGCACATACTGCTAAGATGATCACCACCAGAAGCCTGAACTCATCCAAATCTTTTAACTTGTAGAAGATATCAATCTTGAAAAAACAAAATTGGATGAAATTATATTTGGCACAAATGAGAACTTGATAAAAAAAAATTATAACTACTTTTTGTACAGTGAGTTAGAGTCTGAGCAAGTTAAACAGACAATGATAAACATGGATGAGAATCTTAGGTGATACTATTCATATAGATAAACGGCAGCAATTATGGGAGAGAAATTATAAGATGACAATGTCAGCAGCCTTTAAAGAGAATACCTGTAAGATGTTTTACAGATGGTATATGTCACCAGAGAAGATAGCCAAAATGTTTAAGAAGGGGTTAATGAAGTATTGGAAGTGTAGTAAGTTACTGGGCTCCTTCATTCATGTGCAGTGGACTTGTAGAGAAGCTCAAAATTTTGGAGAAAAATCCAACACTGGATACAGAAGATATTGAAAATGACTATTGAATTTAAACCTGAGAATTTTAATAAGGAGAAAATATATTTAATTATTCATATATTAACTGCAGTTAAAACCATATATGCACAAAACTTTAAATTAAATGTTACCAAATGACAGAGAAATATTGAGTAAGATTGTGGCATGTGCTGAAATGAATAGACTTACTTTTAAACTCAAATATAAAGATCTGGATTATTATAAAATTTGGGGAGTTTTATGAATGTCTGGACACTAAAAATAGTTTAAATGTAACAATTGGTTTGTAAACAATGTTTTTTTTAATATATATAATTTTTATTGATTTTTTTAGAAATTTTTACAAAAAAACATAAAACATAAATGTGAATACCATCACCAAACAGAAAATTAAAAAAAACCTTCACCAAGGAAGATTCAATTCTATATCCTTCATTTACTTCTTTTCTGGGTTACATTATTCATTCTTTATAAAGTGATTTAATTTTATTTTTAACATTTGCATCGCTTACTGATATTGTTAATATATAATTTTTAACCTTTTCCCACCGCCTCATTGTTTCTGCTAATTTCTCTTCATTGTAGTTGTGTAATCTAATTTCCATAACTTCATAGTGAATGTGGTCCACCATGTACTTACACCAATTTTTCATCGTCCATTTGTTAGCATCTTTCCACTCAAGCACTATAGTTGCTTGGGCGCTTTCTTTTGCTGCAGTTTTAATTTCTTCATATTCTTTTACCTCACTATTTATTATTAATAATGCTGCTTCCTTAGTTATTTCCCAGTTACTTCCCGTAATTTTATTCACTTCCACTTGTATTTGCTTCCAAAATTTTTGGACTTTGCTGCATTCCCAAAACATATGCATAAATACTCCCTTTTCCTTACATCCATGCCAACAGTTTCCTTTTATCATCGTTTGAAAGCGTGCTAATTGTACTGGTGTATAATACCATTTGTGTAAAAATTTTCTTCTCATCTCTCTTATTCTTGTATTTTTAATTCTTTTAATATTTTCAATTATGCCTTCCATATCCCATTCATCAATTTCTAGCTCGTCCTGCCAATATCTCGTCAATTCCTTTATTATTTGCTCCTCTGCTTGTAATAATTCCCTATATATATTACTTGTTTGTGCTTTTATATTCTTACTCTTTTCTCTTAATATCTTTTCTAGATTTGTTTCTTGTTTGAGGAATATTTCTTTGTTTTCCCTTTTACTTAAATACGTGCTTATTGCATTAATTTGTAACCAATTTTTTTGTCCAAGGCATCTCTCTATTTCATCTTTATTAATCCTCCCATCCTTTTCGTATAACTGTTCAATTCTCTGTATGCCTTTTCTCCTTAATTCCCATATTGCCTTTGTGAGGTTACATTCTTTCTTTATCACATGCAGCGTTGCTAATTTTGAATTTGTCATTTTTAATTTATCTTGCTGTTTCATCCAACTTTCTATGATTGCTTTAGTGGGGTCTATTAATCTGTTTATTTCTATCTTACTCCATTTCCTAAATAATAATTCTTGATTCTTAATACCATTAATTTCTTTCTCTAATTCTACCCCTGGCTTTTCCTCTAATAATTGTAATTCCATTAGTCTATCTATTTGGTATGCATCCCTATAATACTCCAAGTTTGGATTTCCCCAACATCTCTCGCCTTCCGTGGCTATCAACCATTTTTTTTTTAATTTTTGATCTTTTATTACTTTCTATCCACACGCTTAATTTAGTGTCCCATTCTTTTATTTTTCTTATTGGGAAGGTTCCATGCATTACCTGTAGAGTATATAACATTTTAGGGATAATCATCATCTTTAGTGCTCTTATTCTGGCCAATCTTCTCAAATTTTTATTTCTCCAATTCTTAATTTGTTTCTGAATTTTTTTCCATATTAAGTTATAATTAAATTCCACTATTTTTCCCGGGTTTTTAAATAACCATACTCCTAAATATTTCATTTTCTTATTGCCCAGTTTTAAACCCGATACCCTCCGTATTTCGATTTGTTCTTTAGGCCCGGTGTTTAAACAGATAATTTCTGATTTTTCCATATTTACTCTTAACCCTGATTGGTCTTTAAACTCCTGAAGTATTATAATCATTCTCTTAATCATATCTACTGGTGTTTCTGTAACTATTATAGTATAATCTGCAAATAAATTTAATTTTAATTCAATATTCCCTATTTGATATCCCTTCCATTGTTTATCTTTTCTTATTTTATTAGCTAACGTTTCAATCGCCATTGCGAAGAGCATCGGGGATAGGGGCATCCTTGCTTGGTCCCATTATTTATTTCTATCTTCTCCATTCTATTTCCATTCACCCTAACATAAGCTATATTTTCCTTGTATATTTCTTTTATTACTTGACAGAATCTTTTCCCCATATTCAAACTATTACATAGTTGGAGTAAATGGTCATGGTTTATTTTGTCAAAGGCTTCGGAGAGGGGCGGCATACAAATCTAAGTAATAAATAAATAAATAAAAAATAAATATATCTAACTTTAATAATCCCATTTTCCTTTTAGTTCTGGTAGCATGGTGCAGCACATTCACTATATTTCTAATAGGTTCATATATTATTCTTCCTTTTATAAATCCATATTGATCTTTCCCAATTATTCTTAGTAATATATTTTCCAATCTGTTAGCTAAAATTTTCATGAAAATTTTGTAATCTTGATTTAGCAGACTAATTGGGAGATAGGAACCAGGTTCTTTTAAATCTCAATCTGGTTTGGGAATTGTTACAATCTCAGAGTTCTTCCATGTTTGTGGAACATCTAATGTTGTGAGGACATTATTATATAATTTTTCCAAATGCGGTAACAAGATTTCTATATACGTTTTATAATATTCGCCTGTAAATCCATTGGGGCCTGGGGCCTTACCGGGTTTTAACTCTTTTACCACTTTAATTATTTCATCTCTTGTTATATTTGCGTTTAACATTTGTTTTTCTTCTTCATTCAACCTTTCTTTAACCTCTATATCTTGTAATGTAACATGTTCTCTTTCGTACAATTTAGCATAAAATTCCCTCATCACATTTTCTAATTCTCTATTTCTATATCTCATTACTCCATTTTTATCCCTCAAACCGTTTATTATTAATTTTTCTTTTCTTTTTTTAAGATAATTCGCCATTTGTAATGCTGATTCCCCCCCCCACATTTCTATTCTCTGTTTTACCGTCATTCTCATATTATTCCAGTTTTCTTCCTCCATATCCTTTAATGTTCTTTGTTTAAGTTTTAACAAATTATTCCATTCCTTATTCCTTGTTATTCTTAAATTTTCTCTTATTGTTTCTATTTCCCTTATTCTTTTTTCCCTTTCCAGCCCCCAGCTTTTTTTAGTATACGACTCCATACTAATTAAGTTTCCCCTAATAACTGCTTTCTTCGTGTCCCAAATAACTGATTGTCTCATTTCGCCATTTTGATTTATCTTATAAAATTCCTGAATATCTCTCTGGATTTTTTCCTTATTTTCTTCACTTACTGAAACTATTGTATTATATCTCCAAATTCTTTGTCTACTAATGGAGTCTATTTTTATAGCTGCTGTTATGGGTGCATGGTCAGATATCCAATTACTTTTAATTTCTGCTTTTGTAACTTGAATATTTTCTGTTTTGTTCATAAATATATAATCAATACAGCTAAAATTATTGTGTCTTGCAGAATAATATGTTCCTCTATTTGAGTTGTCAGCATGTAAGTCTTTCATTCCTAACCTATTCAAATTCAATTGTTTCCTTTCTTTACTATTAGCTCTTATTTCTACATTAAAATCCCCAGCAAATATCACTGTCCCCTCTGAAAATAAATCCAGTTTAAGTTTTGCATTCATAATAAATTGTTTAGCATTTACATTTGGAGCATATATTACTGCTAATGTCATTATCTTTTGATTAATTTTCCTTTTTACAAATAATAATCTTCCTTCATTGTCCCCCTTTGTTTCTATAACCTGAAATGCATTCCTTTTATTTATTAATATAGCTACTCCTTTGCTTTTTTTAATTCCTCTTGATTCAAAGATATGTTCCCATTCATTACTTGTAATCAATTTATCCTTTTTTTCCATCCCTTATGGGTTTCAGTATGAAATAAAAAATCCACATTGTTTTCTTTTGCTAATTTCAACAATCTATACCTTTTCAAAAGTGATGCTAAACCATTTATATTTATTGCCATAATTATTCGATCACTCATAATATTTCCATTTAACATTTTTCCCTCCTGTAACCCAGAGTTCCATAAGTTTCTTCATTTTTATACAAGAATCTTCCCACCGAGGTGCCTGCCCCCAAATTTCTCTCACAGTGAGAGCAAAGCGGAAAAAACCTCCCCTGTTTTGGCTAGGCACCATTAGGGGCATGGTTCCACCGAAGCGCATGCGTCAGGAAGGATAAATGCTCTGCTGAACGCTCCTCAAATGAGAAAGTAAACATTGGACTTTGACCCCTATCAAACCTTTTGAAGTCTCAAATAAATTGGACTAAGTTAAAAAGCTGCAATTTTGGAACCTGGAAATACCTTGGGCTCATTGGAGGAGAGGGAAATAACGTGACAACAGCCTGTTTTCCATTCGAAACTGTGAGTAAATAATAAGTTGAAAGGAAGAAGAAATGGTGGAGGCTGCCGGAGCAGAACTCACAGAGAGAATGGATGCTTTGATGAAAACCTTTGTTGTGATAGGTCAGCAATTAAAAGACATGCAAGAGGTGGTGAATAAAACTGCGATCGAGTTACAAGAAGTAAAAACAGAACAGAAAGCCCAGGGTGTAAGGGTTTCCAAAATAGAAGAAGAGAGGGAACAGGACCGTCAACGTATAAACATGTTGGAAGACAGATTAAGAAGAGCAAATCTGCGACTGAGGGGATTTAAAGCAGATTTCGCTGACAGCAGAAATATGATCCAAAACATTCAGCAATGGTTTAAGGAGTATAAAATTGAAATTCAGGATCAGGAAATTGAACGTGCCCATTGGGTTTTTGGGGCAAGAAGAGATGCGAATCAGCGAGATATTGTGATAAAATTTCTCTCAGAAAGAAAGGCTGAAACAGTTTATAAAGAGCTAAGGAAAGTTACTAGCCTCAATTTTAAAGGAACCCCAATCCGGGTGTTGAAAGATCTCTCAGCTCAAACCCTACAAGCCAGAACCCAGATGTGTTCGATAACAGAAGCTCTGTTCAAAGGAAACGTGCATTTCAGCTGGCAATATCCTGCGATCATAGTGGTGTTCCAGGAGGGAAGAATGCATCGTGCAAAGTCTCTAGAAGAGGGGGAGGAAATGCTGGCGAAACTGGGCTTGAATCTGAATCCAAAACAACAGGCAGAAAAGGCAGTAGAGGCGATGGAAGAGGGGGGTGTAACAAGAGGAGAGGGGAGTAAAGATCTCTTTGAACTTTTGCAATCAACATTCCCCATCAAGGAATTCGAACTGAAAAGGCAAGCTCTGCTGGAAAAAGAAAAAGAAGATGGAGACCAGGATGACGAGGCAGAAAAAGAAATGAAATGTTTTGTAAAAGTTTTGTGTTTCACCTATGTTACACATTAAGAAAAAGGTTAAGGTTTGGACCTGTTTCAATTTAATAGCTGTTTTAAACAAGGTTAGGGAGACTTGGGGAGGGGAGTGTGGGGTTTTATTTCCATCTTTAAGAAAAGGTTTGTAAACAATGTTAAAATTAGAAAACAGCTGGCAGAAACCCAGATGCCGAAGAAAGTAAAGGTGGTAGCATTAGATAATGATACAACACAGATCTAAGGTAGTTTAGATTGGATATTATTGTAAATAGATAATTCTAATTTTATTTGCTGGGAACAAAAGAATTTTAACCCCTGTGTTCTGTTCGCATTTACTATACACTTGTTCTGTTTCCAGGTCTATTTGAACCGGACTAAAAAATGATTGATTTTAGCTACTGTAAGTGTTTTTTGGAATAGCTATTGCATTGGTATACTAATTTTAACATTCCTGATCATAAACAAGTGGAAAATGAGATAAAAAATTAATGCTTATTTATTTATTTTGCTCAGAAAATCCACCCCCCCAGCTGTGTGCAATTATGTTCACTTTATATAAAAATGTTTGCTACCGGTACTGCGTACCTGACCGTACCGGCAGCAGCCCACCACTGGATGAAGGGCACAAAAAAGTACATACATGATACCCTGACAACTAATTTTATGAAATAAATATATTGTACTAAAAACAAGGATGCAATTTGGAACTTGCAGCCTAATCTCCCAGGGGCCACTGCCAGCAGGGACAGGAGGTGGATTACAAACATTGTCAAGGCTGTGAGTAAAGGTAATAATGTTGATGTGGTGGTGCATCTTGGCACAAATGATTTGTACCAGAGAAATGTTAATGTAGTAAAAAGAGATTTTCAATGTCTAAGTGTGGAGCTGGGTAAAATAACTGATTCAGTGACTTTCTCAGTGGTGTTACCAGTTTGTGGCCAGGAGGATAAAACAACTTGTATCAGAGAGTTTAATGTATGGTTAAGGCAGTGGTGTAAAGCTGAAGATTTTGGCTATGTAAGTCATGATGTCAGTAGGTGGTCTAATAGGGAGTTGTTTAAGAGGGATGGTTTGCATCCCTCATACAGAGGTACCCAGGTGCTCGGTGAGGAATTCAGAACTTTTTTTGGACAGGCATTTAAACTAGGTAAAGGGGACAGAGATGTAACTGGTATGGATGATTTCTGTCCCTGACCAATGAGGATAAATCAGTCTCTGGAAGCTTATGAAAAGGGAGCTGTAAATAGAATAGATGTAGTTGTTGATGATAAGGGGCAAACTAATAATGAAAATAATGTTCTTCGGGTAATGTGCACGAATGCTCGAAGCTTGAGCAACAAGCTCTGTGAGTTAATGGCCATAATATCTAGAGATAATTTGGATCTGGTTGCCATAACTGAGACATGGTTTAAGGATTCTAATGAATGGGAAATATCCATACCAGGATATACAATGTATAGGAAGGATAGAATAGAGAGAAGGGGAGGTGGAGTAGCCATTTATGTTGAAGAAAGTCTAAAAACAACACTACTTCAAAATACGTGTAACGATCTGGAGACCCTCTCGATTTGCATGCAAAATAAAGACAGTTCTGTCATTAGAATTGGGGTGATCTATAGGCCTCCAGGGCAATCTGAGGAATATGACAACAAGATGGTGGATGAAATTACCCAAATGGCAGTAAAGGGAAATATTATGGTTATGGGTGATTTTAATATGCCTGATGTTGACTGGAATATCCCCAGTGCCCTTACATGCAAAAGTAAGAATATAGTAGAGGCCTTTACAGGAGCAGCTCTGGCACAGCTGGTTAAGACACCAACTAGAAGGGAGAATATTCTAGATTTAGTTTTTACGAATGGGAATTGAGTTTCAGAGGTCAAGGTGGGAGAAAATTTAGGTTGCAGTGACCATCTCTGTTTGTGGTTTGATGTAAAAACTGATTGTGAGCAATCCTATACTGCAATCAAAGTACAGTGGTACCTCGAGATACGAGTTTAATTCGTTCCGGACCTGGGCTCTTAAGTCGAGCAGCTCTTATCTCGAACGACTTTTCCCCATAGGAATTAATGTAAATAATTTTAATTGGTTCCAGCCCTAAAAAAACTCACAAAGTTAGTCTAAATTATGCAGAAAGACATGTTTTTAATGAAGAAATGTACATGTACATATAAATGAATAATGAAGTTTCTTTCACTTAACTTGTAAACTTTCTTAAACTTTTAAATTTACATATGTTCAACTTCTCTGCCACCCAATCCTGTAGGACAGAGGTCCCCAACCCTTTTTGCACCAGGGACCGGCTTTAAGCGATCAAGAGAGGAATGGGTGAATGAATGGACGGAGGGTGGGAAGGAAGGAAGGAAAGAGGGAAGGGACAGGAACAGAGGAAGGAAGCAAGGAAACTTATGAAAGGGGAGAGTAAGAGAGGAATGAGTGAAGGGAGGGAGGGAGGGAAGAAGGTGGGAAGGAGAAAGAAAAGAAATAGAGGAAGGGAAGGTAAAAGAGAGAAAGAAAAAGAGCAAGAAAGAAAGAAAGAAAGAGAAAGGGGGAAGGGACAGGAACAGAGGAAGGAAGGAAACTTATGAAAGGGGAGAGTAAGAGAGGAATGAGTGAAGGGAGGGAGGGAGGGAAGAAGGTGGGAAGGAGAAAGAAAAGAAGAAATAGAGGAAGGGAAGGTAAAAGAGAGAAAGAAAAAGAGAAAGAAAGCAAGCAAGCAAGAAAGAAAGAAAGAAAGAAAGAAAGAAAGGGGGAAGGGACAGGAACAGAAACAGAGGAAGGAAGCAAGGAAACTTATGAAAGGGGAGAGTAAGAGAGGAATGAGTGAAGGGAGGGAGGGAGGGAAAAAGGTGGGAAGGAGAAAGAAAAGAAATAGAGGAAGGGAAGGTAAAAGAGAGAAAGAAAAAGAGCAAGAAAGAAAGAAAGAAAGGGGGAAGGGACAGGAACAGAGGAAGGAAGCAAGGAAACTTATGAAAGGGGAGAGTAAGAGAGGAATGAGTGAAGGGAGGGAGGGAGGGAAGAAGGTGGGAAGGAGAAAGAAAAGAAGAAATAGAGGAAGGGAAGGTAAAAGAGAGAAAGAAAAAGAGCAAGAAAGAAAGAAAGAAAGGCAACTTCAAAGAAAGGCTCACTGAGCATCTCTCACTCTCTCTCTCTTTCTATCCCTCTCTTTCTCTCTCTCCCCTCTCTCTTTCTCTTTCTCTCCCCCTCTTTCTCTCACTCTCTCTTTCTCACTTTCTCTCTATCTCAGTGTTTCCCAACCTTTTTTGAGCCGCGGCCGTTAGCCCGGCCGATTTTTCCTTGCTGCCGTTTTCGCGCAAAACTGTCCTGGACTCCCGGATCGCTCGCTTCTCCGGACCCCTCAGGCTGCTCCGCCCGGGATGGGGATCCTCTGGAGGGGCGCACGGGAAGGGCTTAAGCCGCCGCCTTTTCCCTTCCCCGTGGGAGCGCCAGACCTCTTGTCTGCCCGGCCCGAGGCACGAAACTGCTGCTTATGCCGTGCGGCTCGCCTGGAACACAAGCAATGCCGCCCGGCATAAGCAGCGATTTCGTGCCTCGGGCCGGGCAGACAAGAGGTCTGGCGCTCCCACGGGGAAGGGAAAAGGCGGCGGCTTAAGCCCTTCCCTGTGCTTTGGAAGCCACCGAACGCCGTCAGAGTTGCGCGTCAGCGGCTTCCGAAGCACAGGGAAGGGCTTAAGCCGCCGCCTTTTCCCTTCCCCGTGGGAGCAAACATGCTTTGCACCTTCCTAACTCCCTCCCCCCCAGCCAAACCCCCAAAGCATGTTTGCTGCCACATGATTTAGCCAGGACAGGAGCGAAGTAACGTGGAGGATTGGGGAGCTGAAACCGGGCGGTTTCAGCTTTCCAATCCTTCACGTTACTTCGCCGCTAACTCCTGAGGCGCGGAAGTTCGCCTTTGGCGTTTGGCTTCAGAAGCGGTGCGGCTGTTTTAAAATGTTGCTGCCGGCCTGGGGGGCTTTCCAGAACACCCCCAACCCCCAACCCGGGTTCGGTGGGGGCCTAGCAAGCCCCCCAGGCCGGCAGCGACGTTTTAAAACAGCCGCGCCGTTTGCGAGCTACCTCCTGAGGCACGGAAGTTCGCCTTTGGCGTTGGGCTGTAGGAGATAGCTCGCAAACGGCGCGGCTGTTTTAAAACGTCGCTGCCGGCCTGGGGGGCTTGCTAGCCCCCCACCGAACCCGGGTTGGGGGTGTTCTGGAAAGCCCCCCAGGCCGGCAGCGACGTTTTAAAACAGCCGCGCCGTTTGCGAGCTACCTCCTGAGGCACGGAAGTTCGCCTTTGGCGTTGGGCTTCAGGAGATAGCTCGCAAACGGCGCGGCTGTTTTAAAACGTCGCTGCCGGCCTGGGGGGCTTTCCAGAACCCCCCCAACCCCCAACCCGGGTTCGGTGGGGGGCTAGGAAGCCCCCCAGGCCAGCAGCGACCTTTTAAACAGCCGCGCCGTTTGCGACCTAACTCCTGAAGCCAAACGCCAAAGGCGAACTTCCGGAAAGTAAGGAAGGAAAGTAAGTCAGCCCGGCTCTTCTCGGCTCGTATCTCGGATTTGAGATCGGGAGACGAACAAAAATGTCTCTCCTCTCCCAGCTCTTATCTCGAGTAGCTCGTATGTCGGGGTTCCACTGTATTGGATTTCAGAAAAACAAATTTTAATGCAATGGGGGAATATTTAAATAATGAATTAAAGGGGAAGGATAAAATGGCAGGAGTGAGCACCCAGTGGACTGTATTAAAAAAGGCTATCTTAAAAGCCACAGGACTGTATGTAAGGTAAATAACTAAAGGTAAAAGGAAGAAGAAACCGCTATGGTTTAGCAATGATGTAAGTGCTATCGTCAATGAAAAAAAGGCTGCCTGTAGGACGTATAAAGAGTCTGGAAGTATAGCTGATAGAGAGGTGTATAAAATGAGACAGAAGGAGGCGAAACAGATAATATATGCTGCTAAAGCCTCAAAAGAGGAAGAAATTGCCAAATCTGTAAAGAAGGGGGATAAAACCTTCTTCAGATATATTAGTGATAGGAAGAAGAAAAACTGCAGCATCACGAAACTTAGTATCGGGAATAATACATGCATTGATGGGAATAAGGAGATCGCTGACCATTTCAATAGCTACTTCTGTTCAGTTTTCTCAAAAGACACCTTACAAAATAATACTATAGAGGGATATAGCATTGCTTCCAGCTGTACGGATTCAGCTCCAGTGACCTTAGAAGCCGATGTCTTAGAAGAACTTGAACGATTAAAGATAAATAAGGCAATGGGTCCAGATGGCATCCACCCCAGAGTTCTTAAAGAACTCAGATCTGACATTGCTACCCCCTTGACTGATTTGTTTAACCAATCCCTGTTAACAGGAGATGTTCCTGAGGATTGGAGAATGGCCAGTGTTGTGCCTATCCACAAGAAGGGCAGTAGAGAAGAAGCTGGTAACTACAGGCCAGTTAGCTTGACATCAGTTATAGTTAAAATGATGGAGACTCTACTCAAAAAGAGGATAAATCAGCACCTAAAAAACAATAACTTATTGGACCCAAATCAGCATGGCTTAACTGAAGGCAAATCATGTCAGACTAATCTCATTGATTTCTTTGACTATGTCACAAAGGTGTTGGATGAAGGTGGTGCCGTGATATTGCCTATCTGGACTCCAGCAAAGCCTTTGATACGGTTCCACATAAAGAGCTGATAGATAAATTAGTGAAGATTGGACTTAATCCCTGGATAGTTCAGTGGATTTCAAGCTAGCTGAAGCGTAGACATCAGAGAGTTATTGTTAATGGCGAGTATTCTGAGCAGAGACAGGTTACAAGCGGTGTGCCACAAGGGTCTGTTCTCGGTCCTATTCTTTTTAATATGTTTGTGAGTGACATAGGGGAAGGTTTGGTAGGGAAGGTTTGCCTATTTGCCGATGACTCTAAAGTGTGCAATAGGGTTGATATTCCTGGAGGGGTCTGTAATATGGTAAATGATTTAGCTTTACTAGATAAATTGTCAAAGCAATGGAAACTGCAGTTTAATGTTTCCAAATGTAAAATAATGCACTTGGGGAAAAGGAATCCTCAATCTGAGTATTGCATTGGCAGTTCTGTGTTAGCAAAAACTTCAGAAGAGAAGGATTTAGGGGTAGTGATTTCTGACAGTCTCAAAATGGGTGAGCAGTGTGGTCGGGCAGTAGGAAAAGCAAGTAGGATGCTTGGCTGCATAGCTAGAGGTATAAGGAGCAGGAAGAGGGAGATTGTGGTCCCCCCCCCCTTTTTAAATAATTTTTTATTGATTTAAAATACATATACTGTGGTACCTTGGTACTCGACCACAATTCGTTCCAGAAGTGTGGTCGAGAACCCATTTGGTCGAGTACCGAAATTATTTATCCCATAGGAAATAATGGAAATGGATTTAATTGGTTCCCAGCCCCTGTTAACTCGCTGGGAACCAATTAAATCTATTTTCTTTATTTCCAATGGGATAAATAAATTCGCTACTCCAAGCTGCAGGAAAGGTGGGGCTGCTGCAATCCTGGCAGCTTTGGGGGGCTCTTTTCCTCATTGCTTCCTTTTATTACCTGTAAGCAGCTTCAAAAACTTTCTCCTTCCCTGTGGCTGCAACAGCGGTGGTTTCCCTTCCAGTAGCAAGAGCGCCGGGAACGTCACGTGATGAAGGGAAGCTGCTGGAGCCATCTCAGCAGTTGCTGCCGCTCCAGCAGCTTCCCTTCATTACGTGACGTTCCCGGCGCTCTTGCTACTGGAAGGGAAATTGCCGCTGTTGCAGCCACAGGGAAGGAGAAAGTTTTTGAAGCTGCTTACAGGTAATAAAAGGAAGCAATGAGGAAAGGAGCCCCCAGAAGCTTCCAAGATTGCAGCAGCCCCCACCTTTCCTGCAGCTTGGAGCTCTTAGAGAGCTCCTCAGCCCCCTGAAGCTGCCGGGATTACATTTCGGATAATGGCTGTTCGGTATCTGAATTTTTGTTCAGATACCAAAGCAAATTTTTGCCGAAAATTTTGTTCGTTATCCAAAATGTACGAGAAAGGAAGCGTTAGAGTACCGAGGTACCACTGTATACACATTTACAAAGATGTAAGATAAATAATCAAACCATAAATTGAAACAAAACATAACTAACACGTACAAACACAAAAAGAAAAATAATCCTATTAATATAGTTAATTACTTATTTAAGTACACTAAACAATAATGACAATAACAATAAACAAATAACATAATATATATTATTTAAGTTTGAGTTCTCTTGTGAGGGGGAAAGTTATAAGTCACATTTCAAATTATCTTCTGGTGAAGTATATCTCGGTATCCACTATTTTTTCCTTTTGGTTATCCATATTTTTTGATTATTTTTATTTTCTTAACCGCCTTCGTACATTCTTGTTTTAATTTATTTAATTTCATACTGATTTTTCCTAAAAAATTACTGGATGTAAATCTTTTGTAATTTGTTATATCAAAAAAAGAGGAAAAGAGTATTACTATTGTTGTATTTCAATTTAAGTTTTCATTTCTTCTCTTGAACCAATCATAAAAGTACTTCCAAGTTTTATCGTGATCAGAGTCTTCTTTGTTTTTTAATTTGAGTGTTAATGCATCCGATTCTGCACAATCTAATATTTTTTTTAATATCAAGTCGTCGTCAGGGGGTTTGGGTTGTTTCCAATATTGAGCTATTGCCATCCTAGTTGCAGTCAATATGTGTATTAATAAATAATATTTATTTTTATCTATTTTTTGATCTATAATCCCATGGAGGAACGCTTCGGGTCTTCTGTTTACCTTAATTTGTAACATTTCTTTTATCCATTTTTGTATTTTAATCCAAAGATTTTTAATTATTGGGCAGGTCCACCAAATATGGTAATAGGTCTCCATTTTTTCCTTGCATCTCCAACACTGTGGGTTTATTCCTTTATACATTTGTGATAATCTTGCCGGGGGGAGATGCCATCAGTAGTGCATTTTGTATAAATTTTCTCTATATGCTCTTGACCTCGTCAACTTGTAGTTTCTGGTCCAAATTGTTTCCCATTTGTCCAAACTTATACTATACCCAAAATTTCTACCCCAGCTGTATATATTATTTTTAACAATATAATCCTCCATTTTGTAATTTAGCATATACAGTGGAACCCCGACATAAGAGCTGCTCTACTTAAGAGCAACTCGAGATAAGAGCTGGGAGGGGAGAGATATTTTTGTTCTACTTACAAGCCCAAATTCGAGATACAAGCGCCAAGGAGCTGTCTCCTGAAGCCAAACGCTAACTTCCGCGTTCGGCTTCAGGAGACAGCTGCGAAGCGGCGCGCGTGTTTTAAAAGGTTGCAGCCAGCCTGGGGGGCTCGGGGGGGTGCTTGCAGCTTTCTTTCTTGCTCTTTTTCTTTCTCTCTTTTACCTTCCCTTCCTCTATTTCTTCTTTTCTTTCTCCTTCCCACCTTCTTCCCTCCCTCCCTCCCTTCACTCATTCCTCTCTTACTCTCCCCTTTCATAAGTTTCCTTGCTTCCTTCCTCTGTTCCTGTCCCTTCCCCCTTTCTTTCTTTCTTTCTTTCTTTCTTTCTTTCTTGCTTTCTTTCTTGCTCTTTTTCTTTCTCTCTTTTACCTTCCCTTCCTCTATTTCTTCTTTTCTTTCTCCTTCCCACCTTCTTCCCTCCCTCCCTCCCTTCACTCATTCCTCTCTTACTCTCCCCTTTCATAAGTTTCCTTGCTTCCTTCCTCTGTTCCTGTCCCTTCCCTCTTTCCTTCCTTCCTTCCCACCCTCCGTCCATTCATTCACCCATTCCTCTCTTGATTGCTTAAAGCCGGTCCCTGGTGCAAAAAGGGTTGGGGACCTCTGTCCTACAGGATTGGGTGGCAGAGAAGTTGAACATATGTAAATTTAAAAGTTTAAGAAAGTTTACAAGTTAAGTGAAAGAAACTTCATTATTCATTTATATGTACATGTACATTTCTTCATTAAAAACATGTCTTTCTGCATAATTTAGACTAACTTTGTGAGTTTTTTGAGGGCTGGAACCAATTAAAATTATTTACATTAATTCCTATGGGGAAAAGTCGTTCGAGATAAGAGCTGCTCGACTTAAGAGCCCAGGTCCGGAACGAATTAAACTCGTATCTCGAGGTACCACTGTACTTATAAATTTTCGAAATCATCTTCTTATCTTGACCTAAAATTATTTTATCCAATTCTATTTCTTTTATTTGCATCTCATTTTTTCCCCCTCTTGGTATTTTGATTTTATTAAGTTATATGTCCACCAATCCATTGTTGTTCCAGTTTTTTCTAATTGATCTCTTGTTTTTAACTCCCCGTTTCTCTCTAATATTTGGTAGTAGTTAAGCATTTTATTTAACTCTCTCGAATTAGGATATATTATCGCCTCCATGCTGGAGTACCATTTCAGGATTTGTGAATAGAACATTTTTTTTAATTCTGGTCCAGACTGTATATATTGAGTTCCTGATTATATGTTGCCTAAAGTATTTATGTATTTTTTCTTTATTGTCCCATAAAAAGGCATGCCACCCTATCATCAAATCATGCCCTTCTAATATCAGTAATCTTTTATTTTCTAATTTGATCCATTCTCTCAGCCAATCCATAATTGATGCATTATAATAAATTTCGAAATCAGGTAGCCCAAAACCGCCTTCTTTAATGTTATCTTGCATATATTGTATTTTAATCCTAGGTTTTTTTCCGGCCCAAATAAATTTTGTTATTATTCTATTCAATTTTTGGAAGAAGGTTTTTTTTTAACATAATTGGAATTGTTCTAAATAAATACAGTATTCTAGGTAAAATTGACATTTTGATTGTTGATATTCTTCCAATAAGTGGAATAGGTAATTTATTCCATTTTTCCAGTTTTGTTTTTATTTCTTTTATTAAAACTGTATAGTTGTCTTCTTTTATTTTAGTTGCTCTTGGTGACAATTTTATTCCCAAATATTTAACTCTTTTTGCTATTTCTAATTCTAATTTGCTTTCTAATGTTTGTTTTTCTTTATTTGTTAATTTTTTTTGTCAATATTTTAGTTTTCTGCTTATTGATTTTTAATCCTGCTACTTTACCAAATTTAGTAATCTCCTTTAATAAATTTTCACCGGATTCGATGGGGTCTTCTATATTAAATACCATTTAATATAGAAGACCCCATCGAATCCGGTGAAAATTTAATCGTCGGCAAATGCTTGAATCTTATATTCTTGCCCCTTAATTTTTAACCCTTTGATGTCTTTATTTGATCGTATTTGTATTAATAAAATCTCTATAGCCAATATAAATATTAAGGGGGATAGAGGACATTCCTGTCTTACTCCTTTTTCAATATTTATGTTCTCTGTTAATTGTCCATTTATGATAACTCTTGCTGATTGTTTAGAATATATTGTCCGGATAGCTCTTATAAATTTTTCCTTGAATTTCATCTTAATTAATTTATTAATAAAAAAATTCCAATTTAGATTATCAAACGCTTTTTCAGCGTCTAGGAATATCAAGGCCAAATTTTTCCCTGGGTTTGCTTCATAATATTCTAGTATGTTTATTATATTTCTCAAATTGTTTTTAATATTTCTATTTGGTAAAAACCCGTTTTGATCTGTATGTATTATTTCATTAATTATCATTTTGAATCTTTCCGCTAATATTGATGTGAATATTTTATAATCAGAATTCAATAGAGCTATAGGTCTATATTGTTTTATTAAGTGTCTTTGCTTTGGGTCTTTTGGTATTAGAGTTATTAATCCCTCTTTCCAAGATTCGGGCATTTCTCCTTTATTTAATACTTCATTTAACATTTGCAACATTAATTTTTTAACTGGGTCATACATTTGTTTATAGAATTCAGCTGGTATTCCATCTATCCCCAGTGCTTTATTGTTATTTTGTTTTTTGATTGCTAACTCTAATTCTATCATCGTTATATCTTTGTCCATCCTGTCTATATTAATCTCAGATATTTGCGGTATTTCAGCCTCATTTAAATACAAATCTATATCATCTTTTTTTATTTCGTCCTTCCCATATAGCTGTTGAAAGTAATTTTGAATTATTTCTTTTCCCCTCTATATCAACTTGTTTTTCTCCTCTTTCATTTTCTAATTGTTGGATATATTTCTTTTCAGTTTGTTTTTTAATTTTGTAAGCTAACCACCTTCCTGGCTTGCTTGCGTGTTTGAAATAGTTCTGTTTTACGGATGTTATTTTTTGGGCTATTTCCTCTTGTACAGTTAAATTTATCTTATGTTTGATCAGTTCTCTTTTTAATTTTAGTTCCACCTTTTTTTGGGTCCTTTATCCACTCTGCTTCTATCTGCTCTAGTTCTTTTTGGTTTTCCCTCATCTGTTTATTTTTATTTTTATTTTTTTTGCTCACGTATGCTATTGTTATCCCTCTAACAAAGGCTTTTGTTGTATCCCATATATTTTGTGTCGTTGTATCTTTATTCCAATTTTTTTCCAAAAATATATCTAATTCTTTATTTATATATTCTTTATATTTATCTTCTTGTATAATTTTTGTGTCCATTGTCCATCTATTTTTCTTAATTTGGTTCCCTTTAATTGTAATACTTACTGGATTATGGTCTGCCCAGAAGTTGGGTTCAATTTCTGCTGTTGTTATCTCTTTTTGGAGCTCTATATTTGCCCATATCATATCCAGCCTAGACCATGATTTGTGAAGGTTTGAATAATAAGTGTATTTATATTCATCCTTATGTCTTTCCCTCCATGTATCTTTTAATTTAAATTCCTCTATAATATCCTTAAGTTCATCTGGTAATTCTTTCTTTTTTTGGTTCTTCTCTTTTCCCCTATAGTCTTTATCATGATCTATTATTACATTAAAGTCTCCAACCACACAAATATTTCCTTCTTCAATTTTTATTATTTTTTGATACAATTTTTTATAAAAAGTTTTTTTTATCTTTGTTAGGAGCATATATCACAATTAGAGTTGTTTTCTTTTGTTTGATTTCGATTTCTATAACAAGTATTCTACCTTCCTCATCGCTATCAATTATTGTGGGGTTTAACCAGCTTTTAACATATACCGCAATTATTCTTTTTTTTTCTTTAGCAAGAGATGTAAATAATTTTCCTAATTTTCGGTTTTCCAATACTTTTTTATCCTTTTTTTTAATATGAACTTCTTGAAGGAACACAATGTCTATATTTTGTTTTATTAATTTTGCATATACTTGTCCTCTTTTTTGAGGAGAGTTCAACCCATTGATGTTCATGAAAATAATTTGACTTCTTTGTCCATTCTATATTAACTATTTCGCTCTTTTACTACTTCTTAGTTCTCTGTGGTTTCCTGTCCTTTCTTCTTTCCCCTTTTTAAGTTTATCTGCTTTCTCTTCTATTTCTCCCTCCTCTTGACTTGTTGTATCTAATTCAATACTGCTTTCCCCTTCTTTTTTCAAGTGCTCTGAAATAAATTTATCTGCTTGATCCAAGGTTTCGATATTAATCTTCTTCCCTTTCCAGGTTATCATTACTCCTTCTGGGACTAACCACCTAAACTGTATTTCATTCTTTATTAATTTATTTGTAAAATAGTGGAAGTCCCTCCTTTTTTCCCCTGATTCTTTTGGGTATTTGTTTTAATACTATAATATCCTTTCCTTTATAAGATAGTACTCCTCTGGTATTTCTATATATTTCATCCCTTAAGGTTTTTTTGGTGAATCTAATATGTATCTCTGGGGAGCTGGTGCCTTCGTGCATAATTACTTTGTACCCGGTACACCTCATCTACATGATTAATTAGTTCATTGTCATCTATTTTTAGTTCCTTTGCAAAAATTTCTACTGCTGTTGCAAATAAGTTTTCCCCTTTTTCCTCCGGTACATTTTGTAGTCTTAAGTAAAAGGAAGCTTTTTCAAACTCTAACTGGGCAATGGCTGCTTACAGATCTTTGTTCACCCTTTTAAGCTCTTCCTCATTTTTAGTTAATCTTAGTTTGTTTGCCTCTGTTGTTTCTTCAACTTGTTGTATTTTGATTTCCTGCTTATCTACTGTTTTTTTTATACCCTCTATTATGGTATTAATTTTGGCAAAATTCTCACTCACTTCTTCAAATCTTTTTTGTGTCTCTAAGTGATTTTTTAAAATTGTTTCTTGGGTTTGGCTTGATGCTTCTTGTTGCTTTATCATAAACTCCTGTATTTTATCTAAGGAATTTTGTAAACTTTGTAACGAGGGGGCCTGGTCTTTGCTCTCTGTTGTAGTAATGTCAGAGGCTGAGGAACATTTCTGCACTGCCGGTGATAGCAGAGTTAGATTACCTCTCTTCATTGATTTAGTAATAGTTTGTTAAGTAGCCATTAGAAATTTAATCTTTTTTTCCTTTTCCCTATTTATATCACTCCGTTAATCACTCCGTTAATCAAAATTCAATCCCTTTTTTTAACTGTTATCTACCAATCCTAACCTATCTGTAAATATAGCTATATTAATAAAGTACAAAGTTCAAATTTATATGAATATCAAACAATTAATTCGTACTATCTATACAGTCTATTCAAATAATTTGTTAGTTAACAAAATATATGCCCAACACAATGTCAAAGGGGAATAATATCTGTATACTTAATTAGCAATAGATAATAGAAAGGAGAAAAAAGAAGGAAAAAAAGGGGGGAAAAACAAGTAAAGGCGAGAAAAAAAAGTAGTATCGGGCGAGAAAGTGTGTTTCAACCTATATCAATATCTCTACTTATAATTATCTCAATATATAATCTAATTTATTCTAGCTAAATTTTAATGTTTAATTAATTAATTAAATAAATCCTTGATCTCTTATTTTAAACAATATTATGTACAATCAATTTTTCCAAAAGCAGATGTCTAAATAATGTAAATCAAATGTAAATCAAGAAAATATCACATCAATTCATTAATTAGTTCATTAATTAGTAATAATATTAATAATAATAACTTTTAGGTTCATCTATTTATATCTCTATCTCAGTTCGAAGTAGTTCAAAGTAGATTCCACGTTGGTTGTTCAATATTCAAAGTTCAAGATACCAATACAAGTTTTTATAGGAAAGTTTATCGTAATAACACCTGAAACCCTAGAACAGATTAATAATATTATCTCTACAGTACCATATGTTTTCTTCTTAAATCCTTCAGGGGGCTCAGTGAAAAGATACTCGAAAAACAAATCCAAAAAGAAAGAAAGGTAGATTTAGCTGGCGTTGTTTGTATGGCGGCTGTCCCTGTCTTCACTTTCTTCTCTCTCTCTCCGCGTTCCCAGAAGGGGCTTAGTCATCCATACGTAATATCCGTCCGATTTCACTGTGTTCCGATCTCGTCAGCCTCTGATCCTCCAATTCTCGATCTCCTGTCAACCTCTGATCCCGGATCTCCTGTCAGCCTCCGACCCTCCAATTCTCCGGTCCCCGATCTCCTGTCAGCCTCCGTTTCCCGATCTCCATTCCCCGATCTCCTGTTAGCCTCCAATCCTCCGATCCTCCAATCCCGGATCTCCTGGGTCTCCTGTCACCACACGCCCGACCTTAATTCTCCCGTCGCTCAAACCTCTTAATCGCCGCTTATTAAATTTCGAGCTTCACTGTCCTTCAAGTTCTTACTATTAAAATGTACAAGAAGCCTCCGAAGTAAAAAAAAATATTTTGATGTAGATACCAAGGCTCACCGATCTCTTTCCACTTCCCTTCTCGCTGTTTACGGGGTGGCCATGTCTACAGGCCAGCGATCGCTGGCTTCTTTCCTGTCTGGTCCTGGCAGTTCAAAGGCTTGTTCTGATGTGGGATTGCGGTCCTCACACCGGGCACAGCATAACCGCCTCTTACGATACCCTTCTCTCCAGGATGGGCATCTGTTTTTATATAAAAAGACAGAAAAAGTCGTGCTGGGAGAGCAGCGGCTCACCCTCCAGCTCCGCACCGACCAAGCCCCGCCCCTTACATAGAGTGCTGGTGAGACCACATTTGGAATACTGTGTTCAGTTCTGGAGACCTCACCTACAAAAAGATATTGACAAAATTGAATGGGTCCAAAGATGGGCTACAAGAATGGTGGAAGGTCTTAAGCATAAAACGTGTCAGGAAAGACTTAATGAACTCAATCTGTATAGTCTGGAGGACAGAAGGAAAAGGGGGGACATGATTGAAACATTTAAATATGTTAAAGGATTAAATAAGGTTCAGGAGGGAAGTGTTTTTAATAGGAAAGTGAACAAAAGAACAAGGGGACACAATCTGAAGTTAGTTGGGGGAAAGATCAAAAGCAACGTGAGAAAATATTATTTCACTGAAAGAGTAGTAGATCCTTGGAACAAACTTCCAGCAGACGTGGTTGGTAAATCCACAGTAACTGAATTTAAACATGCCTGGGATAAACATATATCCATTGTAAGATAAAATACAGGAAATAGTATAAAGGCAGACTAGATGGACCATGAGGTCTTTTTCTGCCCTCAGTCTTCTATGTTTCTATGTTTCTATCTATAAAGCGAACATAATTCCACACAGCCGGGAGGGGGGGGGCTTTTCTGAGCAAAATAAATAAATAACCATTATTTTTTTCATTTCATTTTTCATTTGTTTATTATCAGGAATGTTCAATTTAGTATACCAATGCAATAGGTATTCAAAAAAAACACAGTAGCTAAAATCAATCATTTTTTAGTCCAGGTCAAATAGACCCGGGAACAGAACAAGTGTATAGTCTTTGCGCAAAACTAAGCAAAAACTAAGCAACCAAAAAAAAATAGTCAGAGAAAGAACCCCTCAAATGATGCAAAGTCATGTAATTTCAAGTTTCAGATATACATTGAAAAATTTTTACAGGGTCTCAAACTTCATTTCGGGTCACATATGACCCGAACAGAACACAGCGTTAGATAACAAGAAAACAGTATAAGGATAGATAGATATTTGCAACTTTAAATTTTGTACTTAAATGTTATATTTCTTATTTTATAATTAGGAGTTCAGGTTTTAGCAAGATAGGATATAATTGTTTTAAATGTTAAAACAAAGAGGAGTGGCTCCTGAAAGTTTTTTTTTATCAGATAAGAAAATTTCATATATAAATAAGGTTAGGCATGTAGGTTGTGTTTTCTTTGATGTATTTTTTTTACTGTAATGTGCAGAAAAATAAAATAATTACAATTCTTATAACTCAGGTGTGCCTTCATTATGGAGTTGGAAAATTGGTATTGAGCTCCATAATGATAGATGTAGGCCCAGATGCAGTTTAGAAAGTAAGCTAGCTTCCCTGGGTGCAATCGAAGATAACCAGAAACAGTGGTGGGGATGCAGCTGGCATCCACCCCTGGCCTGGGCAGAAGGTTCTTCCTGGAGGGATTTGGTAAACTGACGGCAGTCCGGGGAGTGCTGGTGGAAGAGGATGGTTGGGCCTAGGTAACCCCATTGTGCTTTCGGTTGCCTGGGCTTGTGTGCCCTACGGGCCCAGGGTGTTGGCTAGCCATTGTGGAGTGTAGGCTGAGGTAGGCTTCACCCTGGCTGGATCTAGTATAGGGAAGCTTGGGTGGTGGGCTCCCACACTCAGCTGGCCGAACCTCTTGGGTAGCCTAGCAAGTCACTAGCTTTGTGAAGATGATTGGCGTCCGCATTCCCTGGACTTGCTAAGCTCCAAGGGGCTTCATTGTCCTCCACTGAAATGCTATTCAAGATGGCCTAGCGTCCCTGGAGGCACTTGAATCATCACCGCAGCTTCTCTTCCAGTTCCCTCACCCATCAGGACCAGGGGAGTCTGTTGGGACTGCCACAGCCTTGTCTCCTTGGGACAGGTACCCCTCCGGAGCTCTGCCTCCGCTGCTTCAGCTTCGGTGACGGCTACTGCTGATGGATAGCAATTGGTTCACAAACATCCTCTGAAATGGACCCAGTGGCTATCTTAGGGGTCCTCGTTTTTTGCTTCATCTTCCCTGAGTCTTTCTGCTCCCCAGTAGAGCAGGGTGTGCCCGGGGCTCAGAACCCTGGATAGTGTCACCCCTTTACGGGAAGTCACTGGAAATTTGTCTTTTTAAAAAGGAGACTCGGGTTAATTTCAGCATTCCAACTAATTCTTCATTGTAATTCAGAACTCCAAGACAAAGTCCATCAAAGTAACATTTTATTAGGGAAGTCATAATGGCACATCTGGGGAAAACCTGAATCTGAAATCCCATGTTCCCCCCCCCACACACACACACTAAAACTTATACCCTATCCTGTCCAGGGACATTCACATCACATGGTCCAATCAATCCCCTGTCTCAGCTGCCGCCAAACTTCGTTCACTCCCCTCCAGGTGCCAGCAGCCCAACTTTGATCTCATGTGAAAGAATATTGTTATGATTTATTCCCTTTGCTACTCTCTTGTTACCACTGTGACAACTCTGACTAAAGAGTTGACATTTCTTGCTGAGTCTCATGGGCGATGGAAAGGGGGATGGGCCCGCAGCACCAAGGAGTTACTTTAAACCTCATCTGGGGGACTTTTGCCACCTGGACGCTTTTCAATCAGTGCTTCAAAGAAGCTCGGGGCAATAGGAAAAGGCATGGCTGGGTGTGCGTGTATGACTGGGCCAGAGAGAGTGATGTTGAGTTGTCCACATCTATCTAGTCACACCAGTTGTTTTCTTTCCTGAGGGAAATGGGTCCAAATGGTGTTTAAGGTTGCAGAACCCTTCCCTAGCCATAATGCTGTCTTTATACCTCATAAGAGATAATTGCTTGCTTCGTCTAATAAAGAAGGGAGGACTGGAGTATTTGCTTATGATTCAAAGGGTATCCTGTTCATGAAGACATGGATTGACCATCTGAGCCTGGTTGGCATGCAGCTAATGGTTGACTGCAGTAGGGTGGATGCATATTGGCCTTCACAACAGTCATCAATTCTCAATGAAAGAAGAATATGTGGATATAAAAATGCAAAGGAAATATGATTGTGTAATAATATAAACAGCTTTCCATAAATTTATTTATTTTTATATTTAGAACAAGTAAAATCTAATTTTAGAAAGTTGCTAATAGCCCTGAAGAAAAAAAAAAAGTTGCTAATTCTGTAAAGTTTCTTTTAGTTTTTTCCTAAATGTCCAACCTTTTTTAGTAAATAATGTATAAAACACCCTTGGTGAGAAAAATAAGAAAAATATCTGTGTCACATTTTTCCAGTATTTTTCTTTTCATTGTTTCTCAAGATTCTTATTTCTGTAGTAGGGAAATATTATGGCTTAGGGAAATATAGTCAATTTCATTTGTATGATACTTTAACAAATAGAAAATTATATGTTTTTTTATTCAAGCATGTTCTGCCAGGCTCAACGGCACGAGCCCCAAATTAGGTGCAAAGGTATGAATTCAAATACGCACACTTGAAAAGTCAAGAACAAAGTTTTTATCGAAAATAAAAGAACAGCAAAACACCCTTTTTGCAGTCAAAGGGCACACTTTCAAAGCAACAGACTTGAAGGCAGTGAAAAGCAATAAACAAACACAAAGCAATTAGCAAGCAGTTGTGAAAATGTCACAGCTACTCTTCTTCAACCGTTGGCAACTCACACATTTGACTATGGTTTACTTTCAAAGTCCTGAGATCGATGCAAAGAGAGTCCTTGAGACAAAAGCCACTTCCTCTTTCTCTGAATAGATAATCTTCCACACTCAGAAGCCGGCACGCTGCCCATTTAACAGCAGCCCTAATTAGTTGAACCACACCCAACCACAGGTGAACTCTCTTATCTCTTGTAATACCTACATAGCTGCTCTTTTCTATTCATTGCCTTACACCTGCGTACGTCAATGAATGCTTCTTCATCTCAGTCCAGCGAAGATAAGGAGGAGGATGAATTGCTCCCTAATTGGCTGTCTGCCAGGCCCCCCTCTGAGGATCCCAGTTCAGATTCACTCCCTGTGTTGCTGTCAGCAGCAGACGGCAGTAACACTGACTTCTGACACTGCAAAGATTCACCCACATCCACCCCCACACTCTTTGGGGCAGGAGCTGGCCCAGAGCCAACCACAATACCATCCCCCCCAGAAGGCCCCTCCCCTGACACCAGTGCAAGGGATGGGGCTTCTGTGGAAATTGCGCATGAAAAACCTGAATGAGGGCCGTAGCATTGACCAATGCAGCCTCCACCCACGAGCAATCGTCTGGCTCGCCCTCCATCCATTGTACTAAGTACTTAAAACAATCGTCCACACAACAGGAGTCCCGGATGGCGTGGATCATGACATCGGGCAGGTGATCCCGAACATGGTGCAGGCAGGAGGGGTACACTTGGATGGAGCGGGCAATCGGGACGAACAGGGACCAAGAGCGAACGATGGAATATGGGGTGGACGTGCATGTTGGCAGGCAAGGTGAGACGATACGCTACCGGATTGATGACCTGCTCGATTGGGAAAGGGCCCAGAAATCGTGGATCCAACTGACGACGGGGCAACTCCGAGGCGATATGTTTCGTGGACAACCATACATTATCTCCAACAGCCAACGGGGGGACGTCTCGCTGGGACTGGTCATGAACCGTGTGAAGTTCTGAGAGGAAGTTCTCTGCTGCTAGGACTGGGGAATCTAACAGGGTTAACGGGAAAAAACGTGGATGGAACCCGTAATTCGTATAGAAAGGCGTGAGTCGTACAGAGGTATACCAGGAGTTATTAAAAGCAAATTTGGCCACTAGGAGAAAATGTGACCAGTTGGACTGCCGGTCCGACACAAAGCACCACAGATATTGCTCCAAAATGCCGATGACCTTCTCGGTGCCACCATCAGTCTGAGGGTGCTGTGTCAAAGCAAGACAAACTTGTACCTGTAATGCGGACATGCCGTGAATTGAATCCCCCGGTCCGACACCACCCAATCTTGAAGCCCATGAAGCTGGAACACATTCTGTAAAAACAATTGGGCCGTTTCCTGAGTTGTGGGTACCTGGCGACGGGATGAAATGTACCATTTTCATCAGCATGTCCATCACCACCATCACCGTGGTGAACCTTAACGACAGTGGCAAATGTGTGACAAAGTCCATGGACACAGCTCCCCACGGCCTCGAGGCGTTGGCAATAGCTGCAATAATCCTGGCGGGGCCCCTGTAGCCGACTTGGCCACACAACACCGTTCACATATGGTATCATAAGAGTGAACATTATCCTGGAGCCGCAGCCACCAAAACGTTTGGGACACTAAGTCCAACATTTTGAACAAGCCAAAATGACCCTCCGCGGGATTGTCATGATATTGGGACATGACTAATCTGCGAAGCGGCCCTCCTGGTACATACAACTGCCCCCAGTACCGGAGCATTCCATCCACAAATGTCCAGGGAGAATTGGGCACCATCTCCCGCACTCGCTGTGCCACAAACCCATCCGCCCGCTGCATCTCATGAATACATCTCCGCAAATCGATGGGGTCATGGGTAGCAGCCAACGCTTCCACAGGCAGGATCATTTGTAACAGGGCCGGTTCTTTGGGATGCAGGAACTCACAAACGGAGCAGAACCCGGCCCAAATGTCCCAAATGACTGGACTGTGATGGGGAGTACACGAGAATGTCATCAAGATAAATGACCACAAAATGGTCTAACATATCCCTGAATACATCATTCATCAAGTGCTGGAAAACCACCAGGGTGTTGGTGAGGGCGAAGGGCTTAACGGTATACTAAAAATGCCTGTATCGGGTGCCAAACGCTGTTTTCCACTCATCCCCCGGCCGTATCTGCACCAAATTATATGCGCTGCATAAATCAGTCTTAGAAAATACTTTGGCAGCTCGTAAACGTTCCATCAACTCAGGAATCAACGGCAACGGATACCGGTTGCACACCATGATAGCGTTCAGGCGTCGGTTGTCACAGCACAGACCTAAGTCCCCAGTCTTTTTCTTGACAAACAAAACAGGCGCTGACAGAGGTGAGGTTGAGGGCCTGATAAACCCTTTGGTAAGATTCTTATCTATGA
This sequence comes from Erythrolamprus reginae, assembly GCF_031021105.1. Taxonomy (NCBI): domain Eukaryota; kingdom Metazoa; phylum Chordata; class Lepidosauria; order Squamata; family Dipsadidae; genus Erythrolamprus; species Erythrolamprus reginae. The sequence continues at coordinate 37,559,131 of NC_091956.1, read as the reverse complement.
AGTCCTTGAGGGCCACTAATTCAGGTTCAGACATGGAATATATGCAGCCAGCCGGCAGCTTGGCATCGGGAAATAGTTCAATGGCACAGTCATAAGGTCAATGCGGTTGCAACCGATCCGCCTCTTTTTCGTTGAACACATCAGCGATGTAAAATGTAATGCACATGTTTCAAAATGCAATACATGTTTTAAAAAACATGAGTGTCAATTCAGTTTCACAGTTTCAAGTAGATGTTTCTTGTCTTTTTGTCTATGCTTTCACTTCCTATATATTGTTAACCAGAATATGTGAACAGATGTTGGAATGGCAGGAAAAGGAACATATTTGCAGAAATCTTTTTGGAGGAAGAGCTGTTTATAAATAAAATAAATAATACAGTTAAAGGAAAAAATAAGACCTTCCATGGGCAAGCTGGAACTATCCAAGTTCCACTTTTCCTGTTAAACAAGGCAAACTTCTTTTCTAATTTGATTCTGGATATTAGAATATAGTAGCTACTTGTAAACGATTCACTCAGACCTAAATGATGGATTTTATTTTTTTGGAAGACTAGAAGCTTGATAAAAGTTAAAAACAAGATAAAGAATGATATAACACCTATAGAATGATGACAAACGCTGATAGAAATTACTGCTTGCATTGCTGTAAATTTGCCATTGAAGGGTTTAGACTGCAGGAAGTTCTTTTGAATACTGCACTGAAGAAGACTTTCACAGATTTACCATTCATTTAATAAGGCATGCATAGGAGAATTTCCAATAGATTGTACTATTTAGAAAGGACACAGGTATGATAAAGAAATATGCTTCATAAAACATCACTGGGGTTGAAGGTACTTCTGCATTTAAGTAGAAGTACTGTATGTCTTGGAAAAGTTACTGATAATTTAGTTTAGAATAATTAAAGAGCTCTACAGTGGTACCTCTACTTAAGAACTTAATTCATTCTGTGACCAGATTCTTAAGTAGAAACGTTCTTAAGAAGAAGCAATTTTTCCCATAGGAATCAATGTAAAAGTCAAAAATGCGTGCAAACCCGTTAGGAAATAAATAAAAGCTCGGAATTTGGGTGGGAGGAGGAGGAAGAGGAGGAGGACAGTCGCTGCCGAAGGAAGAAGGTGAGGTGAGAGGAATAAAAAAAAATCCAAAACTTTAAGGCTTTAAAAAAAAGAGGGACTCTGAGGCGGTCAGGAGGAGCACGCGCCTCCAATACACTGGCTGCTGCTGCTGCTACCTGCTGCCTCTTCCTTCTCATGCTGAAGGGTTCCCCTCTCCTCTCGCTCGCTCGCTTTGTAGCTGGTGCTTTTCCTTCGCTGTGGTGACTTCTCGGCTGCCCAGAGCGAAGGAAGCATTTCTTTTCTCTGGGCGCTGGCAGAGGTTTATTCCCTGTCCAAGTGCCCAGAGAAAGCCTCCTTAAGCGGCACCAAAAGGCTCCTCTGGCAGCCCAGATGGCCGGGATTAAAGGGGCAATGGCAGGAAACTGGCCAGACCTTTGTGCTGCTCTCAAATTTCCTGGGAAATTTTTTCGGGCTCGGGTTCTTAAGTAGAAAATGGTTCTTAAATCTTGAACACCTTGTTCTTATCTAGAAAAGTTCTTAAGTAGAGGCATTCTTAAGTAGAGGTACCACTGTATCTGTTAAATTAATCTGAAATGGGTGTATATGAGAGACATAAATGAAGCCAATCTGGAACAGAACATTTATAAATGCAACTTCAACCAGGTATAAGTAGTAATGTTTGCCCATGCCCCATTTTTTTATTGTTAGTTGCGAAGTTGTATCCAATCAATCGTGACCCATGGACAACGTTCTTCCAGGCCTTCCTGTTCTCTACTAATGTATTTATGTCCGAAATACGGTGTGAGTTCCAGTCAGATGAGTTGTATTCAAGGATTGGTCTAGTGAATGTTTTCTATGCTCTGGTTAGTAGCATGAGTAGCCGCCCCGAGTCCTCGGAGAGGGATGGCATACAAATCTAATAAATAATAATAATAATAAATAACAATAATGATATTATTGCAGAAGAAGCTATGTCAGATTAGGTTAACAAATCTTGGAGCCTTTTTGATGTTGTTGCAGTGGGCTTTGGCATGTAGTTCATTTGATATGAGTATTCCAAGGTCTTTGACAGAGTGAGGGTCATCTGCAAGGTCTTTTTTATTTAGTTTGTATTTTGCCAATGTGCAGGACAAAGCATTTGTTGGTTGAGGCTTGGAGTTGCCAGAAGTTTGACCATTTTAATACAGAGCCAAGGTCTTTTTGGAGGGCAGCAGTTTTGTTGGTGGTACATCATCAGTGAAGAGAACACAGTCACTTGCAATGTGATCACAAAGGTCATTTATATAGAGTATAAAGAGTGTTGATCCTAGTATGCTGCCTTGGGGTACACAACTGTTAACAGGAAAGGGATTATATGGGCGATTTGATTGCCTTGCAGTCCAGGGGACTCTCAGGAGTCCTCTCCAGTAACATAGATTTATATGCCCAATTAAACTGTGTTAAAATGGTGATAATGTTTGGCTTTAAAATAGGATGATATAGTGATCAAGTAAAAGAAGATATTTTACAGCTCTTTTATAAAAAATTGTATCACAGGATGTAAATAAAAGTTCTGATTAATATTTTGTTCAGCATAAATTCCAATTTTAGTAAAATATATTTCTCTTGGTTGTAGATAATTAGTACTCACCCTGGATAGTATCATTAGCTTATGGATTCAAGCATTATATGTGGTTGTGCTGTTGCAGCAAAAGGTTAAGTATTAATGGAAAATGTTCACAGTTCTTTTACTCAAAGAAAACATGTTACTTGTAAGTTTTCTTTTGATTTTACTTTTTCAGTTTCGTTTGAATGTCTTCATTCATTTAGCCATCCATAAAGCAAATATTGTTGCACATGCAGTGGATAATAAGTCTTTTTAGGACTACGTGTGTGGCATGTCACAGATCATTAACTTCAAGTAACCACCTGACTTGAGGGAAGTCTGGAAGCATTATTACAGTGAAATGAGCTTTTATTTCTGTGTCACTGCAGTACATTGATTTGTAGGAATGTCTCCATTAGCTACTGTGGAAATATATCATCACCAAATGAAGCTGATGATAGAGATAAGGAATGGTTGATTGTGGAAAGGATATTAATGTTGTACTTTCAGATAGGATTAGAAATAAAATGACAGTATGTTTAAGAATATTTATAAACTTCGTTTGATTTATTCCATTAAGGAACTTACTTTCACTTACTTTCTTTCACTGAAAAAAGTCAAATTAGAAAGAATAGCAAAACTTTTATGACCAATGTGTAGCGCTTTGTTTATCCTGGAAATCTATCTGATGTTTATTTTCAAGAAAGAGAGAGAGAGAGAGAAAGAAAGAGGGAGAGAGAGAAAGAAAGAAAGAAAATCTCCTCCTTGATGGACTTATGAACATGTGATAAATTTGGGTTTGTGTGATCAATTCTTTCAAAAAAGATTAGAGGATAAAGTGATCTTAGATTAACAATTGTTCAACTAAGTTATGTCAGTAATTTACTTTTGAGAAGTTTACTCATTTGCAAATTTAGATAATTGTCTGAACTTTTAAACTGCTATTTTGATTGGAGTGTAGTTGTCCCCTCCCTGGTTTTTGCAGATTCTTACCTTCAAGTGCAATACTTGGTTAAAAATGAGGTAGAGTACTTATCTCCAGGAGAAGGTTTTTTTAAATATACATTTGAATATGACTTTTTTCAGTATTTTAAAAATATCAAGATAATATAAAGAGAACTGTATTTTGTTCAGTATGAAACTGTTACCAGTATGCAGAACTGAGTGTTAACAAGTCAGCTACAGTGGGGGGGGGGGGGGGGGAGTATTTAGTCAGACACCAGTTGTGCAAGTTCTCCCACTTAAAAAGATGAGAGAGGCCTGTAATTGACATCATAGGTAGACCTCAACCATGAGAGACAACATGAGAAAACACATCCAGAAAATCACATTGTCTGATTTTTAATGAATTTATTTGCAAATTATGGTGGAAAATAAGTATTTGGTCACCTACAAAGAAGCAAGCTTTCTGGCTCTCATAGACCTGTAACTTCTTCTTTAAAAGGCTCCTATGTCCTCTACTCATTATCTGTAGTAATGGCACCTGTCTGAACTTGTTATCAGTATAAAAGTCATCTGTCCACAACCTCAAACAGTCACACTCCAAACTCCACTATGGTGAAGACCAAAGATCTGTCGAAGGACACCAGAAACAAAATTGTACCTCTGCACCAGATTGGGAAGACTGAATCTGCAATAGGCAAGCAGCTTGGTGTGAAGACCTCAACTCTGGGAGCAATAATTAGAAAATAAAAGACATACAAGACCACTGATAATCTCCCTCAATCTGGAGCTCCACGCAAAATCTCAAAAGGATCACAAGAACGGTGAGGAAAAATCTCAGAACCACACTGGGGAACCTAGTGAATGACCTGCAGAGAGCTGGGACCAACATAACAAAGGCTACCATCAGTAACACACTACGCTGCCAGGGACTCAGATCCTGCAGTCCCAGATGTGTCCCCCTGCTTAAACCAGTATATGTCCGGGGCCGTCTGTCATAATGTCAGATGAAACCAAAGTAGAACTGCTTGGTAGAAACACAACTCGTCGTGTTTAGAGGAGAAAGAATGCTGAGTTACATCCAAAGAACACCATACCTACTGTGAAGCATGGGGGTGGCAACATCATGCTTTGGGGCTGTTTCTCTGCAAAGGGACCAGGATGACTGACTGATCCGTGTACATGAAAGAATGAATGGAGCATATATCGTGAGATTTTGAGGGCAAACCACCTTCTATCAGCAAGGGCACTGAAGATGAAACGAGGCTGGGTCTTTCAGCATGACAATGATCCCAAGCACACCACCGGGGCAACGAAGGAATGGCTTTGTAAGAAGCATGTCAAGATCCTGGAGTGGCCTAGCCAGTCTCCAGATCTCAACCATATGGAAAACCTTTGGAGGGAGTTGAAAGTCTTGTTTTATTTTTTAAAAAAAAAATTCTATTTTTAAAATATATTTTAATTGATTTTTTTTGCAAGTTTAATATACAAACAACATAAAACAGTGCATAGTGAAAAATGACCACCACCCCGACACACACACATACCCCACCACCATATTGGGGGTATTTCTTATATAACCCACTTTAAGCCAAGAGCAATATATCTATTTACATATCATAGAGTGATTCCAATGTATTTCTTATAGCTTGGTCTCGGATTTTACTCGTCATATATCTTCTTACTTTGTCCCACCGTCCCATCAGTTGTCTCAATTCAGTTTCATTATCCAAATTTATCCTTTTATCCATCATTTCAAATTGAATATGGTCCACCATGTACCTGTACCAATTTTGCATTGTCCATTTTGTCGCATCCTTCCAACCCAAAACTATTACCGCCTGAGCGCTTTCTATTGCTGCTTGTTTTATTTCTCTAAATTCTCCCATCGTATTGCTTTTAACTAATACTGTCATTTCCTTAGTGATTGTCCATTGTATATTTAACATTCTATTTATGTCCTCTTGCACTTTTTGCCAAAATTCCTGCACTGTGGGGCATTCCCAAATCATATGCATAAACACTCCTTTATCTTGACAGCCGTGCCAACAATTACCCCTGACCTTCTGCTGTGTGCAAGTTGAACGGGAGTATAATACCACTTATGTAATATTTTCCTTCTCATTTCCCTAATTCTTGTATTCTTAATTTTCCTTATATTTTCTACTGTATTTTCCATCTCTTGTACCTCTACTTGAATCTCATTTTGCCACCATTTAGTCAATCCTTGAATCGTGTCTGACTGCACTAACAACTTATATATATTGGTTGCTTGCGCCTTTGTACCCTCACTTTTTTCTCTTATTATTTTCTCTAACCCTGTCTCCTCCCTCAATACTACTTTATTTTCCCTTTCATTGAGATATTTACATATTGCATTTATTTGTAGCCATCTTTCCTTACCTAACCACCATTCTATATGATTTCTACTTGGCCTACCATCCTTCTCATATAACAGTTCTATCTTAGATATCCCTCTTCCCTTCAACTCTGCTATAACCCTATTCAAATTTGTTTCATTATCTCTATTTATTACATAAAGCGATGACAGTTTAGATTTATATAATCCTATTTTCCCCTGCCATTTTTTCCAAATTTCCATAGTCCCTTTCATGGGATCTATTAATTTACCTAAGTCGCTCCTATTCCACTTTGTAAAAATTAATTCTCTATTCTTCATCCCGTTTATCTGTTTTTTCCAATTTCACCCATTTGTTTTCATGTAGTTGCAACTCCATTAACCTTTCCATTTGAAAAGCTTCCCTATACAGCTCCAAACAAGGAACTCCGCATCCCCCCTCTTTTTCATTGACAATTAACCACTTTTTCCTTATTCTTGGTCTCTTATCTTCTTCAATCCAGTAATTTTTTTGTCCCACTCTTTAAACTTAAATGTTGATAGCCCCCCTGACAGCACCTGAAATAGGTACATCATTTTGGGAACTATCATCATTTTTAAAGCTCTTATTTTAGCGATTTTCCTTAGCTTTTTCTCTTTCCAGCTCCTCATCTGTTTCAACATTTTCCTCCATATTAAACTAAAAAAAAAAAAAAGTGGGAGTTGAAAGTCCGTGTTGCCCAGCCACAACCCCAAAACATCACTGCTCTAGAGGAGATCTGCATGGAGGAATGGGCCAACATACCAGCAACAGTGTGTGGCAACCTTGTGAAGACTTACAGAAAACGTTTGATCTCTGTCATTGCCAATAAAGGATATATAACAAAGTATTGAGATGAACTTTTCTTATTGACCAAATACTTATTTTCCACCATACTTTGCAAATAAATTTGTTAAAAATCAGACAATGTGATTTTTTGAATGTTTTCTCATGTTGTCTCTCATGGTTGAGGTCTACTTATGATGTCAATTACAGGCCTCTCATCTTTTTAAGTGGGAGAACTTGCACAACTGGTGTCTGACTGAATACTCCCCCCCCCCCCACTGTAAGCCTCTGCTATAATGCCAGGATGAAAGCAAAAGCTATAGCTGAAGCAGAAGGTACAGAGATCCACAAAGCCTATCCAATTTCCAGCTGCAATAATCACCATGGCAGCGTAATAAGAACTGGAGTTTTTATGTTATGGGAAAAGGACTGTCTGGGGGAAAGCTAAACATTAGAAATAATAGAAGTATCCAGCTTTATTATTTTACCTAAGCTATTTTGGGAACTTTCTGAATCTAAATGTGGCACAAATTAACAAAAATCAGTCTTTTAGTTTATTTATTATATTACTTTGTAAAAACTGCAATTTCTCCTGGACAAATGCCACATGTTTCTGGAATGCCACATGGGGGTGATTTTAACAGCCATGTCTTGGCTTAGCTCCTATTTCTGAGGAAATTGCTGATATGGAACAATTTTGTACTCAAATTATATTTTTAGGTTACATTAAAAATTGATACTTTTATCAGTTTGAATGAAAATTTAGAATTTTAGATTCAGAAAGCATTAAAATTAGAGCTGTGGAATACAACACACTTATAGATAAGCATTATAATTGAACTATTTAATGGCATAATTTAAAAGATTCTTGTTGGTTTCAAGTGATAGACTGGTAATAAAGCAAAGCTTTTTTAAATTTTTGATATCTGCACATTAAACTGATATTCCCAAATACACCTTGCTCCTTAAGAGGACAAGTAAAAACATTTTAGGTACTTAATAATTGTCTTAGCAAGATAATTTGACAGTGTATTTAATTTGTGTTATATTTGTGTAATTTTCATTCATTTGTTCAATTTCTATAACCTCCCATCTCAGTCAATGACACTGGTGGTTTACAGTTAAAAAATATATTACTATCAAAACATTAAAAACATTTTAAAATAATAAAAACAATAGAAACATCCATAATATATGTAGCAGGCAAGATACTTGGTCAGTTAATAGTACAGTCAGGAACATATTCAGTGTTCCAGGCTTGAGAACGTACCCAAGTTTTTAGGGCTTTACAGAAAGCTAACAGGATTGGGACCATTCTTCTCTTCTTTTTTAAATAATTTTTTATTAATTTTCCATAAAAGACAAACAAGACAAACATACCACATATATAGGGACTACAATTGCCCCACTCAAAATAGAAGTCTTTCTAATACAGAAAAGAAAAACACTAAAATTTGTAAGATCAATACAGAGAGTAGAAAAGAAAAATTTTCTCATATGTTTAAACTTTTCTTAGAAATATCAATTCATATACATATTACTTTTTATCCCAATCATTTAACATTCTTTTTATTAAACCATACACAAATTCTTTCCCAAATTTTATAAAAATCAGATAGAGAAAAACGGGAAGAAAAGACTCATGGAGCTCAAGGGAGGAGAAAGGTGTGGGGGAGATGAGCAGAGTGGGGTGGGCAAAAATGGGAGGGAACAGCTCATGGAGCTCAAGGGAGGAGAAAGGTGTGGGGGAGATGAGCAGAGTGGGGTGAGCTCAAGGGAGGAGAAAGGTGTGGGGGACATGAGCAGAGTGGGGTTGACAAAAACGGGAAGAAAAGGCTCATGGAGCTCAAGGAAGGAGAAAGGTATGGGGAAGATGAGCAGAGTGGGGTGGACAAAAAATGGGAAGAAAAGACACATGGAGGTCAAGGAAGGAGAAGAGTGTGGGGGAGATGAGCAGAGTGGGGTGGACAAAAACGGGAGGGAACGGCTCATGGAGCTCAAGGGAGGAGAAAGGTGCGGGGGAGATGAGCAGAGTAGGGTGGACAAAAAACGGGAAGAAAAGACTCATCGAGCTCAAGGGAGAAGAAAGGTGTGGGGGAGATGAGGAGAGTGGGGTGGACAAAAACGGGAGGGAAAGGCTCATGGAGCTCAAGAGAGGAGAACGGTGTGGGGGAGATGAGGAGAGTGGGTTGGACAAAAGCGGGAGGGAAAGGCTCATGGAGCTCAAGGGAGGAGAAAGGTGTGGGGGAGATGAGCAGAGTGGGGGGGGACAAAAATGGAAAGAAAAGACTCATGGAGCTCAAGAGAGGCTCTTTTCACCTTGCTTTGTTGGGACTCCCTTCCCCCACTCCGTTCCCCTCAGCTTTGTCTGGCCACCGCTTTTTTTTAAAAGCCTTAATATTTTGGATTCTCCTAATGGGCTTGCACGCATTATTGGCTTTTCCATTGATTCCTGTGGGAAACATTGTTTCATCTTACGAACTTATCACCTTAGGAACCTTGTCCTGGAACCAATTAAGTTCGTAAGACGAAGTATTACTGTATCAATTTTCAAAAGTCGAATTTAATCCAATAAAACTCAGTCCTTTGTTTTCAATTTATTTTCAGTTACCAATCATCTGTTCCACTATGTATATTCTCATCCTTTTTAACTTTTATACATATTTCCTTTTCTCTTCGTTTTAAACAGTAACAAAAAAAAGAAAGAATCCTTCCACAAAAAAAATTCCAGAAACAGCAGCCGCTCTAAGTTTCCCTTTTATCTTCTTTAAATTCTTGGATTTAATTTTTTAGTACATCAGTTCTCATCAAACCTCATCCCCTAATTTTATTTAAAATACAAGATCATTTATTCTTCCAGGGATGGGAATTCACAAAGAGAAAAAAAATTCTTCCTTTATTATGATTTATTCATAAAAGAAAAAAGAAGTTCCAGCTGGTAGTTTCTCACTCGCCCAAGGATTTGACTCTGCAAACTTCTTTGTTCGCCTTATTTTCTTTAAAAAGTTTTGATGTTTAAAGGTTGTGGAATTCAAAAAAGAGTTTTTATACTTACTCTCTCCTTTTCTTTTCTTTCTCTTCTCCGTTGATCTTATTTTTAAGCGACTTCTTTTAATGCGTCTTTCCTTCCTCTGATGTGATCGTGCTGCTTTGGCAAGGTGGGGCGCGGTTTTTCTCTCCCGAAGCTGCGGGGCGATCCTTTCCCTCTGGGGCAATGGCGTTTTACCCCTCGGGATCTGGGAGAGCACCTGTTCTCCATCAAGCCCTCCGAGCCTGATCAGATCGTGACCTTTGGGAGGAAAAAAGGAGCATCGGGGGCAGAGCTCTATCCCCGACCTACTGCAGCTCCATTTCTAACTGGAAGTCTCGGGACCATTCTTCTCTTCAAAGGGAAGATGTTCCGTAGAGCAGGGGCCATTGCAGAAAACACCTGTCTTTTAATCTCTTTGGCTGCTGGGATTTAGAGCAGCGTTTCCCAACCGGTGTGCCGCGGCACACTAGTGTGCCGTAAGACACGGCCAGGTGTGCCGCAAAGCTCCTGGGGAAGCTCCAGCTGGGCAGGGCGCTGCCGGCGCCCCTGCCTGAGTGTCGTCCTGTGGATAGTCTTGGGCTTCACAGTCGCTTCCTGGTTCCCTCTCCTCCCACCGCCTGTGTCTCCCACCGTCGCCTCCCACCAAGCTGGCGGCTGTTGACGTGGGTTCCTCGAGTGGGAGCTGCCGCTTCCCTCTGGCCAGCCCAACCACGCTGCCATAGAAAGCACAGCGGTTATTGCCACCGCTTCTGCCTCTACTCAGGGAGCCACCGTGGTCACCGTGCCTTTTCCTCTCGCTCAGCTCAACCACGATGGCTCCCTGAGTGGAGGCAGAGGCGGCGGCAATAACCTCTGCACTTTCTACGGCAGCGTGGCTGGGCTGCCTGGAAGGAAGCGGCAGCTCTGGCCCGAGGAATGAGGCGCTGGCGGTAGACACAGGCGGTGGGAGGAGAGGGAACCAGGAAGCAACCGTAAAGCCGAAGACCAGCCACAGGACGACCTTCAGCCAGGGGCGTCGGGACTGCGCGCAGCCATGGTGGGAGTAGCATGAGAAAGAGAGGATTCCATCCCACGAGGAGACGCCCACTGAGCTGCAGGTCCCGCTGCCGTCGCCTTCTTTCCCTCCGCCTCTTTCTCCTCATGCAGCCTGAGCCCGCCTTTGCGAGTCCGCCCTGGCTTTCGCTTCGCCCCATGATTTCCCCGCAATTTCATCCAGGCCACCTCTTGCCTCCTTTTGAACTGCGGGAAAATCTGCGGGCGAAGCAAAAGCCAGGGCGGGAGAGAAGCACGGGGGTGGAGAAGGAGGAGAGCCCCTCAGCGCTTCCCCTCCGCCAAGCTGCCTGCTTGTCCTCGCGCCTCGTTGCTACCTCCTGCCTTTTTCCAGGGGCCTTTGGAAGGCACCCAGGGAAGGGGGGGGATTGGGGGTGGCTGCAGCAGCTTCTCGTCCTCCTCATCTGGCTGCTAACGCCCGCCCGGTCCCTCTTGCAGTCCCTTCACCGAGCGCTTTTGTCCCAGGCTGTCAGCGAAAGGGCTGCAGAACAGGCGATACAGGCGTTCTTCTCACAGCTGAGGCAGAATTTGGAATGTCGGGTGTGTGTGCGTGCCCCTGCCACCCGGAACATTTAAAATAAGAAAAACCTTCGCCGGCCTCCGCAGAGAAGAAAGGAAGAGAGAGAAAGAGAGAGAGAGCAACAGACAGAGCAAGATAGAGAGAAAGTGAGAAAGAGAGGGGGGAGAGAGAAAGAAAGAGAGACATAGCAAGAGAGGCAGAGAGAGAGAGAGAGAGACATAGCAAGAGAGACAGAGAGAAAGAAAGAGAGACAGAGAAAGAGAGAGAAAGAAAGAGAGCTAGCAAGAGAGAGAGAAAGAGAGACAAAGAAAGAGAGACAGAGAGAGAGAGAAAGAGATAGCAAGAGAGACAGAGATAGAGAGAGAAAGAGAGAAAGAAAGAGAGATAATGAAAGAGAGATAGCAAGAGAAGCAGAGAGAGCAAGGGAGAGAGAAAGACATAGGGAGGAAAGGAGGGAGAGAGAAAGAGAGCAAAAAAGAGAGGAAGAAAGAGAGATGGAGAGAGAGAAAGAAGGGAAGGAAGGAAGAGAGAGAAAGAGTGAGAGAGAAATGGAGCGAAATGGAGGAAGATTTTTTTTTTGTCAAAACTTTTCTTTAGCCGCCCCCCGTTCAGTGTTCCCCAGGATTTTGAAAATATGAATAATGTGCCGCGGCTCAAAAAAGGTTGGGAAACACTGATTTAGAGCATATCTATTCTGCTAGATTGGGTGGAATGGGTAGAGCTTGAAAAAAGGCACTCCCCTTGGATTATGTATTACATATTAGTTCAGTATTTTATATTGCTCTTTCACATCTGATTGGTTTGTTAGAATCCATTGTTTTCAGATGTTGTAACAGTTAGCCATAAGACTTTAGATTAATGGCTCCCAAAATGAGATTATTGCTGCTTCATTGATCAGTATTTAGAATGGAATTTCTGATTTTTTTGTGATGTTGTGGATACTGTCTTTGTATCCTTAAAACAATGTTGAGACTCGAAAAGAAATCAAGAGAAGGATTTAGGGGTAGTGATTTCTGACGGTCTCAAAATGGGTGAACAGTGCGGTCAGGCGGTAGGGAAACAAGTAGAATGCTTGGCTGCATAGCTAGAGGTATAACAAGCAGGAAGAGGGAGATTGTGATCCCGCTGTATAGAGTGCTAGTGAGACCACATTTAGAATACTGTATTCAGTTCTGGAGACCTCGCCTACAAAAAGATATTGATAAAATTAAACGGGTCCAAAAACGGGCCAGAAAAATTGTGAAAAGTCTTCAGCATAAAACTTATCAGAAAAGACTTAATGAACTCAATATGTATAGTCTGGAGGACAGAAGGGAAAGGGGGGACATGATCAAAATAGTTTAATTATGTTAAAGGGTTAAATAAGGTTCAGGAGGGAAGTGTTTTTAATAGGAAAGTGAACACAAAGACGAGCAGGCACAATCTGAGATTAGTTGGGGGAAATATCAAGAACAACGTGAGAAAATATTATTTTACTGAAAGAGTAGTAGATGCTTGGAACAAACTTCCAGCAGACATGGTTGGTAAATCCACAGTAATCGAATTTAAACATGTCTGGGATAAACATATATCCATCCTAAGATAAAATACAGGAAATAGTATGAGGGCAGACTAGATGGACCATGAGGTCTTTTTCTGCCATCAATCTTCTATGTTTCTACATGTCTATGAGATAATTAAATTCCTTAATTTGTCACATACTCCATGTAATTAGTGTTTTAGGAGTGATGGCATGGCACAATTTCTGGTAAATTTGAAATTTTTATCAATAGAACATTTCATTTAGCCATAATTGATACTCCAGCCACTTTTTTTTTTAAAAAAAATATTGATTTTTAACAATATTAAGATACGCACAACATAAAACGAGTGTTTTGTAAAAAGTGCCCACCACCCGACAAACATTCATACCCCACCACCAAATTGGGGGTGTTTCTTGTATAAACCATTTTAACCCAGGAGCAAAGTATCTATTTATATATTATAAAGTGATTTCAATTTATTTCTTGTAGCTTGGTCTCGGATTCTACTCGCCATATATCGTCTTACCGTGTCCCACTGTTCCATTAGTTGTCTCAATTCAGTTTCATTATCCAAATTCATCCTTTTATCCATAATTTCAAATTGAATGTGGTCCACCATGTACCTATACCAATTTTGCATTGTCCATTTTGTCGCATCCTTCCAACCCAAGACTATTACCGCCTGAGCTCTTTCTATTGCTTCTTGTTTTATTTTTCTAAATTCTCCCATCGCATTACTTTTGACTATTACTGCAATTTCCTTAGTAATTATCCATCGTATATTTAACATCCTATTAATATCCTCTTGCACTTTTTGCCAAAAATTCTACACTATCGGGCATTCCCAAAACATATGCATAAACACACCTTTATCTTGACACCCATGCCAACAAATACCCCTAACATTCTGCTGAAAGTATGCGAGTTGAACTGGAGTATAATACCACTTTCGTAATATTTTTCTTTTCATTTCCCTAATTCTTGTAATTCTTAGTTTTCCTTATATTTTCTACTATATTTTCCATCTCTTGTACCTCTACTTGTATCTCATTTTTCCACCATTCAGTCAATCCTTGGATCATATCCCCATCTGACTGCACTAACATCATATATATATATATATATATATATATATATATATATATATATATATATATATATATATATATATATATATATATATATGCTTGTGCCTTTATACCCTAACCTTTTTCTCTTATTATTTCTCATATTCTCCCTTTCATTCAGATATTTACATATTGCATTTATTTGTAGCCATCTTCCCTTGCCCAACCACCATTTTATACAGTTTCTACTTGGCCTCCCATCCTTCTCATATAACTGTTCTATCTTAGTTATCCCTCTTCCCTTCAACTCTCCTATAACCCTATTTAAATTCGTTTCATTATCTCTATTTATTACATAAAGTGATGACAGTTTAGATTTAAATAATTCTATTTTCCCCTGCCATTTTTTCCAAATTTCCATAGTCCCATTCATGGAACCTATTAATTTACCTAAGTCGCTCCTATTCTACTTTATAAAAAATAATTCTCTGTTCTTCATCCCGTTTATCTGTTTTTCCAGTTTCACCCATTTATTTTCAAATAATTGCAGCTCCATTAACCTTTCAATTTGAAATGCTTCCCTATACAGCTCCAAACAAGGAACTCCCCATCCCCCCTCTTTTTCGTTCGCTATTAACCACTTCTTCCTTATTTTTGGTCTCTTATCTTCTTCAATCCAATAATTAAGTTTTTTATACCACTTTTTAAACTTGGATGCTGATAGCCCCCCTTACAGTATCTGAAATAGGTACATCATTTTGGTAACTATCATCATTTTCAAGGCTCTTATTTTATTCTCCTTAGCCTTTTCTCTTTCCAGTTCCTCATCTGTTTCAGCATTTTCCTCCATATTAATCTATAATTCACCTCCTCAATTTTTGCTGGATTTCTCAATAACCAAATTCCCAGATATTTAATTTTCTTTAATCCTAACTTCAACCCTGATTCTTTCCTAATTTCTATCTGCTCTCTCGGACCTGTACTTAAACACATAATCTCTTATTTTTCCATATTAACCGATAGTCCTGATTTCTGTTTAAACTCTTGTAAAATATTTCTTATACCTTTGATCATCTCCATTGGGGTCTGGGTCAATATAATTGCATCATCTGCAAATAAATTTCATTTAATTTCTAATTCCCTATTTTATATCTTGCCCAAGTGTTATCTTTTCTTATCCTATTAGCTAATGTCTCTATTGCTATTACAAATAACATTGGAGATAAAGGACATCCCTGCTTGGTGCCATTTAATATTTTAATTCTCTGCGTTCTTTGTCCATCTTTTTTATAGTTTCATAAAATTTGTCCCCCATATTTAGTTCCTTACATAATTTATATAAATAGCTATGATTAACTTTATCAAAAGCTTTATAAACATCTAAACATCAAAATTCCCAATTTCTTTTTAGTAACGGTAGCATGGTGCATCACATTTATTACATTTCTAATTGGTTCACTTATTTTCCTTCCCCAAATCCATATTGATCCTCTTCAATTATTTTTGGTAAAATATTTTTGAGTCTATTTGCCAATATCTTCATAAATATTTTATAATCTTGATTTGCCAAGCTGATAAGACGGTAGGACCCAGGCTCTCTTAAATCTCAATCAATCTTCAGGATAGTAACAATCTCTGAAAGCTTCCATGTCTGCAGGACATCATGATTTAACAATATATTATTAAACAGTTTCCCCAAATGCGGCAACAATACATTCATATAAGTTTTATACAATTCCCCTGTAAACCCATCCAGGCCCAATGCTTTGGCTTGTTTTAACCCTTTAATTACTGTAGCTATTTCATCTTGTGTAATTTCTGCATTCAATATTTGTTTATCTTCTTCACTTACTATTTTCCCAACATTGAGGACTCCTATCTTAACCTGCTCCTCTTTATACAAATCCTCATAATATTTTCTCATTATCTTCTCTAGCTGCTCTTTACCATATCTAACCTCTCCACTAGAGTCTCTCAGTGCTAATATACATGATTTTTCTTTCCTCTTCTTCAAATATCTTGCCATTTGCTGCATTGATTTTGTCCCCCAGCTCAATGTTTTTTGTCGCATCGTCATTCTCATCTTGTTCCATTGGATCTCATCATACACCATCAATTGTTTCTTTTTCAATTTCAATAAACTGTTCCAATCTCTACTTTTAGTTAATCTTAGCTGCTCTTGTATCAAGTCTATTTCCCTTATCTTCATTTCCCTTACTCTACCCCACCTTTTCCTAATATGTGCTTCCATACATATACATTATCCCCTCATATAGGCCTTACATGCATCCCACACAATTGATTGTTTAATATCACCCACATCATTAATTCTAAAATATTCACATAACTCTTATCTGCAATTTATCTTTATCCTGTTCACTAGCAGTTACAACTGTATTATATCTCCAAATTCTTTGATTGCATTCCTGACCTATTTCCAATTTTGCCAATAGTGGGGCATGATCTGGCAACCAAATACTTTTAATATCTACTTTTAAAAACTTGTATATTGCCCCCCCTGTTCATTAATATATAGTCAATGCAACTAAATGTATGATATCTTGCTGAATAACATGTACTTCTATTTGGAATATCTGCATGGAGATCCACCATATTAAGTCTATTTAAATGTAACATCCTACTATTTCCAATCCCATTTGTTAATTGCATATTAAAATCTCCTGCCAAAAACATTGAGCCCTCCATAAAGTTATCTAACTTCCTCTTTGTATTTATTATAAATTTGTTTTGTTTTCATATTCGGGGCATAAATTGCTGCTAATGTTAACTTCCTTTGATTAATTTTCCCTTTAACAAATAACCACCACCCTTCTCTATCTTTCTGAACTCCAACCTCTTCAAATAAAAACCTCTGATGAATAAGAATCGCTGTACCTGTACTATTTTGTGTTCCTCGAGATTCATATACCCATTTCTATTAGCAGGTCAGAATTTGTCAAATGTGTATGGGTGGAAGGAGAGGGTGGGACTGGATGACCACCAAGGTCCCTTCCAACTCTTGTTAAATGTGTACGGGTGGAGGGCGGGGGTGGCCCCCTACCCCCACATCTGGGGCATCCAAATTTTTGCCTTTCTTGACACTTTCTTTTGTCATAAATGCTCCACGCATCGTAAAAATTCCAAAGATTACCAGGAGGAGCAGGTCATAAAGGGGCCCCAGAAAGCAACCAGACTTCACTTCTGTCCTTTGCTACCTAGCAGTCTCTCCCAACCCTCTTTTGAAAGGACTGCTCTGAATGGGTTCCCAAATTAGCTTTTAAAGAATTAGCTTGTTGTGGGGCAAGGAGTTCCACCAGCCAATTTAGCAGCCCAAGAATTTGACCGGAAGACCAATTCTCCTGCTTGTGAAGAGGGTTGGACTAGATGGTCTCTGAGGTCTCCTCTCTCTCTATCATTCTATTTCATTCTCCTGCTTGAGATGGGGGTCAGACTAGATGGCCTCTGCAGTCCCCTCCATTCTCCTGCTTGAGGTGGGGGTCAGACTAGATGACCACTGAGGTCCCTTCCCTCTCTATCATTCTGTAAGTCTCCTAAATGAGAAAGTGGGTCAGACTAGATGGCCACTGAGTTCCCTTCCCTCTCTATCATTCTGTAAGTCTCCTGAATGAGAAGGTGGGTCAGGTCAGACTAGATGGCCACCGAGGTCCCTTCCTGCTCTATCATTCTGTAAGTCTTCTGAATGAGAAGGTGGGTCAGACTAGATGGCCACCGAGGTCCTTTCCCTCTCTATCATTCTGTAAGTCTCTTGAATGAGAAGGTCAGACTAGATGGCCACCGAGTTCCCTTCCCTCTCTATCATTCTGTAAGTCTCTTGAATGAGAAGGTGGGTCAGAATAGATGGCCACCAAGGTCCCTTCCCTCTCTATCATTCTGTAAGTCTCCTGAATGAGAAGGTGGCCACCGAGGTCCCTTCTCTGTCTATCATTCTGTAAGTTTCCTGAATGAGAAGGGGGGTCTGACTAGATGGCCACCGAGTTTTCTTCTCTCTCTCTCATTCTGTAAGTCTGAATGAGAAAGTGGGTCAGACTAGATGGCCACTAAGGTCCCTTCCCTCTCTATCATTCTGTAAGTCTCCTGAATGACAAGGTGGGTCAGACTAGATGGCCACCAAGATCCCTTCCCTCTCTATCATTCTGCAAGTCTCCTGGATGAGAAAGTGGGTCAGACTAGATGGCCACTGAGTTCCCTTCCCTCTCTATCATTCTGTAAGTCTCCTGAATGAGAAGGGGGGTCAGGTCAAACTAGATGGCCACCAAGGTCCCTTCCCTCTCTATCATTCTGTAAGTCTCCTGAATGAGAAAGGGGGTCAGACCAGATGGCCACCAAGGTCCCTTCCCTCTCTATCATTCTGTAAGTCTCCTGAATGAGAAGGTCAGACTAGATGGCCACCGAGTTCCCTTCCCTCTCTATCATTCTGTAAGTCTCTTGAATGAGAAGGTGGGTCAGACTAGATGGCCACCAAGGTCCCTTCCCTCTCTATCATTCTGTAATTCTCCTGAATGAGAAGGTGGCCACCGAGGTCCCTTCTCTGTCTACCATTCTGTAAGTTTCCTGAATGAGAAGGGGGGTCTGACTAGATGGCCACCGAGTTTTCTTCTCTCTCTCTCATTCTGTAAGTCTCCTGAATGAGAAAGTGGGTCAGACTAGATGGCCACTAAGGTCCCTTCCCTCTCTATCATTCTGTAAGTCTCCTGAATGACAAGGTGGGTCAGACTAGATGGCCACCAAGATCCCTTCCCTCTCTATCATTCTGTAAGTCTCCTGGATGAGAAAGTGGGTCAGACTAGATGGCCACTGAGTTCCCTTCCCTCTCTATCATTCTGTAAGTCTCCTGAATGAGAAGGGGGGTCAGGTCAAACTAGATGGCCACCAAGGTCCCTTCCCTCTCTATCATTCTGTAAGTCTCCTGAATGAGAAAGGGGGTCAGACCAGATGGCCACCAAGGTCCCTTCCCTCTCTATCATTCTGTAAGTCTCCTGAATGAGAAGGTCAGACTAGATGGCCACCGAGTTCCCTTCCCTCTCTATCATTCTGTAAGTCTCTTGAATGAGAGGGTGGGTCAGACTAGATGGCCACCAAGGTCCCTTCCCTCTCTATCATTCTGTAATTCTCCTGAATGAGAAGGTGGCCACCGAGGTCCCTTCTCTGTCTACCATTCTGTAAGTTTCCTGAATGAGAAGGGGGGTCTGACTAGATGGCCACCGAGTTTTCTTCTCTCTCTCTCATTCTGTAAGTCTCCTGAATGAGAAAGTGGGTCAGACTAGATGGCCACTAAGGTCCCTTCCCTCTCTATCATTCTGTAAGTCTCCTGAATGAGAAGGTGGGTCAGACTAGATGGCCACCAAGATCCCTTCCCTCTCTATCATTCTGTAAGTCTCCTGGATGAGAAAGTGGGTCAGACTAGATGGCCACTGAGTTCCCTTCCCTCTCTATCATTCTGTAAGTCTCCTGAATGAGAAAGGGGGTCAGACCAGATGGCCACCAAGGTCCCTTCCCTCTCTATCATTCTGTAAGTCTCCTGAATGAGAAGGGGTTCAGACTAGATGGCCACCAAGATCCCTTCCCTCTCTATCATTCTGTAAGTCTCCTGGATGAGAAAGTGGGTCAGACTAGATGGCCACTGAGTTCCCTTCCCTCTCTATCATTCTGTAAGTCTCCTGAATGAGAAGGGGGGTCAGGTCAAACTAGATGGCCACCAAGGTCCCTTCCCCCTCTATCATTCTGTAAGTCTCCTGAATGAGAAAAGGGGTCAGACCAGATGGCCACCAAGGTCCCTTCCCTCTCTATCATTCAATGTGTGTGTTTGTGTATGAAAGAGCAAACTGTCCCATTCTTTCCTTCCAAAAGTAGCATTTTGTAGCAACTGTTCTGATTGGATGGTGGTGAAGTGTCCCATGTGGCCAAAAGGCTGTGGCTGAATTTGGATTTTTGTGACCAAAGGGCTGGGGCGATTAGCTAGGGGCCTTTGGGCGAGAGAGAGAAGGCAGCGGCCGATCAGCTGCTGCGGAGGAAAGAGCTTCATCTAACTGGCGGAGGCTAAATGTCCTAAACCCAACAAAAAAACAGCTTATAAATCCTGGGCTTCTTGAATGTGTGTCAGCACACTGTATGTACCATATGTCTGAGCAGATAGGAGCAGTCACACAACATTTCCAAGTATGGTTCAAAAAGGGGGTATGCTCGGAGCTTGTTGCCCAAACATGTTAGAACTCAGTGCTTCTGGCCTTGCTGTCAACTGCTAATTGTAGAGCTGCAACTATGGCTGGTAGCTTGAACTATACCTTGCTTGTTTCATTGGATGGTTATATAGGCCAAAGAAAACTGTCTCTTAAAGGACAGTAAGCTCAATTAGGGCAAAGTAAAGTGTGACTTGGCAACACAACAAAAAGTAACCACAAGTTGCATTTCTTCACATCTTTCCAAATATCAATAGAAGGGTAGCAGATTATTCCTGCCCCTTTCAGAAAGCCTGAAGCAGTGTGAAAACATGCCCCAGAAGTTTCTGTCCCTTTGCTAAAGTTTTTGGTGTGGAGAATAGAAGTATTTACGGAGTGCAACTTTGTGTTTCTTCAGGCCTCTGTCCTTCATACCAGAATCTTATGCAAAGGGACATGTCTTCAGGGATGCAATCTTGCACTCCTTCAGACTCACTAGGGCTTTTCAAAAGCGTATTGGGTGTCCTGTACAGACAGCCTTGGTGAGTCAGCCACGCTGAGCAGGCAGTTCATCTCACTCTGTCTCTGCTCTCACTGTTCTGCTTTTGGAATGCTGGGACCAGACAAAGAAAACTGCAGCAGAGAGGCCGGAGAGGAGACAGTTTGCTTGATCAGTGAGATCTTCAAAAGATAAGTGAGTCTCCATAGACTCAGTGCCTGTAGAGACCCAGCGGGGCAGAATGAGGGGGAGCATCTTGGTGAGTCAGAGAAAGTCTGGAGTAGTTGGAAGCACTAGGGCCCCTATGGTCTTCTTTTCATGTGTACTTAACAACCTGTGCATTGGGTAACGCAGGAAGGGATTATGTTCATCTAATGTCATCCAGTTAATGAATCTTCAGGTTACAAATGTAATTGGCCAGCTCTTACATTCATAAATTGGAGGATTACCTGTACATGGTACATTTAGATCCTACTATGAGGTTCGCCCAAAAAGTAATGCACCACATTTTTTTCCTTCAACAATTATTTATTGAACACAATGAAACTTATACACAAAAAAGAATGATGTATCTTCTACACTCCCTATTTTTCCCATGTAATCTCCGTCCCATTCTATGGCTTTCCTCCAGCAAGACACAAGGGCGGCGGAAGCAAAAAACCGCACCGAAACATGGGCGCACCTGCCTCTCCACGTGTGATTCTGCTACCTGCACAGCTGCAGTAGCAGAATTGCACTGGACGCCGCTAACACTCAGAGCCATGGGGGCGAGCACACATCACCGTTCCACCTTAGCAACCCACCTCTGTACGCGGCAAAGCTTCAGCTGGCCCGTACTTGGATCTGTTCAGAGAGGAGGGTGAATTAGGCCTGGACCTCTCAGAAGATGAAGGTTTCATTGCTTATCCACCACATACATACACTACATACCCTTTTTCAGCACTGTTTAAGTCCTTGTTGCACAAGGCCAAAGCTTCTGCTAACCTCAAGCTACCTCTTCCCCCCACAACTGTTCCATGTTTATCACTGACCCGTTATTTATGGAAGAGATGGCTGAACTTGATGTCATCTCATCACCTCCTGTGTTCATGGATACTGTCTGCTACCAGTGGACTGCTCCAGATATTTATTTATTCGATTTTTTATGCCGCCCTTCTCCTCAGACTCAGGGCGGCTCACAACATGTTAGCAATAGCACTGTTTAATAGAGCCAGCCTATTGCCCCCACAATCTGGATCCTCATTTTACCCACCTCACAAGGATGGAAGGCTGAGTCAACCTTGAGCCGGTGATGAGATTTGAACCGCTGACCTACAGATCTACAGTCAGCTTCAGTGGCCTGCAGTACAGCACTCTACCTGCTGCACTACCCCGGCTCATATGGGGCCTATTCCCTCGTCTCTGGACAAAAGGTACTTCAATGTTCAGCAGGAATTAGCAGGACCTCTACAACTACCTTCGATTGAGGCCCTTATCGCAGCCATCCATTCCACCACCTCTATGCAAGGGGTGTCTGAGGTGCTCCTCAAGCCCAAGGATAGGAGGACAGAGTTAGTCCTCCAAAAAAGGCTCATCAAGTGGCTGCCTGGTCAGTTCGAGCTTCGACTACAGCAGTGATGGCGAACCTTTTTTCCCTCAGGTGCCTAAAGAGCGTGCATTAGCAATATCGTGCATGTGCAAATGCCCACATCATTATTCAATGCATGGGGAAGGCAAAAACAGCTTCCCCCGCCCCCTGGAGGCCATTTGGAGGCCGGAAACGTCCTTTCCCAACTTCTGATGGGCCCAAAAGGCTCATGTTTCATCCTATCCAGGTTCCAAAGGGTTCTCTGGAGCCAGGGGAGGATAAAAACGTCCTGCTCCATCCCCCTGGAGGCTCTCTGGAAGGCAAAAATACCCTCCCTGAGCCTCTGTGAAAACCAAAAATCAGCTGGCCGGCACAAACATGCATGTTGGAGTTGAGCTAGGGAAACAGCTTGTGTGCCAGCAGATATGGCTCTGCATGCCACCTGCGGCACCCATGCCATAGGTTCGCCATCACTGGACTACAGCATCGCTGTTCACCCACCCTTTGCTTATCTGGCTATAACAACTTCAGGAGTTCCTCTGGACAACGTTCACTCTCATCAGGACATCAACAAGCTTCTGACGGCTGCCAAATTCTCAGTGGATGGTACCCTCCATGCAGTTAGGTTCTCTTCCTGAGTCATCGGTTTCTTGGTGCTGGCCAGAAGAATGCTTTGGTTGTGACAGTGGCAAGTGGACATCCGTCACAAGTAGAGCTTTGTCTCTTCCCCGTTTACAAGACAACAGCTCTTTGGAGAATCCTTACATCCAATTCTAGTTAAGTCTAGAGATAAAAGGAAGATTGTTCCCCCCTTCTCCAAGAGGGGTCCCTCACACTACATGCTATATCAGGGGTGGTCCTTTTGGAGTTTTGTCTCCTCGGGGTTTCCTCCCAGACCCCAAGATCAGTATGGGGGCAGGTCCACCAGAGTTCAGACAGATTCAACAGGGGCAGACCATTCAAATGACCATTTCATGGTGGCAGCAGTCGCCCCTTCCAACACTCCAAGTGGGGCTCCATCTGGCACTCCTGTCAGTGGCCGGCTGGCCCTTTATGCTGAAAAATGGGAGGAGATTATGTCAGACGCCTGGGTTAGGGAGACTATTCAATTAGGTTTCTCTCCCCAACCCCCGAGGTTTTTTTACGCTGTCCGGTTTCCAGGAATCCCGCTAAACAGGTTCTTATTGATTTGGCCATTGCACACCTGGAAATAAAAGCCATCCAGAAGGTGCCTGCGGACCAAATGGGAGAGTCATTTCAGACCGAGGGGTGCAATTCACTTAGGATTTTTGGAAAGAGTTTTTGAGCTTGATAGGTACCAAGCAGGGGTTGAGTTCAGTCCACCACCCGCAAACGAATGGTGGGTGTGAACGGGCTAACTCCGTATTAGAGCAGTACCTTCAGTGTTATT
Organism: Erythrolamprus reginae; assembly: GCF_031021105.1. Taxonomy (NCBI): domain Eukaryota; kingdom Metazoa; phylum Chordata; class Lepidosauria; order Squamata; family Dipsadidae; genus Erythrolamprus; species Erythrolamprus reginae. The sequence continues at coordinate 37,535,538 of NC_091956.1, read as the reverse complement.
TAAATTATCAACAGGACAATTGGAGCGAACTTTTGCCGTTCGCAGAAGTTGCATATAACAGTTCGCTACATAGTAGCACAGGATTCACTCCTTTTAAATTGGTAAATGGGCAGAAATGTATACCTATTCTGGAGTTACCCCAGGATGAGCCCAAACATCCTTCTTTAAAGGAATTGGTAACCCAGTTGAAAGCAAATTGGCCAGTAGCTCATAAAGCTCTTGATGAGGCTCATAATGCCCATAAGGCGCAGGTCGACAAAAAAAGGAGTTCTGGAGTGAATTACAAAGCGGGGGATAGAGTTTACCTCTCCACGAAGTTCTTTAAGGACTACGCAAAAGTTGAAGAAGTTGGGGGCGAAATATGTGGGGCCTTTCCCAATTGTGCAGGTGGTGAATTCGGTAGCTATGAAGTTGGACCTACCAAAAATATTAAGGAAGATTCACCCAGTGTTTCATGTTAGCACACATCCGACTTGCATCCTGCTCAAGGAGATCCCCTTCCACCTCTGCTCATCAAAGTAGAGCAACATTTTGATGTCAAAGAAGTTCTTGATTCTAGGAAACATAGAGGCAACCTTCAGTACTTAGTGGCGTGGAAACATTTCCCTGCAATCTCATGCTGAATGCGTGGATGAGAAACACATGAATGCCCAGAGGGAGATTGATCGTTTTAGAGTGAAATACCCTGAGAAACCTTAATGTATAATTGTGTATTTTGTTTGTTGTTGTTGTTTTTTGTCTCCCTTAGGACTAAAGTCCCTGTTCCAGGGGGTCTGAATGTCAACCTTCGCTATGTTTTCTGCATATCTCTACTCTTGGTTGCCAATAGTAATAGGGAGGGGTCTTGGGGTGAGGGGGGGAAGAGAACAGGAGACCCTATGAAGAGAGATAAGTTTCATTTTCCTTGAAACCAGGTGACGTGAAGGAGACCGTTAGAAGTTACATTTCATAAACGTGACATGGAGTGAGGATGCATCCACCTGATGGTCATGGACACTAGGGATTGGCCATTTTCCCAAAGGGGGGTCAAAATGGGTTTGATATACGCATGTATCACACAATTTTCTCCAGCCTTTGCTTTAACCTTGATTGCTTTCAGTTCTGATTTATGATAAATTCACTTTTGAACCTTAAAAAGGACTCTGAGTTTTATTTTTCTTAAATACTGACTGTAGTAGTTTGACTATTATACTATTTTTTTTCCTCACTGATTTTTTTTTAGTTGATTTGGAACATATACGGACTGTAAAAATGGATAAACACCTTCAATTTTGCCAGGAAAGTCATTCTAGCAGTCATTTTGTGTCAGCAAAGACAGGCGATTCTGTAAGTATTATCAATAATGTTATTTTAACAATATTGTTATTGTGCATTTTTGTGACTCTTCAGAGCTTGGTACCAATTTTGTACACTTAACATCAACTTTTAAAACTCGTTTGTTCATTTTAGATAAGATGTTATACTTCTCCAAAGGTGCCAACTGAGTATTTTTTTAAAAAAAACCGTTTGTTTCATTTTATTTGCACCTTAAGATTTTTTTCCTGTTATAAGTGTTTTTGTTATGAAAGCAAACAGATATTTAAATTGATATTAACTTGTATATGTGTGCATACACACACAATGTGATATTTTAATTAAAAAATAAATTTTACAGACATTTCTAAACTTCTGTTTGCTTTGTCATAGGGAACGGAGTGTAGATTAATGAGAAAAAAAATTAATTTCAACTACTGTATTGTAGAATGAGACTGCAGCATCTCTCTCTCTCTCTCTCTCTCTTTCTCTCTCTCTCTCTCTCTCTCTCTCTGTGTATTTGTACAATGCATTCAGAAAGTATTCAGACCCCCTTAACTTTTGAATATTTTGTTATGCTACAACCTGATTTACAGTTGTTTAAATTCATTTTTTTTCTCATTAATCTACACTCAGTACCTCATAATGACAAAATGAAAACAGAAATTTAGAAATGTCTGTAAATTTATTAACAACAAAAAACAGAAATATCACATTGCCATAAGTATTCAGACTGTTAAGTCAGTAGTTTGTTGAAGCTCCTTTGGCAGCAATTATAGCTTTGAGGGGTTTTTTGGCTGTGAGGCAACAAGCTTTGCATACCTGGATAGGGGGATTTTTTCTTCCTTGCAAATCCTCTCCAGCTGGGTCAGGTTCGATGGTGATTGTTGATGGACAGCCATTCTCCAATGCGCAGCTCAGGAGAGTCCAACTTGGGTTCAACTCTAGTCTGTTGCTAGGGACTGAGTTTAAAATTTAAATATTCAATAGGTTAATGCCTCCTAGCTGCCCAGAAGGCCAGTTTTTAAAACTCAGTTGTTGTGTAGAGACACATGAGTTTTTTCTCCCACACTTCTGTGTTTAATCCAGGTTGGACTCTCCTTCTTTTCTCCCTTTTTCCCCTTAATTTTTCAGGTAAGTTTAGAAAATTCAGGCTGGTTAGCCAGTATGCTGGCAAGAACCACCTTTTTTTTTTTTTTGCATGAAGCAATTCCCTTGGGTCACTGTCCTCCATGGATATAACCCAGTAGCTTCCGACAGCAAGCCCGGGCATCGGAGACAGCCCTTTCTGCAGAGAGCATGATCAACCTTTTCCAGTCGTGAGGGTCCACCCCTCCACTGGGCTTGACGATCTCCCCATTGTCTCAGCTTGTGGATTCCACGCTCAGCGACAGAGCTTGCCTTCACTAGTGCCTGCAGGCTAAAAAGCCTCTTTGCGTCATTCGCACCTTTCTTTTCAAGCCGGTTGAGCTGCCGGCATTGGAACGGCCGCTGTTTTTAAAGTCGCCTACGTCTTCTAAGTCAAAGACCAAGGCTGCTCAAACTTCCACTTCCTGGAAGGAAGGTGAGAAGAGGATAAAGGCTCTCAAAAGGCAAATGGAGCAGGTACAGAGGGCTTTGGTGACCCCATTCCCTCAACTACAGTTCCCTTGGGCCAGATGACCCTGCCATAATAGCCTCCTGGCACATCTCTGTTTTTGCCTGAGGTAGACCCTACTGGGACAGCCACTGAGACAGACTGGTCTCCAGAGTGCCATGAAGGGGCACCAATGTCCTTAACCCCAGCCCTTCTACCACCAATGGGTTAAGACTTGGGGACCACCCCTACTCATCTCTCACTTCAGACAAACCACAGGCAGGCACCATGTCTGCCCGGGTGCAGACATTTGGCAACAACTTTCACCTTCAATCCAGGATATGATAACTGACGCATATTTGCAAGGAATTGCCACGGTCATGCAGCAATGGCCATCTGTCACGCCAGCCAGAACAACACCTCAGGATCTGTGGTCCTCTATTCCAGTGCAGTACTCTGATCAGGAGTCAATGTCAGGTGGATAGAGAAGACAGAAGTGATCCAGATGATGACCTGTCCGAAGATGAGGATGCCATCCCTGAGCAACTGGTTTTCTGGGGCCTATTTAAGCCAGCCCTGTTTAAAACACTTTTGAACAAGGCAGAAGCCACTGTGAACCTAGGGGGTGCCACCAAGACATCTCAGCAATCGGTGGGCATTGATCCATCTGCCGGTCTCTTTTCTCAGCCTGAAAGGGAATCAGACTTTATCCCATTGTCAAAAATCCTTATTGAAAGCATTAAGCACTCTTGGGATCATCCAGCAGCAAGCCCTGGACCATCTGCCACTGAATTCTACGGCTTTGGGCCAGAGGTGGATTCAATTTCTTCTCGAAGGCCAGCCAGTGGTTAGCTTAGTCTCCAATGCTCTGGTACCAGCGGATATGGCAGAGGGCCTTAAACCTGAAGACTGCAAAGCAGAGAACCTCATTCGCAAATCCCACCAAATGGCTGCTTGGGCCTTGTGGGCAGTCTCGGCAGCCTCTTTCTTCAATCACACCTCAATTATGTGGTTGTGGGACATGCAGGCTAGGTTAGGCCCGGAGGATGCGAGAATCCACCAAGATTTGAACAAACTGTTGGTGGCAGTGGAGTTCTCAGCGGATGCAACCTTAAACGCGGCACAGTTCGCATCTAGATCCATGGTGGCCACAATGGTCTCCCATCGCCTACTGTGACTCAGGAATTGGCAAACTGACATGTGCTCCAAATGGCGCCTTGCAGCCTCCCCATTTTAGGGCACAAAGCTTTTTGGAGTATCCTTGACTCTATCCTAATTGAGGACAAGGACAAGCGCAAGGTTCTCCCGAGGGCCTATCACAGGGCAGACAGGAGATCAGCACCATACCTGTGATGGGAGCCCTTTCATGTGGACACTTCCTTGGGGCCCCACCCAGCCCCGAGGTTGTATAATCGGGAACCTTCAGACAGGACAGAACTGCCTTTCTTGATAGAAGCAGACAGTTCCCCCAGCAATCCCAGTCCAGATTATCCTTCCAGGACCGGCCTCCAAGGGATATCATAGGTCTAAGTGACTCCTCCTGAGACCTTTCCCATTGGAGGCAGACTTCAACAGTTTGCAACCCAGTGGGAGACCACTTCCACGGACTCCTGGGCTTTGGCCACTATAAAATACGGCCTACTGCTCGAGTTTCTACTATCACCTCAAAACAGGTTTATCGAGTGCCCCATTCATCCCCCCCCCCCCAAACGACTGCTATTGGAACAGAAGATCTACAATCTCTTGCAAATCTAAGCCATTGAATGGGTGCCTCAAAGACAAGAGGGATTGGGATTTTACTCCATTGTGTTCCTAGTTCCTAAGTCCTCAGGAGGTTGCTGCATGATCTTAAATCTCAGGCAATTAAATATCTATGTGACGTACCAGAGATTCAAGATGCAGTCCCTGATGTCTATCCTGGCCTGCATCTGCCACAATGATTGGCTCACCTCAATAGACCTCTAGGAGGCCTACCTCCATGTCCTGATCCATCCCACACAACAAAAGTTCCTCCGCTTCTGCTTAGCAGGGAACCATTTTCAATATTGGGCAATGCCTTTCGGACCGTGGCGTTCACCAGTCTTTTGGACGTAGTGACAGCAGACCTGAGAACTGTTCAATCCATCTCCAGGCATATCTGAACGACATAATTTTACTGTGAAGGTCACCCAGTCAAGTGCAAGCCGATCTCCACACTACAATGGAATCGCTCCAAAGACATGGGTTGTCCATCAATTTCAAAAAGAGTCATCTAGTACTCACAACCTCCGAGTCTACAGAGAGGGACAGCATACAAATCTAATAAATAATAACCTCACTCCAGCATCTGTGTACCATCATCAACATACAGTCAAGCCAGGTCTTCTTATCGCCAGACCATCAATGCAACATCATGAAGGCTGTACATCTCATCCACCTGAAACATTGTGTACCGCTATCCATAGTTCCCTCTAAGCTGAGCAGTGAGCAATCGCTCACTTAAAAATCATCATCAACTCAGAGTTTTCCAAACCTGCCCAGAAGCCGAGAGGGAAAGAGTGAGAGGGAAGGAGAGAGAGAAGAACAGAGGAAGAGAGAGAAACAGATAGAAAAAAGAGAGGAAGGAAAAGAGAAAGAAAAAGAATGGGAGTAAGGAAGAGAGAAAGAAAATCAAAATCTAGTTTGAAACTAGCTCAACTATTTAAGTGGCATTTTGATATTGATAGAGTTGCCCTATTATGAGCTCACTGTTATAGACACACAGTACAGTATTTTATTTTAAAATTCTCTGAGGCAAAACAGGGTGGGTGTTTTGTTTGTTTATTTATTTATTTATTTATTATTTCTGTGCCGCCCAGTCCCAAAGGGACTGCTGCTCAGACACTATACTTTTCCGCCCCCCCCCCAAAAAGAATAGAGGGAACACTGCCGCTATCCCATCTGTCCAGTCTCCTGGGAATGTTCATCCCCTGCATACATGTGGTGCCATGGGCAAGGCTACACTCCCACCCACTGCAGAGGTTCCTGCTGCCATTTCAAAAAGCAAAGACCAGCCACACCAACAAGTTGGTCCAGCCGTTAGCCAAGGTACGTCACTCCCTAGACTGGTGGACATCTCCTGCCCTTCTACGGGGGTCCCTTTTCAGGGAAAAGATGGGTATCACAATCACGACAGATGCCAGCCTTTGGGGATGGGGCACTCACACCTCCTTCCTGATGACCCAGGGTCACTGGACCACCAAAGACTTGAGGGAAACAAACATCAATTTCCAGGAGCTGAGGATGGCCACATTAGCGCTTTGGCACTTCTCCCATCTGATTGCAGACCACCCAATGGTCATCCTGACAGACAATGTGGCCACCCATTCCCATCACCTCAAATCTCTCCGGGCAGAACATATCTTGGGGAAGATGAATGTCAACATCCCAAATAGCATCTGAGAAATAAATCAGATTCCAGTCCATTTCTCTCACATAAGGTTTCATTTGTTATCAGAGCCATGTTGGTCACGCTATTGCCATTCCGATACTAACTTCTTTCCAGTACCTCACCCAGGTTAAGGTTCATCCCACATCCACACACCCACAGGTTCACCATGAGGACCAGTCTGTGTGCAGGGATTCCACTGTGTTCCCCTTTTCTTCAGTTGATACAGAACAAAAGATGACCTTGGGCTCTAAGAAAGGAATTTCTTGTGGCTAGTAACTTTCCCCTCTCATTCAACTACCCCTCCCAATTCCCCTAATACTGTGCTACTGTGGCAGGTCAAAGTCTCTAACTCCACATGATGTCTTCAGCCTGACAGGCACCACTACACCCTTTGCAAAGAACCACCTCTTGAAACAATAGAATAAAACAAATAGGAGTTAGTCCCGCTTTTAACCCCCCCCCCCCATAGGGACACTCAGACTTGGTTGGATAACCTATCAGCCTTGACATCCCAACTCTTAACCCAGGTAGCCTCCGACAGAGGGTGCCCCTTCCAATGAATCAAGTACTGCAATTTACCCCAGAAAATGTGAGAATCCAAAATCTTTTCCCCCTTGTATTAGTACAGGGGGAGGGGCAACTGTATACATACCTGATGTTGTTCCCAATCACTGGCTTAAGCAGGCTGCAGTGGAATACAGAGTAAATTGTCCCTAGGATTCTAGGCAATGCAAGCTGCACCGTGACCGGGTTGATTACTTTCACAATTGGGAAAGGGCCTAGAAATTTAGGACCTAGCTTTTTGCTAGGCAGCTTTAACCAAATGTATTTGGTGACAGGAAAACCTTATCTCCCAATCTAAAAGGGAGTTGGAGACTGGCGTTTCTCTGCTTGTTTCTTGTAGGCTTGCACTGCCTCTGCCAGTGCTTTCTTGGTGTCCTCCCATCCTCTCTTCAGTTTCTCCATCCATTCCACCAACATGACGGATGAGGGAAGTTCTTTAGGTACTTCCAGCATGGGAATGAAATCTTGTCCGCCGATGACCTGGAAAGGAGTTAATCCCGTATTGCTGTGTACGGAGATGTTTTATGCTATTTCCGCAAAAGTCAGCAGTTCAGCTCAATTGTCTTGCTGGTAACTCACATAACATCTGAAGTATTGTTCCGCTAGGGTGTTAGCTTTCTCAGCTGCTCCATTTGTGGAAGGGTGGAACGCAGACCTTGGGTGGAACCAATGGCATAGATGAATTCTTTCTTGCCATTGGGTGGAACCAATGGCATAGATGAACCCCCCAACCTGATATGATTCTACAGGGGAATCCATGCAACCTTTAAATGTGTTTTAGGAATAACGTAACCAGATGTCTGGCTGTGGGTGGTCCCAAACAAGAAATGAAATTATCTTGTTTGGAAAATAAATCAATGACAGCCCAAATAACAGTGTTACCCTTGCTCTCAGTGAGTTCCATGATGAAATCCATCGCTATTTCTTTCCAGGGTCTGCTAGGGTTGGTGACTTGCTGCAGCAACCCTGGAGGTTTTCCGGGGCTGTTTTCTGGTGGCACAAGTGGCACAAGTCCTTACATAATCTTTGACTTCTGTTCTCATCCTAGGCCACCAGAACTGCCTCCGCGCCAGATGCAATGTTTTCAGGAACCCAAAGTGGCTCCCTAATCTGGAATCATGACTCTGTTGGAGAATCTCTAATCACAGGCAGGAAGGCACATATAATTTGGTTCCCTTCCAAACCAACCCTTCCCTCAGTGTTAGGATTTGTTGAACCACTGGTCAGTTGGCAACACTTACTTCAATTTGTTCTCCCATTCCTTTTCCCTTGGTGAGGGTTGTCTCCTAGTTTGGTCTCAGGTGTGGACAGGTGCAACTTTCTCTTTACTTCCCAAAGGTAGGGGAAGACATGGGATGATTGGATGGCTTTCTTCCTCTCTTTGGCTTTTATATTGGGGTTTTTGTGACAAAGCCTCATCAAAGAGATTCTTCCTAGCTGGGATATGTTTCAGTGTGAAGTTGAAACATCTGAAGTACTGGGCCCAGCAAACTTGCTTAGGAGAAAGCTTGCGAGGGGTCTTTAATGCCTCAAGGTTCTTATGATCAGTGCACACCTCGAAAGGAATTGTTCTGCCTTCTAGGAAATGCCTCCTTGTCTCCAGTGCCACACGTATAGCAAAAGCTTCCTTTTCCCATATGGCCCATCTCCTTTCGGTAGGGGTCAGCTTTTTGGAAAGGTATGCACACGGTAGCAGATGTCCCTATTGGCACATCACTGGCATCTGACTAAATCACAAACTTTCGCTCTGGGTTAGGGTGTTGCGGGATTGGCTCCTCTGCAAAAAAAATATTTTGAGCCCTTCAAAAGCCTTATGGCATTCCATTGTCCACCTAATATACTGAGATTGTTTGGGCTTAGTAGGGGTTGCCCCAGTTAGGGGCAAAGCAACTTCAGTGAAAGCTGGAGTGAACTATTGGTAGAAATGTGCAAATCCTAAGAAACTCTGTAATTGTTTGTGTGTGCAGAGAGCTTGCCAATCAAGCACAACCTTCGCCTTAGTGGGGTCCATCTCTATGCCTTTGTTTGAGATGTGGTATTTCAAATAGTCTACTGATGTCTTGTGAAATTCACATTTGGAAAGTTTTACATAAAGCTTTGCCAAAAGTTTCTTCAAGACTTGTCTCATCAATTTGATGTGGTCAGACAGATTCTGGCTATAGATAAGAATGTTATCTAAATACACGAGCCTCCCATTGTAAAGGTGGGCATATAAGACTTCGTTTATGTACTGCATGAACACAGCTGGGGCTCCCTTCAGGCCAAATGGCATAACAATAGGCAGTGGAAAGTGGTTTTCCACTCATCTCCTTCCTTTATTCTGATGCGGTAATAAACCTCTCTTAAATCCAATTTCGTGAATATTTTCCCCTTGCCTAGATGGTTTGAGTAAGTCCTTCATATGGGGGAGAGGATAAGTGTTTTGCTCGCACAATGCATTTAAATTTCTAAAATCAACCACTAGGCGGTTCCCTCCATCCTTTTTCTCTTTAAAGAGAACTGGGGCTGCTATTCTGGAATTAGCAGGCTAAATTAATCCCCTTTTTAGGTTGGTTCAAATTCTATTGCACAGTCTATTGGTCTGTGAGGGGGCAGTTCATTGCAATCTTCCTCACTGAAAACTTTTTCCAAGTCTCTGTATTCAAGGGGCACTTTTTGGAGATCTGGGAGTGTTTCCTCCTTCATCGCAGCAGCTGTTAAGGAGCCGTCTGTTTCCTCCTGGGGAGGGGTATTCCTCCTGCCAGTCTCTGGAAGAAGGGTAGGGCCGATGTGGAGGGCAAGCTTGAGATATCCATCCTCCCACCTAATGGTGGGGATCCATTTGCTCAGCCAGGCCAGACCCAATATGACTGGTTCTGACATCTTGGGGACGACTGTCAACTTCAGAAATTCATGTTTTCTGCCTATTTGAAACTCCATTAACTCTGTCAGGAGTGTAGCTGGAACTCCGCCTACTAGTGAGCCATCCACTTGTTGGAAATGGATGGGGTTGGCTAAAGGTCTGGTTTGGATTTTTAATTTCTCTAATACTGTTTTGCTGATAAGGCATCTTGAGCACCCTGTATCTATAAGAGCTCGTATTTCTTCCTCCCCCATGGTCATTACTTTAATCTTTGCTTTAATGAGGAACGGATGGACGGGCTCACTCACTATGGGGTCATCTACTCCACTATCATTCCAGTCAGGGGTGAGTCTTGAAGGAATGGTTTCTTCACCCTCAGGGAAATCCTCAGGAAGGAAGAGCTCCGTTGTTTGAAAAGCCCAGCGACGCGGCTCCGAGGTTTTTCCAGGTTTTCCTTCTGCTACTGAGCATGGCTTAGGGTTTGGGGGGAGAGAGGGGGGCCAAGCAGTCAGCCCCCTTATGGCCAGTCTGCTCTCACCGATAGCATTTTATTCCCCTCATGGCCTCTGAGTAAGTGTGGCCCAGCTGACGAGGGAAACGACGGCATCTTAAAGGTCTGTGTAGGGTACGGCAAGGGGGTATGTTTCTTCTCAGCACGAATAATATCATCCAGAGTGATAGCCATGGCATACCACTTTTGAATAGCCCATGGAACACACACACACACACACATTTCACAAGCCTTTCTCAAATCTGGGTCAAGAGCATTTTTAACAGTATGGACCAAAAGTCTTCTGGCCATTCTCTCAACTTGCTGGCAGCCCTTCTGAATTCCCCAGCAAAATCCTTCACAGGTCATCCTGACTGTCTTAACCCTTATATTCTATTCGGGTCTATTTGACCCGAAATTTAATTTGAGATCCTGTACAATTTTTTTCCTGCAGATCTGAAACTTGTGATTAAGTGACTTTGCCTCATTTTTTTTTCTGGGTATAAAATTTTTCTTTGTTTTTCTTTCAGCATACAATAAAACAACATGAGCAATAAAAAACACAGAATCAATGCTTAAAATAATAATTAATAATATTTCTTAGATATGTTAAACATTCAAAGAGAGAGAAAAGCGCTAATAATACTTTCAATATGTACTTTTTATCCTGTTCTTTGCTAAGTTAATTAAAATTAACCACACATGAGATATATTTCATCTACAAATTATAAAATCTAGTCCCTTATATTCCCTTTTCCTATTTATAATAAAACAAAAACATCTTAACATCTTAGCTCAATAACTAATTTAATCCTTTCATCTTTGCCTCATTTGAGGGGTTCTTACTATGAGTGTTTTTGTTTTGTTTTTTTCTTAGTTTTTGGTGGGCGCAGTTACTATACAGTTCTGGGTCTATTTGACCCAAAGAGTATTACAGGTCTGAAATTTGTGGTTAATTGACTTTTACAGGTCTGAAACTTGTGAATGATTCACTTTTCCTCATTTGAGGGGTTCTTACTATGAAAAAATAGTTTATTAAATTTCACATTTAAAAAGGGGTGAAAGGGGAAGGGGGTGAGGGTCAAAAGAAGTAAAGATGATAGGCAGGTGATTACATCATTGTAAAAGTAATTCTGAAATATATGGAAAATTATGAATGATATAAGTAATTATCTTGCAAAAAGAATTACATTTCATAGCAATAGATACAAAGTGTATTTGCAACATATATAAAGTATTTGCATATAGTATATGCTAACTAGTAAGTAACTAAGTAGTAAGTAGACCACCATTATAATAGACCCTGAAAAAAAGAAAGAAATGGGGGAATCAAAAAGGAAGTTTAGAATAGAAAAAGACAAGTATAGAAAAAAAGAAAGAGGATAAAGTGAATCTGAATGATTGCAGACGTTTGTAGGATATGCAACATAATAGTATGTTGGAGTAGTAGGTGTAGATGGTAAAAAAAATATAAAAAGTTAATAAAAAATAGGTTAAGATAGAAGTAGTTAGAGAAGTAAAGAATTATGTTACAAATATTTTATCTTTAATGTTGAATTGGTTATTGTTGGTATTTGGATTAATTATAATAGTATCTAATATTTTCATTTAGAGCTGTAAAAGATGGGGTGCATTTACTAATCTTAACAGGTAACGGATTGGTATTTTTTTGCTGCAATCCATTGATACCACTTATCCCATATTTTATAAAATCAGATTCTTTTTTGTCTTGAATTTCCATAGTAATTTTGGTCATCTCAGCACATTCCATTATTTTAGTAATAACTGTTAGAGTTGAGGGGATTATTCCCTGCTTCCAGGTTTGAGCATATATGATTCTGGCAGCTCCTAGAATTTATAATATAATATATTTTTCTTGACATGTGAATTTTTGTCTAAATATTTCTAGTAGAAATAACTCCGGTTTGGGTGTTACATCAATTGATATGACTTGGTCCATTAGAGCTTTAATATCCTTCCAGAATTTTTTAGCGTAGGTACAGGTCCACCATAGGTGGTAATATGTCCCTGGTTTTGCTTTACATTTCCAACATTTGGTTGATAAATTCGAAAACATTTGCCGGAGGTGCCATCGGTAAAACATTTTTAGTTGGTTTTCTTTATTGGACATTGCTAGTGTCCTTTTGTAGTTGGTGCTCCATATTTTATCCCATTCTACTAGATTGATCATGTAGCCAAAATTCTGGCACCAAGAAATCATGCAGCCTTTAACTTGTTCTTCACAATTATCTACCAATTATGGTAGAGGTATAAAAATCTTGGTAGGATGTTGCATTTAATAGCGAATATTTTCCCCATCAGGGAGAGTTTCAGATTTGACCATCTTAGCAGATCTTTCTGTACCTCTTTAAGTAATTGATCGTAATTATCTTTTTTTATGGTAGTATAATTTGACGTCATCCATATTCCCAAGTATTTGATCTTTTAAACTATCTTTATGTTAATCGAATCCTCCAAAATTATAATTTGTTTTGGGGACATGTTTTTAGTTAGAATTTGAGTCTTTGTCTTATTAATTTTTAAACTGGTTACTTCACCAAATTTATATATTTCCTTTAGTAAAATCGGAGCCATTTCTATTGCATCCTGTATAATGAAGACAACATCGTCCGCGAAGGCTTGTAGTTTGAATTGTTCTTTTTTAATGTTGATACCTTGGACTAAATTATTGTTTCTTATGTTATTTAAGAGTGTTTCAATGGCCAAAATAAAAATCAATGGAGCTAGGGGACATCCTTGAAGTACTCCTTTTGTTATTGGTATTTTTTCAGTAATTTCATTATTGAAAAGAATTTTTGCAGATTGTTGAGAATAGTTTTAATTAAATTAAGGAAATTTTCACCAAAGTCCATATATTCAATTTGTGAAGTAAAATATTCCCATTGTAAACTATCAAATGCCTTCCTTAAATTGATAAACATTAAAGCTGCTGGTTTATCAAAGTTTTTATCGTAATATTCAAGGGTGTTTAATATTATTCTTGTATTATTTGTTATGTTTCTTGAGGGCAAAAATCCATTTTGATCTGAGTGAATTATAGTGTTTAATATTTTCTTAAAACGGTCTGTGATTATTGAAGTAAAGGTTTTATAATCAGTGTTGAGCAATAATATTGGTCTATAATTTTCGAGATGTTCCCTATTCTGGTTATCTTTCGGAATTAACATTATGTATGCTTCAGACCAAGATTGAGCTAATTTGGCGTGTAACAATGCATAATTGTAAATATGTAATATTATGGGTTGAAATATATCTATATGCTATTTATAGAATTTGGCGGGAATTCCATCAGGACCGAGAGTTTTATTGTTTTTTTGTTTTGCAATAGCAATTTGGAGTTCCGTAATAGTAATTACATCGTTTAGCATAAGTGTTTGTTCATCTTTTATTAGCATTTTTTCAGTTTGTTATAAGTAGTTTAGTATTGTTTTATTATCTATTCCTACGGTGTTGTACAGTTGTTCATAGAAGTCGTGTATTATTTGTCTTTTATCAGTATTACTAGATTTCAAGTGTCCGAAATTGTTGTATAATGTTTCGATGTTCTTATCTAATTTTTGATGAGCTAGTTTGGAAGCTAACCATCGACCCGGTTTGTTGGTGGATTCAAAATAGATTTGTTTTGCCATTTTTAATTTATGGGAAAGTTGCTGTTGTGTTATTAAATTCATTTGATGTTTAATGGTTTTTATTTCTGCCAGTGTTGAGGTATTTTGAGGGTCCTTTGCAAAGCCCTTTCCGTGTGTTCTAAAGATATATTTAGTTTTTGTAAGTTCTCTTGTTTTTCTTTTATTTGATGAGTAAGATATACAGTGTTCCCTCGATTTTCGCGGGGGATGTGTTCCGAGACCGCCTGCAAAAGTCGAATTTCCGTGAAGTAGAGATGCGGAAGTAAATACACTATTTTTGGCTATGAACAGTATCACAAGCCTTCCCTTAACACTTTAAACCCCTAAATTACAATTTCCCATTTCCTTAGCAACCATTTAGATTATTACTCACCATGTTTATTTATTAAAATTTATTTAAAATTTTTTATTAAAGGCAGATGAATGTTTGGTGATGACATATGATGTCATCGGGTTGGAAAACGTGGTATAGGGAAAAAACCCGCAAAGTATTTTTTAATTAATATTTTTAAAAAACCGTGGTATAGACTGTTCGCGAAGTTTGAACCCGCGAAAATCGAGGGAACACTGTATAGATTCCTTGAATAAAGGCTTTGGTAGTATCCCAAACTTGTTGTGAGGTTTCACCGTTACAATTGCATTCAAAGAAAGTAGTTAGTTCATGTTGTATTTTTTCTTGGAATTGTTGTTGGTTAATAATTGATGAGTACATGGACCATGTTTGTGATTGGTTGTTTTTTAGTTTTCTGAAAATTATTAGTAGAGGGTTATGGTCTGCCCAGGTAGTGTTCTGTATTTGTATATCTATAGCTTCATTTAAAAATTGTATGTTGGACCAAGCCATCTCGATACATGAGAAAGATTTGTGTGGTGGGGAAAACAAAGTGTATTGTTTAGAGTCAGGGTGGTAGTATCTCCAAATATCTTTTAGTGCAAATTCATAGGCTAAAGAGTCTTCTTTAATTTGTGTTTGGAAGTATCTTCTTTAATTTGTGTTTGGAAGTGCCTTTATAGTCCTTAATTCTGTTTGAGATGGAGTTAAAGTCTCCAATTATAATAAAATTTGTTATATCCAATTCTAAAAAATTTTAATGAAGATTTTTAAAGAAGATAGATTGGTTGGTGGAGGGGGCATATATTCCTATAATGTTAATTTTCTTATATCCTAAATTTAATTGTACTATAGGTGTTTGATCGGTTTGATCAGCATAAATAAATTTTGGAAAAAAGGTCTTTTTAACATATACAGTAATACCTCATCTTATGAACTTAATTGGTTCCGGAAGTAGGTTCGTAAGGCGAAAAGTTCGTAAGACGAAACATTGTTTCCCATAGGAAACAATGTAAAAGCAATTAATGCATGCAAAAAGAAAAAAAATCGCAAAATGGCCCTCCGCTCGGCGCCACCGCCCGGCTGTCACCTTTTAAAACAGCCGGGGGGGCTTCTCGGCGTTCTCCCAAACGCCGAACCCGGAAGTTCGGGTTCGGGTTTCGGAGGCCGCCGAGAAGCGCCTGGCTGTTTCAGAAATCCGGACATCTTCATGACGTCAAATCTCCGCCCATGGAATTCTCTATTGGGATTCCCCACCTCCTTTCCAGCCTCCAGATCGGCCAAAAACGCCACCTCCGATTGCAAAAATGGTGCTCCGCCGCGCGCCGCCGCCCGGTTGTCACCTTCTGAAACAGCCGGGCGCTTCTCGGCGGCCTCTGGAACCCGAACCCAAACTTCCGGGTCCGGCGTTCAGGAGAACGCCAAGAAGCCCCCCGGCTGTTTTAAAAGGTGACAGATGGGCGGCGGCGCCAAGTGGAGCACCATTTTGCGATCTGCGGTGGGTTCGTAAGCCGAAAAAAGTTCGTAAGAAGAGGCAAAAAATTTCTGAACCCCAGGTTCGTATCACGAGGGGTTCGTATCACGAGGTACCACTGTATTGCTATGCCTCTTTTTCTGACTGAGGCCGATGCGGTAAATAGTTCTCCAATACTGGGAAAATATAGTAAATTCACCTCATCTTTTAAAATGTGTGTTTCTTGGAAACATACTATATCATAGTTATAATTGATTAATTTGTGAAAAATTTTAATTCTCTTTTTCTGCAAATTTAAACCATTGATGTTAGTAGAAAATAGTACGATCTGATTTTGTGATGAGTTAGTGTATGACTTCCTTCACTTTCTCTCTTTGGGCTTCTGCCTTTGCTCGGGTTGTTGGTCCTCTCGTCGTCCAGTTGTTTTACTTGGGGGTCCTTATCTAATAAATTGTCCTCTGAGCTAAGGTCTTCAGAGATAAATTAATCTCTATTATCGTCTTCTCTTGATCTTATGTCTTCTGTTGTTTTGAACATTTGGTCATAGAATTCTTTTGCTTCTTCAGGTGATGTGATTTTGTATTTTTTATCAGAGTCACCATTATGCCTTCAGGAATAAGCCATCTGAATGGAATATTGTTCTTGTTTAATTTGTTGACTATCATCTGATACGGCTTTCCTTTGTCTCTGACACGCCTTGGTATTTGTCGAAGAACAACAATTTCTCTTCCTTTATAAGATACCTTATTTTCTTTAGACATATTATATACCTCGTCTCGGATGTTTCGTTTGAGAAATCTTATATGAACTTCCCTGGAAGTCTGTGGCGCCTTGCATAAGATGTCAAGATTCGATAGATTTTGTCTGTATGATCAATCATTTCTTGGGGAGTCTTGCCAGTTATGTTTGCAAATATCTCAGCCATTGTGTGGGGGAGATCTTGGTGTTCCAATTCCGTAACATTTTGAAAGTGTAGGAAGTACAGTGATCTCTCGGTTAGCGCGGGGGTTACGTTCCAAGACCTCCCGCGCTAACCGATTTCCGCGTTATATTGGATGCGGAAGTAAAAACACCATCTGCGCATGTGCACCATTTTTTTCATGGCCGCACATGCGCAGATGGTGGAGTTTGTGTGTGGGCGGCGGGGAAGACCAAGGGAAGATTCCTTCAGCCGCCCAACAGCTGATCTGCTCCGCAGCGCGGAAGCAGCGAGGAGCCGAAGATGGGGTAAAGGCAAAGGGGAAACCCCATCTTCGGCTCCTCGCTGCTGCCGCGCTGCGGAGCGGATCAGGTGTTGGGCGGCTGAAGGAACCTTCCCTTGGTCTTCCCGCTTGCCGCTTGCCAGTCCACACACGCCCCCCTGGATGAGCCGGCCACAGGGGCGAGGGGTGGGGATGAAGGGGCAGGACTTCCCGGGCGGAAGGCATGCTCGGCTCTGCCGCTCCAGCCTCTTTCGGCCGAGCCTCCCCGGCCAAGCAGCCAGGGAAGTCGAGCCAGGCGTGGCGGCGGCAGCGCTGCTTCTCCGGTCGCCCGGTCCTCTCCTGCCTCCTGCGCCGATGTTCCCCGCTGCGACGGAAGGCAGTCGCTTGGCTAGGGAGGCTCGGCCGAAAGGGGCTGGAGCGGCAGAGCCGAGCACGCCTTCCGCCCGGGAAGTCCTGCCCCTTCATCCCCACCCCTCGCCCCTGTGGTCGGCGGGGATGAAAGGGCAGGACTCCCTGGGTGGAAGGCGTGCTCGGCTCTGCCGCTCCAGCCGCTTTCGGCCGAGCCTCCCTAGCCAAGCTTCTGCCTTCCGTCGCAGCGGGGAACATCGGCGCAGGAGGCAGGAGAGGACCGGGCGACCGGAGAAGCAGCGCTGCCGCCGCCACGCCTGGCTCGACTTCCCTGGCTGCTTGGCCGGGGAGGCTCGGCCGAAAGCGGCTGGAGCGGCAGAGCCGAGCACGCCTTCCACCCAGGGAGTCCTGCCCTTTCATCCCCGCCGACCACAGGGGCGAGGGGTGGGGATGAAGGGGCAGGACTTCCCGGGCGGAAGGCGTGCTCGGCTCTGCCGCTCCAGCAACTTTCGGCCGAGCCTCCCCGGCCAAGCAGCCAGGGAAGTCGAGCCAGGCGTGGCGCTGGCTGTCAACTTTTCTTTTTAGCACTGGGGAGGCAAGTCAGCTCCTGCCCAGTTTTAAAAAGAAAAGTTGACAGCCAGCGATTGTTCCGCTGCCGCCAGCATGGCCTGGCTGGCAGCGGAAGATGTAACGGAGCCCACGGGGGATTCGCCTTCCTCCCACCCGCAGCCGAGACTGATTGTGGGCTCCTTCGCAACCTCGGAGAGCTTCCGGGGCATGAAAGCTCACGAAAACCAGGAAGCTCTCCGAGGTTGCGAAGGAGCCCACGATCAGTCGGCTGCCGGCGGGAGGAAAGCGAATGCCACGGGGCTGGGCTCGGCTCCCCCCTCGGCTCCCCCCCTTACCAGCCCCGCCGCGGAAGGCTCCATTCTGTTCCCTGCCGGCCCGATTGAGCGGCCGGCGGTCTCCATTCAGGGAACAGAATTAAAAAAAAATTATTTTTTAATATTTTATTTTTTTAAATAATATTTTTTGAAAAACCGCGTTGCAGCGTTTCGCGCTAATCGAGAACGCGCAAGTCGAGGGACCACTGTACAGTGATTTTTCTAATTCCAGGTTAATTATTGATTCTTCTAAGTTTTATTGATGTACAGTAATACCCCGGTTATTGCGTCCCCAACCATTGCGAACAGGGTAATTTGCGATTTTTCAACCCGGAAGTCAAAACACCATCTGCGCATGCGTGCCCTTTTTTCTATGGGCACGCATGCGTAGATGGCGCCCGGCAGATCAGCTGCTGGGCGGCTTCCCTGGGTCTTCCCCCTCTTGCTGGCGGGAGGGCGAGCAGCGGGCATCAGCAAGGAGTTTCCCCACCGCCCACGCAAACTCCTCGCTGCCGCCCGCCCTTCGCCCGCCCACGCCGTTCATTCTCGCCGCTTTGGAGCTGAGTCCTGAAGCGAATTCGCTTCAGGACTCAGCTCCAAAGCGGCGAGAGGGAGCGCCAGCGAACGGTTTGTCCGCGCTCCCTCTCGCCGCTTTGGAGCTGAGTCCTGAAGCGAATTCGCTTCAGGACTCAGCTCCAAAGCGGCGAGAGGGAGCGCCAGCGAACGGCCTGCCTGCCCGCTAGTGAGGAGCCGAAGATTGGGGGCAGCGCGGCTGTTTTAAAACGTCGCCACCGCATGGGGGGCTTGCCAGCACCCCCCGGACCCCCAACCTGGGTTTGGGGGGCTGCTAGGAAGCCCACCATGCCGGCGGCGACGTTTTAAAACAGCCGCGCCGCCCCCAATCTTCAGCTCCTCGCTAGCGCTGCGGAAGTAAAAACACCATCTGCACATGCGCAGATGGTGTTTTTACTTCCGCAGCGCTACTTCGCAAAAACCCGCTCGTTGCGGGGGGTCCTGGAACGGAACCCTCGCAACGAGCGGGGGATCACTGTATTCAGTTCTTGCTTCATTGAATTGTAGCCGCGTGTTTACCCTGTCGTTAGTTTCTTCTATGTTTTTTATTCTTTGGACATTCTGTGTTAGTATCCCTTGGACTTCTTCCATTATTCTATCAAGTTTTTCCATGCGCTCATCAAGGTGTCCCACATGGTCTATTTTTTTAATGTCCTCCTTTATTGCTCCCATAGATCCAGTTAGGACATCATAGTTGCGGTCTATCGACTCTTGCATCGTAATCATCATGTCAAAGAGTGAATTTAAATTGATTGTCGGTGTTGATTGTGAGGGTTGCACCGTAGATGGTTTTTCTGCTAGTGCCATTCCTGTGGTATGCTGGGAAATAGGAGTCGGTGTGTTCTTCTTCCAAGATTTTGTTATAGTGGATTGAGTCGAAGAGGACATCTTGAATTTGTTCAAAATGAGGTCCAATGTGATCATACAGTTTTGAGAATTAGTTATAAAAGGGAATTTGTAAAGATGGTTAGTAGTAAATATTAGTACTTTAAGAAGAGAGTACAAATTATAAGACAAAGTATGAAAGTATCAAATTGTCAAAAAGGATCAATAAATTCTATAGAACAATTCTACTATATATTACAGTATTTAGTAAACTTTAACAAATATGTTATATATATTTTGTTTAATTAATTAGTTAATTAATTCAAAGGTATATTATCTACTATAGTAAGTTATAAATTTATGTAGATAGGTACAAATAGATTAACCCTGTTCTCTATAAAAGTGAGTAAAAGGTATCTAAGTATCTATTATTTATATATCTTTAAGATAGTAATTCTATAAATATAGGAATACAACAAGAAAAAAAGGAAAAGAAAGAGAGATATACAGGTTCAAGTTTTAATTTATAAGATATCTAATAAGCAATGCTAATAAGTAATACACATTAATCTAAGTTAATATAAATGTAATATAAATTCAATATATATTTAAGTTTAAGTATTAAATAGTTTTCTAAATAGAAAAAATAACAGCAGTAATGAAGTATAGTAGTAATTTCTTCTTAGGTATTTATAGGGTTCTATTAGTTGCTTGTAGTAAATTGCAATAGATCCTGTAAGTGTAGAAGTTGTATGGCTGGTTTTAGGTGATGCAATCCCAGGTTAATCCAATATGTGATGTAATAATTCAGTAAGTAAATTAATCCCAATAGTCAGCAGTTATGTCTAATGAAATCGAAATGGATTCAGAGTAATTAAACAGTTGGGTAATTAATCAGAGGGGAATAGTCTGTCTTTGTTGTTGAAATAATCCAATAATGATGAAATCCAAGTGATGAAATATTCCAAATGTTCGATGTCTAAATATCCAATAACAATGTCTAAATATCCAATAACAAGTCTTATTGATATAAGAAATGTCATCTGAGTAGCGTCTGAATATCCAGTAAATAAGTCACATACGTCTACGAAATAGTTACGTCAAGAAAAAAAAGAGAAAACGCAAAAAAGGCAGTAATTCCAAAATGGGGGGGGGGGACGGACAATGTAGAGTAGACACAGGAAAAGTATATAGGAAGGGTATTGTTGTGGTTAGCTCTGGCCCAGCTCCTGCCCCAAGGACTGGGGATGTGGGGGAGACATCCACATGCTGCAGGCCTTTTTTGCCCCCGGTGGAATCCACTGATGAAGGCTCCTCTGACCAAGAAGACATGAGTGACAGGGAGGAGGAGAGTGTGGCAGACAGCTCAGAAGGAGATCAATTATCTAGCTCCTCCTTGGATTCAGAACAAGAGTTAATGATACAGCTATGCATGCGGAGAATGATACATAGGCAACAACAACTGAGAGATTATTATCAAAGAAAATGAGGCCACCTGTGGTTGGGTGGGACTGTGGTAATTAGTGAGGCTGCTATAAAGAGCAGCCTGTGGGTTTGGCCATTGTGGAGGATTATCTGATTGTTGTGTTTCGTGACTGCTTTACTGACTTTGACCTTTTGTGTGCTGATTTTTCCCTGCTTTGAAACTAAACCAGAGCAAAGTGTATTTCACTTTGTGAAAGAAGAAGGACTGTGAATTGCCTCACAGCTGCAAGCTAAGTATCACAGATACTTAGGAAACAGTTATATTGGATCTGGCCTGGATGGACAAATGGACTCCCACCTTTCGTTGGGAGGGTGGACATCATAAACTTTTCATCCTCTTGGGCTCTAACCCTTTTCTAGAGACTGACAGGGGAAAACCTCCTCCCCAGGAAGAGCCAGCTGGGTCCTTAGCAGCAGTTGCAATGAAGGAAAGAGCATTTCCAGATCTCCTGAAGGTGCCCTAGGAATACAAGGACTTGGGAAGAGTTTTCAGTGAGGAAGATTGCAATGAACTGCCCCCTCACCGACCTACAGACTGTGCAATAGAATTTGAACCAGAGGCAACTCTCCCAAAACCTAGGATGTACGCAATGTCACCGAAAGAATTGGGAGAGCTGAGAAACTACATAGACACCAATTTAAAGAGGGGATTCATCCAGCCCGCAAATTCCAGGACAGCAGCACCTGTTCTCTTTAAAGAGAAGGACGGAGGTGTTCACTTAGTCGTTGACTTCAGGAAAATTAATGTGGTATGTGTGCAGAACACTCATCCCCTCCCCCTCATGAAGGACGTACTAAATCATCTAGCCAAGGGAAAATACTTTACCAAGTTGGACTTAAGGGAGGCTTATTACCGCATCAGAATAAAGGAAGGGGATAAGTGGAAAACCGCTTTCAACTGCCCATTAGGGAGTTTCCAATTTCGGGTGATACCATTTGGCCTGAAAGGGGCCCCTGCGGTGTTCATGCAGTACATAAATGAAGTTCTACACGCCCACCTCTACAACGGGGTTCTTGTGTACTTAGATGAAATCCTTATCTACAGCCAGAACCTCCCTGACCATGCCAAATTGGTGAGGCAAGTCTTGAAGAAACTTTTGTCTGCTAAGCTCTATGTGAAACTTTCCAAGTGCGAATTTCACCAGACGTCAGTAGACTATTTGGGATACCACATATCTAGCGAAGGCATAGAGATGAACCCAACCAAGGTGAGGGCAGTGCTTGATTGGCAAGCTCCCTGCACACACAAGCAATTACAGAGTATTTTAGGATTTGCAATTTTTTACCGGCAATTCATTGCAGCTTTCGCAGAAGTTGCCTTACCCTTAACCGAATTACTAAAGACTGGGTCAGCCCCTACTAAGCCAAGACCCTCTCAGCCAGTCAGGTGGACGATGGAATGCCAAAAGGCTTTAGAAAGGCTCAAATGATTTTTTGCAAATTAGCCCATAGAAACATAGAAGTCTGACAGCAGAAAAAGACCTCATGGTCCATCTAGTCTGCCCTTATACTATTTTCTGTATTTTATCTTAGGATGGATATATGTTTATCCCAGGCATGTTTAAATTCAGTTACTGTGGATTTATCTACCACGTCTGCTGGAAGTTTGTTCCAAGGATCTACTACTCTTTCAGTAAAATAATATTTTCTCATGTTGCTTTTGATCTTTCCCCCAACTAACCTCAGATTGTGTCCCCTTGTTCTTGTGTTCACTTTCCTAATAAAAATACTTCCCTCCTGGACCTTATTTAACCCTTTAATATATTTAAATGTTTCGATCATGTCCCCCCTTTTCCTTCTGTCCTCCAGACTATACAGATTGAGTTCATTAAGTCTTTCCTGATACGTTTTATGCTTAAGACCTTCCACCATTCTTGTAGCCCGTCTTTGGACCCGTTCAATTTTGTCAATATCGTTTTGTAGGTGAGGTCTCCAGAACTGAACACAGTATTCCAAATGTGGTCTCACCACATTTTATATAGCGGGATCATAATCTCCCTCGTCCTGCTTGTTATACCTCTAGCTATGCAGCCAAGCATCCTACTTGCTTTCCCTACCGCCTGAGTGCACTGTTCACCCATTTTGAGACTGTCAGAAATCACTACCCCTAAATCCTTTTCTTCTGAAGTATTTGCTAACACAGAACTGCCAATACAATACTCAGATTGAGGATTCCTTTTCCCCAAGTACATTATTTTATATTTGGAAACATTAAACTGCAGTTTCTATTGCTTTGACCATTTATCTAGTAAAGCTAAATCATTTACCATATTACAGACGCCTCCAGGAATATCAACCCTATTGCACACTTTAGAGTCATTGGCAAATAGGCAAACCTTCCCTACCAAACCTTCCCCTATGTCACTCAGAACAGACCCTTGTGGCACACCGCTTGTAACCTGACTTTGCTCAGAATACTCGCCATTAACAATAACTCTCTGATGTCTACGCTTCAGCCAGCTGCAAATCCACTGAACTATCCAGGGATTAATTCCAATCTTCACTAATTTATCTATCAGCTCTTTATGTGGAACCATATCAATGAGATTAGTCTGACATGATTTGCCTTCAGTAAAGCCATGCTGATTTGGGTCCAATAAGTTATTGTTTTTTAGGTGCTGATTTATCCTCTTTTTGAGTAGAGTCTCCATCATTTTAACTACAACTGATGTCAAGCTAACTGGCCTGTAGTTACCTGCAACATCCTGACCCCGAGTGGAAGTTTGTGATCCAGTCCGACGCCAGCGATGTGGCATAGCTGCGGTGCTATTACAAGACAATTGAAGGGGACAGTTGATGCCTTGTGCATACCTTTCCATGAAGCTGACCCCCACCGAGAGGAGGTGGGCTATTTGGGAGAAAGAAGCATTTGCTGTACGTGTAGCGCTGGGGACATGGAGGCATTTTCTGGAAGGCGGAGCCATTCCTTTTGAAGTGTGGACTGACCATAAGAACTTTGAAGCATTAAAGACCCCTCAGAGGCTTTCCCCTAAGCAAGTACGATGGGCCCAATATTTCAGATGGTTCAATTTTACACTGAAACATATCCCAGCTGGGAAGAACCTCATTGCTGATGCTCTGTCATAAAAACCACAGAGAGAGGAAGATGTACATCCAATCATCCCATGTATTTTCCCCCCTCGTGAAAGTAAGGAGAAAACTGCACCTGTCCTCACCTGAGACCAGACAAGGAGACAGGTTCCACCAGGGAATTGGGAATGGGAAAACATATTGGAGTCAGCGTTGCCCACTGACCCGTGGTTCAATGACCATAAGGAAATCCTAACACTGAGGGAAGGGTTGGTTTGGAAGGGAACCAAGCTGTATGTGCCTGCCAGCCTGCGACTAGATATTCTCCAACAGAGTCATGACTCCAGACTAGGGGACCACTTCGGGTTCCTGAAAACATTGCATCTGGCGCGGAGACAGTTCTGGTGGCCCAGAATGAGAGCGGAAGTTGAAGATTATGTGAAAAGTTGTGCCACCAGAAAGCATTGGCCCGGAAAACCCCTCGATTTGCTGTAGCAAGTAACCAACCCTACTAGGCCCTGGGAAGAAATAGCAATGGATTTAATAGTGGAGCTCCCCGAGAGCAAGGGAAACTCTGTTATTTGGACTGTCATCGATTTGTTCTCCAAACAAGCCCATTTCATTGCATGTTCGGGGCTACCCAAAGCCAGACACTTGGCTAAATTATTCTTAAAACACATTTACAGATTTCATGGAGTCCCCCGCAGAATCATATCAGATTGGGGGGCTTCAATTCACAGCCAGATTCTGGAGAGAATTCGTCTGCACCATTGGTTCCACCCAAGGACTTAGTTCTGCATTGCACCCTTCCACAAATGGAGCAGCAGAAAGAGCTAAAACCCTAGTGGAACAGTACCTTAGATGTTATGTGAGTTACCAGCAGAACAATTGGGCTGAATTGCTGCCTTTTGCAGAAGTAGTGTACAACAATTCTATACACAGCAGCATGGGACTAGCCCCTTTCCAGGTTACCAGTGGTCAAGGTTTTGTTCCCATGTTGGAACTACCTACAGAACCTCCCTCGTCTATCATATTGGTGGAGTGGATGGAGAAGCTGAAGAGAGGGCGGGAGAATACCAAGAAGGCGCTGACGGAGGCAGTGCAAGCCTACAAGAAACAAGCAGATAAGCACCGATCTCCCCAACCCCCTTTTCGAGTGGGAGATAAGGTTTTCCTGTCTACCAAATACATTCGGTTAAGGCTGCCTAGCAAAAAGCTAGGCCCAAAATTCCTGGGCCCTTTCCCAATAGTGAAAGTAATCAACCCAATCACGGTGCAGCTTGCGCTGCCTAGAATCCTAGGGAGGATCCACCCTGTATTTCACTGCAGCCTGCTTAAGCCGATGATCAGGTCCAACATAAGGCCACACGCACAGCCGCCCCTTTCCCCTGTAGTGATTCAGGGGGAACCCTACTATGAAGTGAACTCCCACATTTTCTGGGGAAATTTGCAGTACCTAATTCATTGGAAGGGGTACCCTCTGTCGGAGGCTACCTGGGTAAAGAGTCAGGATGTCAGTGCTGATAGGTTAGTCAAGCAGTTCCATGAGAATTATCTGAACAAGCCAAAGGGTCCCAGAGGGGGAAGGTAGGATGGTTTGGAACAGTACTAACTCCTATACTTATTCATCATTCCATGAGACGGGTTTTGTGAGAAGGGAGGCCGCCTGTCAGGCCCAAAGTCATTATGTGAAGTCCAAGGTGGGCCTGACACAGCTTGGGAGTGAGAGAGAGAGAGAGATATGCCACCACACATTCATTTCTCCAGATGCCATAGTAACAAACACAGGAAGGAATCAGGAATCCTGCATAGGATTGGCCCTCATGACTGCACTTGTGGGTGTGGGGATGTGAGATGGGGTTTTGACCTGGATGTAATCTAAGGGACTCAGAGTTGGAATGATTCCAGTCGAATCCAGACATGGCCGTTAATAAATCCTACCCAGTGAGAAGCATAGGCGTGGAATTGTTTTATTTCTCGGAGTGCCATTTTGGTTCGCTGTTGATTGAGGCCGTTGATTGAATGTGACACTGTCCAGGTCCAGCCATGAGTGATATGTATAGTTTTTAGTAGGGTTTTATTTAAGTATTTTAAATTGTTTTTAATGTTGTTTTTTGTTGGAAGCTGCCCAGAGTCCTTTGGAAGTTGGGAGACATATAAGTTTGATTATATACAAACAAACTGACTGGGAGTCCGTGGGAGGTGTGAGCTCCGCCACCTATTTATTGGACCCGTGCCCCTCCTGGCTGGTTTTAGCTAGCAGGGAGGTGACACGAGGCTAGATCCAGGCAGTTGTCAATGCTTCTCTGAGGGAGGGGCCCTTTCTAGCTCCCTTAAAGGAGGCAGTTGTGTGCCCCCTCCTCAGGAAGCCTTCCCTGGATCTGGCTATTTTAAATAACTATCATCCTGCCTCCAACCTTCCCTTTCTAGGGAAGGTTGTTGAGAAGGTAGTGTCACTCCAACTCCTACAGTCCTTGAATGAAGCTGATTATCTCGACCGTCAACAGTCTGGTTTCAGGCACTGCTACAGCACAGAAACTGCGTTGGTCATGCTGACGGATGATCTCTGGTGGGCCCAGGATAGTGGACATTCATCTATCCTAGTGCTTCTTGACCTCTCAGTGGCTTTCAATACCATCAACCATGGTATCCTTCTGCACTGACTGGTGGGATTGGAGTTAGAAGCCACCATATTACCGTTCTCCTATGTCTCTGGTTGGTCGCAGTCAGTGTTGGCAGTGGATCAGAGGTCGGCTCCTAAGTTCCTCCCTTGTGGGGTCCCTCAGGGGTCAGTCCTCTCCTCCCTGCTCTTTAATATCTACATGAAACCATTGGGTGAGATCATCCGACGACACAGGATGAGTTACCATCAGTATGCAGATGACATCCACCTGTATATCTCCACCCTGTGTCAACTCAGTGAAATAGTGGAAGTGATGTGCCAGTGTCTGGAGGCTGTTAGGGTTTGGATGGGTGTTAATAGGCTCAAGCTCAATCCCGACAACACAGAGTGGCTCTGGATTTTGCCTCCCAAAGACAATTCCATCTGTCCATCCATTACTGAGGGGGGGAGACTCTTGACCCCTCAGAGAGGGTCCAAAACTTGGCCCTCCTCCTCGATTCACAGCTGAGCTTAGAACATCATCTCTCAATTATGGCGATGTGGACTTTTGTACAGGTTTACGTGGTGTACCAGTTGCAGCCCTATTTGGACAGGGAGTCTCTTCTCACAGTCACTTATGCCCTCATCACCTCAAGGTTTGATTACTGTGATGCTCTCTACATGGGGCTACCCTTGAAGAACATTTGGAGACTGCAGATGCTACAAAATGCCGCAATATGAGCTGTCATTGGCCCTCCAAGTTATGCCCATGTTTTGGCAACACTCCGCGAGCTTCATTGGCTGCCGATTGGTCTCCGAATGCAATTCAAAGTGTTGGTTATGACCTATAAAGCCCTACATGGCTTAGGACCAGCTTACTTACAGGACCGCCTCCTGCCTCATCTATCCCAGCAGCCGGTTAGGTCCCACAGAGTTGGCCTTTTCCAGGTTCCATCAGCTAGGCAATGCCGCCTGGTGGGGCCTAGGGGAAGACTCTTTCTTTGGGGTGGCCCCAGCCCTCTGGAATCAACTCATTCCAGGAATTTGTACCGCCGCCACCCTCCTGGCCTTCCGCAAAGCTTTAAAAACTCATCTCTGCCAGCAGGCTTGGAGCTGTTGAATGTTACGCCTAGCTCCGGCCAACGATTGGAATGTACATGTGGTATGTTGCTCAATAGTAGTACTTGTGAGAGGGAACTTGGAATCCTAGTGAACAAGCATTTAAATATGAGCCTGTAGTGTGCAGCAGCTGCTAAAAAGGCCAACACAGTTCTAGGCTGCATAAACAGAGGGATAGAATCAAGATTACATGAAGTGTTAATACCACTTTATAATGCCTTGGTAAGGCCACGCTTAGAATATTGCATGCAGTTTGGATTGCCACAATGTAAAAAAGATGTGGAGACTCTAGAAAGCATGCAGTGAAGAGCAACATAGGTGATTAGGCGACTGGAGGCTAAAATATGAAGAATGGCTGCAGGCACTGGGTATGTCTAGTTCATGGGTCAGCAATCTTAAACGTTCAAAGAGCCACTTGGACCCATTTCCCACAGGAAAAAAACAACATACCAGGAGCCCACAAACTGGGTGGGTGTGGCCAACTCGATGTCACTCACTCTCACCCAGTTATCTGTCTCTCTCTCTCCCCCTCTCCGCCTTTCTGCATCTCTGCATCTCTCTCCCTCTCTGTCTCTCTCCCTCTGTCTCTCTCCCTTTCTCATCCCCCACTTTATGTATCATTCTGTATGTGTCTCTATGTCTCTCTCTCCCCTTCTCTCTGTGTTTGTGTGTGTGTGTGTCTCCCCCCTCTCTTCGGGCAACCATCCTCCCCCCCTCCTCACGTGACCTCCTGGCTGGCTGTGGCTGAGCCGGAAGTAGGGAGACCCTCCACAACCGAGCTCCAAAGCGCAACAGGCGCTTGCTTAAGGAGGGTTAGGACACAACAGGATGTAGCTTCTCTCTTGTATTAATTATCTGGCCGTCATTTTGCAGTGTCATCTCCCATCCCCAGCAGCTCTTCGGCTGAGTGCAGGGTACGCCACCTCCAGTCCAAAGCAGCAGTAAGCGAAGGCTGACTTACATGTAAATGTGCTGCAAAGGAAGGTTACAGAGCTACTTTGCTCCTGCGCTCTCTGGTGACCCTCTTTTTCCTCCTCCTCCTTCTGTGACCCCCCTGGCCAACTGTGGTTGAACCGGGAGTGTGCACACACACTGGGAAATTGTCCTCAAGTGAACGCCAATGCTCAGGAAAGATGCATGTAGGATGGGCACTGTTCTGTGCATGACCCTCAGATCAAAAACCCTGACTCAAAAATCTTTTGTTTTATGAATAAATCAAACTCTTTATTGATATAAGCACACATAATGAAAAGCAGCTTTTAAACGGCCAAGAAGAACGGAGTATTTTCTCTTTAGAGCTAAATGTCAGCAATGTCTGGGAAAGGCGCCAAACTCAGCCTAATCAGCATTCCTATATAACACAGTCCATTTATCATTTAAGCATATAAATTTTGCTCACTAAAGTCCCGGCAACAAGCATCCAGCAGAGAAATGAGTTTTATTGTGGCAGAAAGCATAGTTTTAAAGCCTTGTTCAAGCACACCCCCAGTCTCACATCTCTTCCATTGAACAATGTTGAATCCCCATACCCAATTTTCCAAGATCCTTTGCCTTAATACTCCTGGAGGTGACATCACATCACAAAGAGACTAAGTCAATAATACACTAATACCTTTTACAATGCAACTCCTCACTTTCTGAGCAATCTTCTATAGCAAGTGTTCTGGTTTCTAGTAGAACTTTAGCTATTACAAATAACTCTTACTAAATGCAGTATTTCATAAACAAAGAAAATCTATCTTTATTTCTCTTCCCTTCCGTATTCAAAATACAGTTCATACTAGCACATTCCTCTTCCTCCCGTTATCTTTCTTAATTGCATTCCTCATACATTCCTCCCAGCCTTCTCCGTTTAACAAGATTTATGTACTCACGGCATGATTCAAAAACAGCAGAAATGACTGTAAAATAACACAGAATGCATTTGCTTGCTTGGGAGCTGAACAGAAATACCTTTCATTTTATCCCTACAACATTGAAACTCCACCCTTCTTCCTCACTGACCCCCTGATGTACCAAATACATCACTCCAGTATTTAACCCATTCCTCCCCTTAATATCTTCTTCCAATCACCTCTTCCTTACGTTTTTGGACCCTTCTGAATTTAGGATTGACCCAGCGAACATCTGATTCTTCCTTGCTAGATTCTGGACTCATAGCCACATCTTGTGGCTGGCCTCCCACCTGTTCTACTACCTGTAACCCCGGGCCCACCACTAATTCATAAACACTATCTGTATCAGAGTCCTCAATTTCTTCATCATCCTCCAACTGACCAGGAGTATGTACAACAGCGAGGATCTATCCACTGACTTTCTACTCTAATGTCTTCCTCATCCTCCTACTGAGATCACTCCTCTGTTGTAATATCAGCCCCCTCTAGTGGTTCTTCAGGCTCACTCAGGTCACTTTCCCCCTCACTCTCGCTCTGCTTCAGCTGGCAACCCCCCGGACCAATGTTCCCTCTAATTTTTTTTCGGTGTGGGCGGAAAAGTATCGTGTCTGAGCGACAGTCCCTTTGGGACTGGGCGGCATAGAAGAATAAATAAATAAATAAATAAGAAAAAAATTCCCTTCTTTTTTTATTAAAAGAAATTAATAATAAAACAAAACCAAAATCTATTACTATTATTATCTTCTCTTTTTCCATCCCTGTCTCCTCCCCCCCTTGTGTGTGTGTGTGTGTGAACTCTTGAACCATTTCCAATTAGAGGTGAGCTATTGGAAATGGTTCAAGAGTTCACACACACACACACACACACACACACACAAACGGCTGGGAGTTTTTTCTCTGTTGTTATTATTTGGGTGCTTTTTACCATATGCTTTAAATCAAGAGTCATTTCTCTCTCCCCCTCTTGCTCTCTTTCTTTCTCACTTTCTCTCTCCCTCTTTCTCTCTCTCTCTATCTCCCTCTCTCTCATTTTCTTTCTCTCTTTCTATTGCTTTCTTTCTCTCTCACTCTTTCTATCTCTCTTGCTTTCTTTCTCTTCTCTCTCTTGCTAACTCTCTCCCCCCTTTCTCTCTCTCTTTCTCTCTCACTTTTTCTCTCCCTCTCTCTCTATCAGCGAGGGGGCTGTGAGAGCACTTTCTCCGAGCGCTTCGGGAACGCCTGCCCTGCCTCTACTGCAGCCCCCTTGCTGGAAGTCTGGAACGAAAGCGGTCCCAGCGAAGGGGCTGCGAGAGGGGCGGGCATTCCTGAAGCCTGCGGAGAAAGCCCTCTCTTGCAGCCCCCTGGCTGGCAGCGCTTTCATCCCGCAGCCGCCACTGCCGCGAGAAAAGTCGCGCCCCAAGGAAGGAGGCGGTGAAGGAGGAGAGGGGGGGGCGGATCACGCCCCAAGGCAGGAGGCGGCGGAGGAGGAGAGGGGGGAAATCGCGCCCCAAGGCAGGAGGTGGCGGAGGAGAAGAGGGGGCGGATCGCGCCCCAAGGCAGGAGGTGGCAGAGGAGGAGAGGGGGCGGATCGGGCGGGCGGGGGGCAGGGCCTTGAAGCCAGGGGCGCGTTTGGCCATAGGCACCGTGGGGAGGCAGGGGCGGCCGCGACTCCCTTTCCTCCTACTGCCGCACCTCCCCGCCCCGCCCCCCATGGGCTGGCAGGGGGATGGGGAGCACGCACCCATGGAAAAGAGTGCGCAGGGGGGTATTTTGGGACGCGCACAGCTTACGGGGAATGGTGCCCCTGACCCAGGTTATCCAGAGGGACCTGGCTCATCCTCCTCAGAATCTGACATGACCTGAGGTGGACAAGGAGCACTCACAATAGACACCAGCTCGCTTAAGGAGGGTGTCCTCGTGCGTGTGCATACTCCTGGCTCAGCCACAGCCAGCCAGGGGATCATGAGAGAGGAAGCAGGAAGGTTGCTGGAGAATACAGGAGTGAAGCAGTCCTGAACCTTCCTTCACACCCCATTTGCATGTAAGGCAGCTTTCTCTTCCTGCCACTTCGACCAGACGTTTGTGCCTGCTACATTCTTCTGAAGAACTGGAGTCTGAGGTGACACAGCAAGGTGATGACTAGAACATTAGTGCAGGAGAGAATCCATGTCCTGTTGCGTCCTGTTAAGACTCTCCTTAAGATTTGGCGCTTGCTTGAGGATGGTCTTCCCATGTGTGTGTGCGTTGCCAGCTCAGCCACAGCTGGCCAGAGAAGGAAGGAGAGTGCTGGAGCAAAGCGGCCACATTTGCCCATCATGCCACATTTGCCCATCATGCCACATTTGCCCATAAGGCAGCCTTTGCTTCCTGTGGCTTCGGGCTGGAGTCCAAAAAAGAAATAAGAGTGGCAAAGGTTGAGGCCAAATAGTGATGGGACAGGGAGCCATGGCAGAGGGTCCAATGAGACACATGTGACTTCAGAACCGTGGTTTCAGGGGTAAAATTCAGTAGAGTTTGACAGGTTCTGGAGAACCAATAGCGGAAATTTTGAGTAGTTCAGAGAACCCGCAAATACAACCTCTGGCTGGCCCCAGAGTGGGGTGGGAATGGATATTTTGCAGTATCCTTCCCCTGCCACACCCACCAAGCCATGCCACAGAACTGGAAGGGAAAAAAAATCTGAATTTCATCACACTGCGTGTTGCTGACTCCTGGTCTATTTTAATGAAAAGAAGGACTAGAGGTTACGTGATAGCAGTGTTCTAATCTCTCTGGGTCTGCCACAAAGAAGAGGGAATCAAGCTATTCTCCAAGCATCTGAGGACAAGAATCAAGCATCTGAGGACAAGAATCAAGCATCTGAGGACAAGAAGCATTGAGTGGAAACTAATCAGGGAGAGAAGCAACCTAGGACCAAGAAATTTCCTGACAGAACAATTAATCAGTGGAACAGCTTGCCTACAGAAGTTGTGAATGCTTCAACACTGGACATTTTTATTGAATTATCATTTGTCTGAAGTGGTATAGGTCTTCTAGTCCAACCCATTAAGCAGGGGGTTGGACTAGAAGACCTCCAAAGTCCCTTCCAACTCTGTTAATCTGTTCCCCCATCCCCATCTGGGTCCCATCAATTAAAGTTCTATCTGGTCTTCTCATGATCACTTACCATCACAATGGGGAGAGCACAAATTGGGATCCTTAAGTGAGGTGATCATGTGGGCACCTTCTTTAAGAATTGCCATGATTTATGACTGTAGTGGGCAGACTCCATTATGGTAACTCAAGGACTATCAGTATTATTAATTCAATTAAAACAACTGAGCAAGAATTCAAAAACTCAATTAAAACCTGGAAAACCAACTGAGCAAGAATTTATTGCCTGAATATTATCAAGGGAGAATAAAGTGGGGCCCTGTTTTGGTTGCTTTATTTTCTCATATTAATCATTCAGCCCATTTCCCAACTGACTGAAACTATTGTCATTCTATTCTACCTTAATGATCACACAGGAGATGCTAGCACAGAAAATCCTATTTTATATGTAATAAAGTAATACAGGAAGTCATCTGACATAAATACTTTAGGAACAGATCTGTAATACATGTATTGTAAAGTTCTTCTGATTTGTTGAAAGCTGTATTCCTTGATATTTTATAGGCTTTTTAAGTAACAAATGTGCATGTGTCCAGCTTTTCTGTTCATTATTTGTATAGAAAAATGTGCAAAAATTACTTTTGCTAAATGCAGTGAGGTTCAATTATAATTTTGTTTATAATTCAGTTTATAATTCGGATATATATTCTGAATAAACTAATTATGAAAGAATATTCTTATAAATTTAGTATAGATTTGGCTAAAGAATCTTTGCAGAAATATATTATATAGATAATTTCCCCATCATCACTTTTTGTCAATCAAAAGTGTTTTGTTATGTTGGAAATACCTTTAGGGTGTGTATTTGTAATCATTTAAGTATTTCATCTTTTTTAAACAGGTGTTCCTGTGTTTTCAAGGAATTGCAGCTAACCTCCTTGATGTCAAATTAAACAGAGCAGAAATAGAACAATTACAGGTGATAATTCTAATTATTTACACACAGATGTAAAGGTAGCAGGAAGACTATTAGCAGGAGACAAAGATATAAACTGCTCAAAAAAAAATAAAGGGAACATTTAAACAACACAATATAACTCCAAGTAAATCAAACTTCTGTGAAATCAAACTGTCCACTTAGGAAGCAACACTGATTGACAATCAATTGCACATGCTGTTGTGCACATTTAATTTTGTACAGAACAATGTATTCAATGAGAATACAGTAATACCTTGTCTTACGAACTTAATTGTTCTGGGACAAGGTTCGTAAGGTGAAAAGTTTGTAAGATGAAGCAATGTTTCCCATAGGAATCAATGGAAAAGCCCGCCCCGCCCCTCTCACAGCCCCTTCACTGGAAGCGCTTTCGTCCAGGGCTGTCAGCGAAGGGGCTGCAGGAGAGGCAGGGCAGGCGTTCCCAAAGTGCTCGGAGAAAGCGCTCTTGCAGCCGCTTTGCTCGGAGTGCTTTGTCTGAGCTCTTCCAGAACGCCTGCCCCACTTCTCCTGCAGCCGCCTTCGCTGACAACCCAGGACAAAAGCGCTCCCAGTGAAGGGGCTGCAAGAGAGGTGGCCGGGTGTTCCAGAAGCGCTTGGAGAAAGCGCTCCCTGCGAGAATGCTTTCTCCGAGCACTTTGGGAACACCTGCCCCACCTCTCCTGCAGCCCCTTCATTGACAGCCCTGGACGAAAGCGCTCCCAGCGAAGGGGCTGCGAGAGGGGCAGGGTGGGCATTCCGGAAGCACTCGGAGAAAGCACTCCCAGCAAAGCAGCTGCAAAAACGCTTTCTCCGAGCGGCGAATCCCGATGGGGGCTGTAATCAAGTGTGAAATCCCAGCGGTGACATCACAGGGCAGGGAAATCCCTATGGCAGAGAGCACACACGCAGTATGAGAGCACACATGCAGTAAGAGAACCCACGCTCCCGAGCTCAGGTTCGTAAAACGAAAATGGCTCTTAAGACAAGGCAAACAAATCATAAACCCCGGGTTCGTATCACGAAAAGTTCATATGAAGGGGCGTTCGTAAGACAAGGTATCACTGTATTTCATTCATTCAGATCTAAGATATGTCATTTGAGTGTTCCCTTTATTTTGGGGGGCAGTATATATAGAGATATATAGGGATATAGATATCAGAAAATCACATCATACCCCAAAAGACTCAAGGCGTAACTGCTGCCAAAGGTGCTTCAACAAACTACTAATTGAAGTGTCTGAATACTTATGCTAATGTGATATTTCAGGGTTTTTTCAATAACTTTGCAGACATTTCTAAACTTCTAGTTTCACTTTGTCATTATGGGTATTGAATGTAGATTAATGGAAAAAAACCTGAAATGTTTCAAACTGAAATTGAAATATTAGGCTGCAGCATAATATACTTGCCAAAGATGAAGGCGGTCTGAATACTTTATGAATGCATGGGGTTTATTTAATTACTTCTTTATGATGGATACCCGGGACTAACACTGACCACATCTGCCAACCTGCATTGGACTAGACCAGAGGTAGACAAGGTTGGCTCTTCTATGACTTGTGGACTTCAACTACCAGAAATCCTGAGCCAATCATGGTAGCTCAAGAATTTTGGGAGTTGAATTCATCCACATGTCATAGAAGAGCCAATTTTGCCTACCCTGTACTAGAATGGTAGACTATGTTCTATTCTTTCCAATGCAATCTCAAAAATAGCCCTCATTTCCCGTAGGCAGTGATGGCGAACCTATGGCAAGTGTTCTATAGGTGGCACGTGGAGCCATATCTGAGGGCACATGTTCCCCTATGTCCTCTCTAGAACGCATGTATGCACTGGCCAGCTGATTTACAGCCTCCTTTTCAGCCATTTGAATCCTGGTGATGGCCTCCTGAATCCTGGCAATAGCAAAAAATGGGACAATGATGAAACTGGAAGTCTGGAGACTGTGCGCATGTGTGGGTGGGGCAGCATGGGGGGATTGTGTGCATGCACAGGGGTAGTGCGCATACATAGGAGAAGGACATTGAAAAATGGGTGCATGCTGTCATGATGAGCCGGGGTGGCGCAGCAGGTAGAGTGCTGTACTGCAGGCCACTGAAGCTGACTTGTAGATCTGAAGGTCAGCGGTTCAAATCTCATCACTGGCTCAAGGTTGACTCAACCTTCCATCCTTCCGAGGTGGGTAAAATGAGGACCCGGATTGTGGGGGCAATAGCCTAGCTCTGTTTAAAAAGTGCTATTGCTAACATGTTGTAAGCCGCCCTGAGTCTAAGGAGAAGGGCGGCATAAAAATCGAATAAATAAATAAATAAATAAATGTGCATGCGCCCTTTTGCCTTCCAAGCCAAAAAAGGTTCACCATGACTGCTCTAGTGCAACTACCTACAGCAGTGGGAAGGCCTGCCCAAAGGTAGAAGGTGCTAAAAATCACCAGGTTAAATTAGTCTCTCTTTGGACTTTGAACATAGGAAAGGTCAACATTTAAAGCTGAAAACAGGCACTTCATTTGAAGAACTACTGATTCAAGTCTATAATATGCACTGGGATACCACTGGAATATGTAAAACATGATAGAAAGGCAAAAATGTAGTTCAACTTGATAGGACTAGGTATCTACTCCATGTTATTATAAGTACCAAAGATGGTATGGACTAACAATGAAATGTTACACGATATAGAAACATTAGAAATAATTACAAATACCTGGGCAGATCACAAACCATTGGTTGTGATCTGGAAAGGGACAAAAAGTAATAATAGAAGGTGGAAATTAAATCCACACACACTATTAGAGGAAGAACCACAAAAGAGATTAAATTATTTTTAGAGGAAAACCTGAAACAACCTACGACTCTGCAAAATTTATGGGATACACTTAAAGCCTATATTAGAGGCACCACTATTGCATATACAACCGGGGGGGGGGGGAGAGAAAACGCAGAAATACAGTGAGTTAACTGAAAATATAAAACAATTAGAAAAACAACTTCAGGAACCACCAGAAAAAGGGAGAATATATGAATCTTTAATTCCCCTAGTTTGGAGTCATGACTCAGTTGGAGAATATCTAGTCGCAGGCTGGCAGGCACATACAGCTTGGTTCCTTTCCAAGCCAACCCTTCCCTCAGTGTTAGGATGCATGTTTCTCCTTACTTTCAAGATGTGGGGAAAGACATGGGATAATCAGATGTACTTCTTCCTCTCTCTTGCTATTGTACTGTGGTTTTTGTGATAGAGCATCAGCAATGAGGTTCTTCCCAGCTGGGATACGTTTCAGTGTAAAATTGAACCGTCTAAAATATTGGGCCTATTGTACTTGCTTAGGAGAAAGCCTCCGTGTGGTCTTTAATGCTTCAAGGTTCTTATGGTCAGTCCACACTTCAAAAGGAATGGCTCCGCCTTCCAGAAAATGCCTCCATGTCCCCAGCGCTACACATACAGCAAATGCTTCTTTCTCCCAAATAGCCCACCTCCTCTCGGTGGGGGTCAGCTTCTTGGAAAGGTATGCACAAGGCAGCAACTGTCCCCTTCATTGTCTATCGCCACATCGCTGGTGTCGGACTGGATCACAAACTTCCGCTCGGGGTCAGGGTGCTGTAGGATTGGCTCCTTAGCCTTTTGAGCCTTTCTAAAGCCTTTTGGCATTCCATCGTCCACCTGATTGGCTGAGACGGTCTGGGCTTAGTAGGGGCTGACCCAGTCTTTAGTAACTCGGTCAAGGGCAAGGCAACTTCTGTGAAAGCTGGAATGAATTGCCGGTAGAAATTTGCAAACCGTAAGAAACTCTGTAATTGCTTGCACATGCAGGGAGCTTGCCAATCAAGCACTGCCCTCACCTTGGTTGGGTTCATCTCTATGCCTTCGCTAGATATGTGGTATCCCAAATAGTCTATTGATGTCTGGTGAAATTTGCATTTGGAAAGTTTCACATAGAGCTTAGCAGACAAAAGTTTCTTCAAGACTTGCCTCACCAATTTGACATGGTCAGGGAGATTCTTGCTGTAGATAAGGATGTCATCTAAGTACACGGGAACCCCGTTGTAGAGGTGGGCGTGTAGAACTTCATTTATGTACTGCATGAACACCGCAGGGGCCCCTTTCAGACCAAATGGCATCACTCGAAATCAGAAACTCCCTAATGGGCAGTTGAAAGCGGTTTTCCACTTATCCCCTTCCTTTATTCTGATGCGGTAATAAGCCTCATTCAAGTCCAACTTGGTAAAGTATTTTCCCTTGGCTAGATGATTTAATAAGTCCTTCATGAGGGGGAGGGGATAAGTGTTTTGCACACACATGACATTAAGGTTCTGGAAGTCCACGACTAAGCGAAAACCTCCGTCCTTCTCCTTAAAAAGAACGGGGGCTGCTGTCCTGGAATTTTCAGGCTGGATGAATCTCCTCTTTAAATCGGTGTCTATGAAGTTTCTCAGCTCTCCCAATTCTTTCGGTGACATTGCATACATCCTAGGTTTAGGGAGAATTGCCCCTGGTTCAAATTCTATCGCACGGTCTGTAGGTCTGTAAGGGGGCAGTTCATTGCAATCTTCCTCACTGAAAACTCTTCCCAAGTCCCTGTATTCCAAGGTCACCTTCAGGAGATCTGGAAGTGTTCCTTCCTTCATTGCAACTGCTGCTAAGGACCCATCTGGCTCCTCCCTGGGAGGAGGTTTTCCCCTGTCAGTCTCTAGAAAAGTGTTAGAGCCCAAGGGGATGAAAAGTTTACGATGCACACACTCCCAACAAAAGGTGGGAGTCTATTTGTCCATCCAGGCCAGATATAATATAACTGTTTCCGACATCTTGGGGGCGACTATGAATCTCAAGAGTTCATGGTGCCAGCCTATCCACAGCTCAACTAACTCAATGAGGAGCATAGCAGGAACTCCACCCACTGGAGAGCCGTCCACCTGGAACCGGATGGGTTTCACTAAAGCCTAGTCTGGATTTTTAACTTCTCCACTACGGTTTTGCTAATAAGGCATCTCAAGCACCCTGTATCTATCACAGCCCGTATTTCTTCCTCCTCCCCCGTGGTCATTACTTTAATCTTTGCTTTAATGATGAACAGATGGATGTGCTCACTCATCATTGGCTCATCCTCTCTACCAGGCTCCTCAGTTCAACCGGGGCCGGTTCCTGAAGGTATAGGGTTTTCACCTTTAGCAAAATCCTCAGGATGGCACAACTCTGTAGGTTGAAAGGCCCAGAGACCCTGCAGAGGGGCTTCTTCAGATCCTCTTTCTGCTATCGGGCATGGCTTGGGTTTTGGGGGAGAGAGGGATGTCAAGCAGTCTGTCCCCTTATGGCCAGTCTGGTCACATCTGTAGCAATTTGTTCCCCTCATTACTCCTGACAAAAGAAAAGGCGGCCTCTTAAAAGATCCTTTGTTGCATGGGGCAGGGGAGGTCCCTTCTCAACAAGAATTACATCACCCAAAGCGACTGCCGTGGCATACCAGTCTTGAATGGCCCAGCTGCCTTCCACCTGCAGTTCACACGCCTCTCTCAACTTTGGATCAAGTGCACTTTTGAAAATGTGGACCAAACAGTTTTCATAAAATTCTTCACAGGCTTGCCTGCCTGTTTCAATTGGAAATCAGAGTCTCTGCCTTTAACTTTTGCTCCACTATTGCTCCATTATTTGGTGTAGCATAATGAGGAGCCATCTCATTATGTAATTTAGGAAGCAGTCTGCCGTTTGCAATCAGAGGAGCAGGAGAAGGGGGGCCGAGCAGATTTTGAAATTCCCCCACAAAGAAATCCTTTTGATGTAATAGAGCATGCATCTATCTCGCAATTCACTTAGGGAGCCAACTGGTGGGGTGGAAGTACAATGGTACATTATTTAATTCAAGTCTGTTCCTCCCCCATTTACCTCCGTGATGTTGCATTCTGGGTGTGTAGAAAATTCCAAGACCTTCCACCTCCAGATTCTTGGATACTCCCTCTACTGCATTCTTCAGAAGGGAAAGTTGGAATTGATTGTCAGAGAACCAAATAGCATCTGAGAGAATAAATCCACTTCCATGTCTTATTTTCTTTTAGCGTAGAGTCCGATTTATTAACAAAGCCAATTTGGATTCTGCATGTTTCATTCCAACTTAAGGTCCCTTAAGATTACATCCAGGTCAAAAGCTCATCTCCCATCCCCACACCCACAAGTGCAATCATGAGGACAAATCCGATGCAGGGATTTCTAATTCCTTCCTGTGTTCAGTTTACTTTGGATTCTGTGTAAAGGAATGTGTACTCCGTGGCACAAATCTCTCACTCTCTCACTCCCCCCTGTTTTCTTACTACCAAAACTGTTTCAGGCCAGCCTTTGGCTTCACGTATTGACTTTGGGCCTGACACCAGGTCCTCATTTTACCCACCTCGGAAGGATGGAAGGCTGAGTCAACCTTGAGCTGATTATGAGATTTGAACCGCTGACCTACAGATCTACAGTCAGCTTCAGTGGCCTGCAGTACAGCACTCTACCTACTGTGCCACCCCAGCTCTCATTTGGTTAAAGCTGCCTAGCAAAAAACTAGGTCCTAAATCTTGGGCCCTTTCCCAATTGTGAAAGTAATCAATCCGATCATGGTGCAGCTTATGTTGCCTAGAATCCTAGGGAGAATCCAGTGCAGCCTGCTTA
The DNA here is from genome assembly GCF_031021105.1 of Erythrolamprus reginae. Lineage (NCBI taxonomy): Eukaryota > Metazoa > Chordata > Lepidosauria > Squamata > Dipsadidae > Erythrolamprus > Erythrolamprus reginae. The sequence goes on along the minus strand of NC_091956.1, from coordinate 37,495,263 downwards.
AGACAGTGATCGGGTCCAACATTAGGCCACATACACAGCCACCCCCTTACCCTGTAGTGATACAGGAAGAACCCCACTATGAAGTGAAATTTTTGGGGGGTTTCCTGCATTTTCCAGGGTAATTTACAGTACCTGATTCATTGGAAGGGGTACTCTCTGTCAGAGGCTATCTGGGTAAAGAATCAGGGTGTCAAGGCTGATAGGTTAGTCAAGCAGTTCCATAAAATTACCCGAACAAGCCAAAGGGTCCATGGGGGGGAGGTAGAATGGTTTGAAAGCGGTACTAACCCCTATGTTTCATTCTATAATTCCAAAAGGGGGCCACTTGTCAGGCCCAAAGCCATTATGTGAAGTTAGAGGCTTTGGCCTGCCACAGTTAGCGCAGCGATAGGGAAACAGGAGGGGTGATAGAGAGAGAAGTTGATAACCATAACACATTCCTTTACACAGAGTCCAAGGTCAACTGAACAAATGAGGAAGCCAGTGAATCTTTGCACCGGATTGGTCCACGTGATTGCTCTTGAGGGTGAGGGGATGTGAGATGAACCTTAACCTGGATGGGAAACTGAAGATAATTTAGTGTTGGAATGGCAGTTACGAATCCACATGGCTTTGCTAATAAATCTAGCCTTGTGTGAGGGCACAGGAGTGGAATGTGATTTATTTCTCAGATGCTATTTGGTTCACTGACATTAAAAAACAACATAAGAAATTTCTAAGTAATTACTTGGGAGAACTTTATGTGACATTGATCAGAGTAAAAGAGGAGTGGTTTTGTATAAACAGATCGCACGACTTATAAAACAAAGGAAAAAGGGAAATTTTGCCTAAACCTTTTTTCAATATGGTAGAGGAGGCACTTGAAAAAACAACAATATTCTTTCTTTTCAGCTAGACATAGATCTTGGTCAAGAATTGATATGATATGGATTACGTTAAAGTTAACAAAACAAGTTGAAAAAGTGGAGATTATCTTAAAACTTTTGCAAGATGTAAGAATAAGAGGGTGATTTGGATTACCAAATTGGGAGTTATATTATCAGGTGGCAGCAATGAGATGGATTAAATAATGGATTATGCTCACAATAGAAGACTCATGACTCTAGAAGGGCATGATTTACAGCTAGGGTGACACTCATATATGTGGTATGGAAAACAAAACATATAAAGGCAGTTTCAGAGACATAGCATAAGAAATTCAAATTATTTGAAATTTGGGGGAAAATTAAAAACAAACATTAAAGTATTGTATTGAATAAGCTTACTTTTAACTTAAAGATAAATAAAAGATGTTGATTACTATAAAATTTGGGGAAAGTTTTATGAATGGGTGGCAATTAAAATGGTTAAAATTTATAAATTATTTTTGAAGTGATCATTGGCGATTAGGTGGTTAAAGACCCAGATGATGAAAAAAAGGAAATGGTGGTAGCTCTAGATAACAATATAACACAGATTTAAGATGTTTAATTATATAAAGGCTAATTATATATATGTTTAATTATATAAAGGTTAATGTATTTTGCTATATATTTAAAATGTTGATGCTAGGGAATTTTAAGATGTTATTAGATAAGGGAATTTTATATACATAGATAGATAATAGATAATGAAGCTTTTGATTTTTATTAATATTTTTTACATTGAGTTAGTTTAAATAATGGAAAATGGGAATAAGATTTGTTTAAATGGAAAATAAAATTTCTAATGCTCTTCATAACGTTTTATACTATATGAGAAGGAAATGGTATATATTGTAATTTCTAGGCATTGATACTGTGTTTACTATTAATGTATGTTTTATTGTATGGTGGAGAAAAATAAATTTATACACACACACCAAAAAACCCCCCGCAAGGTGACAAGCACCATCCCCCCAGCTGCCATTCCAAATAGATAGCAAGTCTGTCTATCTTTACCTAAAGTTAAATTTTGCAAAAAGGTGGGTCTGAAGTATATAGGACCTTTTCCTAGTGAAAGTGATTAACCCCGTTACTGTGCAGCTTAAACTCCCCCACCTGCTAGGCAAAGTCTTTCACAGTAGCTTGTTAAAGCCAGCAGTAGGTTCCCAGATCAAGCTGGTAGATCGGACAACCCCAAAACCAATTGTGGAGGAGCGGGAGACACATTATGAGGTAAAAGCACAGAGAGGAAGAAAGTGGTACCATAGCCAGCTGGCAGTTTATTGCTCCAAATTTCCTCAAACACTCCCACATTTCTCACTTTTTAAAAAATTAATTTTTCTTTATGACAAACAAGACAAACAACATTTAACATTTGAAGGAGCTACCATTGCTCCACTAAGCATAGAAGTCTTACTAATACAGAAAAAAAGACTAATTGTGATTTAGATCAATACAGAAAAATAATTCATAATATACTACTATAATATCACATCTACTGTATTTCCATTTTAACGTTGTAATTAAAATAATTGGAGTAATATACTACTGTAATTTAACATCTAGTTCTGTATTTCCATTTTAACCATATAATTAAAATAATTAAAATCAATTAATAAGACAAAAAAACCTTATCCTTAAAATTTCTTAATATACTACTATACTATTACATCTACTTCAACATTTTCGTTATGTTTTAAATAATTGAGATCAATTAATAAGGTTAAAAACTTATCCATAAAATTTCAATATATCATTTGTTCAATTTAATAAATTTAAATTTTCTAAAATTTATTTATATATTGTTAATAATCTTTTTTTACACTCCACCAATTATACAGTTTCTCCCAAGTTTTATAAAACTCTGTTTCCATTTGATTATTTAACCGTCTCGTCATCATATCTAATTCTGCACATTCCATAATTTTCTTAAAAACATCTTCGTCTTTTGGTATTTCCTTTTCTTTCCATTTTTTGTGCAAATATAATTCTTGCCGCTACTAATATATGAATTATTAAATAATATATTTCTTTTTTGTATTTGGTATCACTGATGCCTAGTAGGAAAAATTCTGGGGTCTTTTTAATGTCCTTATTCGTTATTTCCTTTAACCATTTTTCTACCTTGTTCCAATAGATCTTAGCTTTAGGGCAGGTCCACCATGTGTGAAAGTATGTACCGATTTCTTTTTTACATTTCCAACAAAGAGGAGAAGTATTTGGGAACATCTTTAAAATCCTATATGGCGGAAGGTGCCTTCTGTAAAACATCTTAATTTGGTTTTCTTTAAAAGAAATTGATTTAGTTATTTTCCAATTATATATCCATACCTTTTCCCATGTTTCCAAATTTATTTCTTTTCCAAAATTTTTACACCAGCTAATCATGTTATCTTTCAATATTCAACCTATCATTTTATAGTTTATCAAGTATTTATATAACTTCCCAATTAATTTCCCTTGATTTTGAATTAATAATTTCCCAAGTATGTTATTCTCTTTTTTAAAAATAAAAGTTCTGACGTCTTTTTGGTATCTAGAATTAATCTGTGATACTGCCACCAGTCAATGTCGACGCTTATCTCATGCAGTTCTTGTTTAGTTCTTAATTTTAATTGATTATCCAATAGGTCTCTATATTTCCATATTTTACCATCTTTTAAGAGATTTGGATGTGAAATAGCTTCTATTGGTGAGATCCATTCTGGCATTACTAAAAAATTATTTTTCCTTATCTCGTTCCAAACATCTATTAGTGCTTTCCTAATAATATTACTTTTAAAATATGAGTGAGTTTTAAGCTTTTCATACCATATGCCAGCATGCCAGCCTAGCATTAAATCATGACCCTCTAAATTAAGTAATCTTCGATTTTCAAGAGTTAACCATTCCTTTATCCACGTTAAGGCCGTCGCTTGGTAATATAGCTTCCAATTAGGGAGGCCAAGTCCTCCTCTCTCTTTGCGGTATTCTAATGAACTTTGTTTTATTCTTGGTTTCTTACCCTGCCATATAATTATTTTTGTAATTCTATTTAATTCTTTAAAGAAATTTGGTCCAGGATTGATTGGGATAACTTGGAAAAGAAATAATACTTTAGGAAGGATATTCATTTTAATTGTGGAGATTCTTCCAACTACAGATAACTGTAGAATATTCCATATTTCCAAGTCCTTTTTAATCTGTCCTAACAACTTTATATAGTTATCATTTTTTAAAGATATGGCTTTAGAGGTAATCCATATACCCAGGTATTTTACCTTTTTTGTTATTTTCATATTTGTTAAATTTTCAAGATATTTTGTCTGTAACTCTGTCATATTTTTTGTAAGTATTTGTGTTTTTTCCTTGTTGATTTTCAAACCTGCAACTTTCCCATATTCTTCTATTAAATCTATTAACTTTAAAATTGAGGTTAAGGGATCCTCTATTGTAAAAAATACGTCATCAGCGAAGGCTTGAGCTTTATATGTTTCTTTTTTAATCTTCAACCCTTTTATTTCCTTTTCTGATCTTATTTTTATTAGTAATACCTCTAATGTTAAAATAAATAGTAATGAAGATATTGGACAACCTTGTCTCACTCCTCTTTGTATTTCTAATTTTACTGATTGCTCATTATTTATTATAATTCTTGCTGATTGATTAGAATAAATGGCATCAATTATATTGAAAAATTTAGTTCCTACATTCATCTTATTTAATTGTATTTTCATAAAGGTCCAATCTACATTATCAAATGCTTTTTTATTTTTTATTTTTTTTATTTTTTTATTTTTTTTACTATATAAAATATTGTTTATTGGTTATATACAAATATATACAAAGAAACAATACAAAACAGTGTTGCCAAGACAAGGTGTTCATATCATAAGCATCTGATCATTGTTTCCAATAGGGTCGAACGAACCACATTTAACAATAACATTGAACATAAGACAGCCCCTTCCCCCCCCCACCCCGCTGCCAATCTGCAGCTATATTTATTTTTTATTTTCCCGGCTATTCAAATGCTTTTTTAGCATCTAAGAATATAAGTGATATTTGTTTTTCAGGATGTTGTTCATAATATTCTAGGGTATTTATGGTAAAAATCCATTCTGGTCTCCATGTATTATTCCATTTATAATGCTTTTAAACCTAGTGGCGAATATTGATATAAAAATTTTATAATCTACATTTAATAGTGAAATCGGTCTGTAATTTTCAATTTTTTCCTTCTCAGTTCCTGCTTTATGTATTAATGTTATTAAAGTTTCTGTCCATGTTTTTGTTAATTTACCATCTACTATTATTTGATTAAATATCTCTAACATATTTGAGGAAAGTATTTCAATATCTAATTTATAAAATTTTGTTGGTATCGCATCTGGACTAGTGGCTTTGTTGTTTTTCTGATTTTTAATGGATTGCTGTAATTCTGTTTCTGTAAAAGGTTTGTTTAATTTTTGTTGTTGGTCTTCCGTTAATGCTGGTAGATCTATAGGGCTTAAATAATGGAAAATTAAGTCTTCTTTTATTTCTTCTTTTTCATATAATTTCCTATAAAATTCTAATGCTATTTCCTTTCATCTATTCTATGTCTTATTACACCTTTACTATCTATTAATTTTTAAATAATTTTATTTTCTCTTTCTTTCCGGAGTTTATATGTCAGCCATCTTCCTGGTTTATTTGCATGTTCAAAATATTGTTGTTTTGCTCTTTTTATTTGTTCTACCATTGGTTTTTGTTCTATCAACCTTTTTTTGTGTTTTAATACATCTCTCTGATTTTTAACTTTATCATAATATTCATTTTTTTGCATTTCTAATTCACTTTTTTAAATTCATCCTCTAACCCTTGGTATTGCAACTTCTTCTCTTTATTCTTTTTTGACATGTAAGAAATTGTTAGCCCACATATATATGCCTTTGTTGTGTTCCAGAGATTTTGTGGGGTAGTATCATTATTTTTATTTATTTTAAAGAAGGCCTCCAATTCTTTCCCTATCCATTCTTTATACTCAGGGTCACGTAATATATTTCTATTCATAGTCCAATTATTTACTTTTCTCCACTGCACTGCTCAGAGAGTCCAATGTGGGTTATTCTTCAGCCTCATTGGCAGGGACTGAGTTAAAAATTAACATAATTCTTATGTCCCGCCCACCACTGCCCCCTCAGGCCAATCTTAAAAACTCAGTCATAGTGTAGGGACTATTAGTTTTCTTCTCCAGAGAGAGTGATTTTCTTTTCCTACTTTTCTCTAATTAACTCTTCTTTCTTTTCATAGGAGGAAGAGGAGAGACTCCAGGAAAAATGAGAGCCACTGCCCTCCGGGGTATTGCTCTCCAACTCTTCAACCCCTGAGAGGCCACTGCTCTCCGGAGTATTGCCTTGACGACAGGGAGTGCTGAATTGGGGTTCCTGACATCCGCGATCAGAGCCCCCCCCCCCCGCTGCCCCCCAGCTGCCGCCCCTTTTTTCCCGTTCTCGGCCATCCGAATAAAGCAAAATACCTGCAATTGCCAGAATCGCCGATTACAAGGTCTTGGCATTGTCATTTTCCAAAGCGGGAGATCAGCTGTTCGGCGGCCCAATTCACTACTGTCAATCTCCGATGGCGCGGCAAACAAACCAGGGAATAAAAGCGGCGGCGACAGCAAATGAGGCAGGGTGCCTCCGCAGGAACCTCTCGCTGCCCGAAGTTCCACCCGCCATTTTGGGGGTGAGAGCTGAGCCCCCGGCAAGATTGAGGCAACGGGCTGCCTCCGCCATTTTGGAGCTAGATTTTCCCGCCCCAACTCAGACTGCCATTTTGAAGGAACCGTTGGGGGCAACGTTGGAATGAGTAAGCTAATTCCTAGTCAATCGACGGCCGCCATTTTGAAAAGGGGCATTACCATGGCATTGAAGTACAATAGGTCCTTGGCCAATCACCAGGAGTGAGATTAATGACTCGTTCCTCAGGGGATTTAATTCTCACTCATTTCGCCATTTTGAGCTACAACTGCCCTTCGTAGCCAAGGAGTACTGTGAGTGTTACTATTTGCCTCAATATGTCTCAACAACAGGGCAACCCCAGTGACCTGGCTGCCTCGTCAGCCAAGGGGAAAGATAAGGGCCATAGCTCCAAATCCAAGGGGAAAACTTCTCAATCCTACGCTGCCTTAAAAGAGGCTGAGAAAAGAATCAAGGCACTGGAGGCTCAGCTGGAAATGAACAGACCAAGACAGGGGCCTAGTCCATCAGCCAGCACTATCCCACCACATCAACAGAGCCCCTTAACTACAGCTGTTGCCTTTGAAGGACCTCACCTTGCTGGAGTGGGGGATCTGTCCCCTGACCGCCCATTGAGTGCCCCCCTGCCATCTGAGGGGATACAAAGGTCGGAATGGACTAGACCAGCTTCCCAACCATGGTCTCAATCTTCCCAGCCTGCAGCAGCTACCTTTACCCAAACTGCAGCAGGCCTCAGGGGCCCCATGGACAATTGGCAGACTATGTCACCATCATTGCAGGATATGATAGCGTCTGCATACTCACAAGGCATCGCGGTGGGTGCTCAGCAGCGCCCATCCCCATTACCACCTCGGGCCAATAGACAAGACCTTTGGGCAGCCCCTACTTCCGCCCCGTCTTTACACAATTCCTTTCAGGAGGATCAAGGCCCAAGAGAGATGCCCACATATCCAGAGGAGGAACTCTCTGACCAGCTCTCTTTTGCTGGACTATTCAAACCATCTCTATTTAGAATCCTATTAAACAAGGCAAAGACTACAATGATCCTAGATAACTCAGAAAAGCCAGCGGGCCAAGAGGTGGACATCATGCCAGCGGCCAGACTTATTAATGAGCCTCAGAGGGAATCTGAGCACATTCCTTCTGTCCCTATTTTTGCAGAAAATATAAAGAGGCCCTGGCAGCACCCGGCAGCAGCTATGGACCCCTCAGCATTAGACAAGAGATTCTACTCCTTCGATCCAGAGGTAGAAGATCTGCTTCAGTACCCCTCGGTGGATACTCCAGTCACATCACTGATATCTAACGCCGTAGTGCCGTCAGATATGGCGGATGGCCTGAGACCTGACGGTAGAAAGGCGGAAAACTTGATTAGAAGGATGCATCAACTATCCGCCTGGTCCTTAAGGGCAGCATCAGCTGCATCCTTTTTTAATAGGGCCTCAATCCTGTGGCTACAGGATATCCTTCCTAGACTGGGCCCAGAGGACACACAGCTTCGCCAGGACATCAACAAACTAATGAGTTTGCCACCACTGAGTTTTCCACGGACGCCACCTTAGCGGCAGCAAGATTTTCATCCCGAGCAATGGCAACCAATCTCTCTGCTCGGCGCCTACTGTGGCTTCGTTCATGGCAAGCAGATGCAAAATCAAAATGGCACCTGGCCACCGTCCCTCACCAGGGTTCTAAGCTCTTTGGGGAGTCATTAGACTCTGTTCTAATTGAGGACAGAGATAAGAAGAAAGTGTTACCGAGGTCGGCAAGGAGACAGGACAGACGAGGGGCTCCATACTTCCGAAGACAACCCTTTCAGTCGGATCCCCCCTCGACTTCGTCCTCAGTCGCCAGGGCCTATGGACAAGGGGCCTACACCCAACTATCCTACAGGTCGGAGCGAGCCAACTATGGGGACAGGAATCGCCAGTTCCAACAACCCCACAGATCCTTCAGGTAACAGGGATATTGCAGACAAAAGTGACTCCCCTCACGAGCTGCCCATAGGTGGACGCCTGCAATTCTTCACCGAATTTTGGGGAACTATATCCACCGATACATGGGCCTTAGATACCGTGGAGCAAGGCCTACGAATAAACTTCTTACAAACCCACCAAACAGATTCATGCAATGCCCAGCACTGACACATCCACAAAAGCAGTCTCTTATTTTCCAGGAGGTTCAAAATCTTTTGGACATTGGAGCAATAGAACCAGTTCCGACACCGCAGCGGGGACAGGGGTTCTACTCCATAGTCTTTGTAGTTCCCAAGACGTCTGGCAGATGCCGCCTAATTCTGAACCTCAGGCAGCTAAACATTTACATCCGATATCAGAGGTTCAAGATGCATTCGTTGCATACCATCCTAGCATCTATCCGTCATCAGGACTGGATGACCTCCATCGATCTCAAGGAGGCATATCTACATGTACCAGTCCACCCAGAGCATCGACAATTTCTACGTTTCTGCATCCAAAACCAACACTTCCAATACAAGGCCATGCCCTTCGGCTTGTACTCGTCTCCCAGAACCTTCACCAAGCTCCTAGACGTCTTGACAGCAGACCTCAGAACACGTTCTATACGCCTTCTCGCCTATCTGGACGATATAATTATCCTCTCCAGAAGCCCTCATCAAGCCAGACAAGACCTTGCACAGACGATAGAGTCCTTGGAGAGATGCGGTTTCACGATCAATCACGACAAAAGCCACCTGCAACTAACCAGATGCCTACTCCACCTAGGCACTACAATAGACTCTTCAACAGGCATGGTCTATCTCTGATCAGAGAGACAACAGAAAATAATAGCACTGATACACGTGATAAGACACCACACCAAGATTCCCTTGGCTCTCCTATCGCAGCTGTTAGGAATGTTCATATCATGCATAAACATAGTACCGTGGGCTCGACTACATGCTCGTCCACTACAGTGGCTTCTACTCCCCTTCCAGAGGGCAAGACTAAGCAACTCCAAACACCAAGTGCACCTGACAACAGCGGTTCGCCGTTCTCTCTCTTGGTGGACATCTCCAGCCCTAACCAAGGGCTCTCCCTTCCTATACCATCAAAAGGTAACCATCACCACAGATGCAAGTTTCTCCGGCTGGGGAGCACACTCCGGATCTCAGGTTGCCCAGGACAGGTGGTCGACAGAGGACTTGACAGACCTCAACATCAATCTTCTGGAGTTGCGAGCGGTATTCAGAGCGCTGCAGACGTTTACAGACACTGTAGAAGGCCAACATGTCCTGGTACTGACGGACAATGTAGCAACAAGGGCTCATGTGAATCACCAGGGAGGCACGAGGTCGGGCTGCCTGATGCAGGAAGCCCATGCCCTAATGTCATGGGCAGAGGTGCACCTGGCCTCGATTCACGCGGAACACATTTCAGGATTGGAGAACACTTGAGCGGATTGGTTAAGCCGCACAACTATCGACCCTGGGGAATGGTCCCTGAACCCGGAAGTGTTCCAGGACATTGTTCACCGTTATGACAAGCCAGTGGTGGACTTATTCGCCTCACAGCGCAACAACCAGGTTCCACGGTTCTATTCCCGGGAGCCGAGCGAGTCAACGCACTTCTTTCACCATGGCCGAGGGGACTTCTATACGCCTTCCCTCCGGTCTGCTTGATACCCAGAGTAGTCTCCAAGATCATCTCAGAAGGGGTGGAGGTACTCCTAGTAGCCCCATTCTGGCCCAGACGTCCATGGTTCGCGGATCTGATGGATTTATCAATCTCCCCTCCGTGGAGGATCCCATGCCACCGGCTTTTCCTGACACAGGGGTCAATAGTTCACCCAGACCCTCAGTGGTGGAGACTTGCCGTGTGGCAATTGAAGGGGACCACATGAGGAAGAAGCATGTTCTGGAAAACGTCATCCACACCATACAAGCGGCACGACGTCCGTCAACTACTCGCATATACCAAACAACCTGGGCAGCTTACTGCAGATTTTGCGGGACTCAGGGAGTTTCACCTGGTTCGTCTTCAGTTCTCCTTTTAGACTTCCTCCAGAAAGGTCTCTAGGAAGGGTTAACCCCCAACACCCTACGCAGACAGGTGGCAGCTGTAGCAACAGTTCTCCAACCGGACCCCCTTTGCCCAATTTCACATCACCCATGGATAAAGGACTTTCCCCAAGGGGCATCAAACCTGTCTCCACCAGTTATTCATCGCTTCCCATCCTGGGATTTACCTTTGGTCCTGCAAGCCCTTACAGGACCTCCCTTCGAACCATTGAGAGAGGTCTCTCTTCGCATCCTATCAGTTAAGGTGGCCTTCCTGGTGGCCATAACTTCAGCTTGTAGAGTATCAGAGTTGTCAGCTCTATCAGTCCACCCGGACCTGTGTGTTTTCCACCCTGACAGGGTAACTCTACGTTTAGACCCAAGCTTCTTGACCAAGATCAATACTAGATTCCACAGGTCCCAGGACATAGTTCTGCCTGATTTTTGTACACACGGCTCCCACCCGTCGGAGCTTTGATGGCATAAGGTTGATGTCCACAGAGCTGTGAAGATATATGTACGCCGTACAAACACCTTCAGGAGATTGGAGGCATTATTTGTATCATTTCTCCCGGCATCCATGGGAAAGAAAGAATCGGCCAAGACAATTAGCAGGTGGATCCGCTCCCGCATAATTGAAGCATACAAGACAAGATCTACACCCTTACTGGCTAGGGTCACAGCCCACTCCACTAGAAGTGCAGCCACTACAGCTGCTTGGACCACACAGGCTCCAATCAAGGACATTTGTAGGGCTGCGACTTGGTCTGCCCCCACAACCTTTATAAGACACTATCGCCCGGACTCGTTTGCTTCAGCAGAAGCAGCCTTCAGCAGAAGAGTGCTGCAGGAGGTTTGTGCTCCAGCGCCCCTGGTCCAGCCTATCCCGCCCTGAAATTTGTTGCTTGGGTATATCCCACATTGGACTCTCTGAGCAGTGCAGTGGAGAAGGACCGTTGAACTTACTTGAACGATCTTCTCGCTGTACTGTGAGGAGAGTCCAAACCCGCCCGGCTTATTTGGCCCAGGAGCGCAGTTTCAGTTTTGCATTGATAGTTAAGGTGTTTTTTTTTACTGAATAAAATTTGATTCCTTTCACTATTCCTTCGTTTTTATTGACTGACCAGAGGGGGCAGTGGTTGGCGGGACATAATTATGTTAATTTTTAACTCAGTCCCTGCCAATGAGGATGAAGAATAACCCACATTGGACTCTCCTCGCAGTGCAGCGAGAAGACCGTTCAGGTAAGTTCAACGGTCCTTCTCTTACCTTTCCAATATATGACTAACGGGTTGTGGTCTGCCCAGGTATTAGTTTCTATTTCGATGTCTCTGATCTTTTCCATCGTGTGTGCTGGCGCCCAGGCCATATCAATCCTAGTCCAAATTTTATGAGGATTAGAATAAAAAGTGTATTGTTTATTTTGTGGGTGGCATTCGTGCTATATGTCTTTTAATAATAATTCTGTGCTCATTTTCCAAAATGTTGTAGGTAAAATTACCTTTTTTTTTCTTTTCTTTCTTTTTCCCTGTATAATCCATTTGACTATCTGAGATCGCATTAAAATCGCCTATTATTATCATATTTTCAATTGATAGCTCAATTATTTTATCATGCAATTCTTTATAAAATTGTTTTTGGTTATCGTTTGGTGCATATATTGATATAATTACAAGAGGTTTCATTTCTAGATCCAATTGTACAATTAAAATTCTTCCTTCGCTATCACTGTATATTTGTTTTGACTCTATTGTTTCATCTATGTACATTGCTACGCCTCTTTTTTTTATTTGTTAAACTAGTATAAAGTTTCCCTAATTTTGAATTATTAAGTAAACTCCTCTTTGATTTTTTAATATGGACTTCCTGTAAAATATTTATTTGTGCTTTTTGTTTCTTAAGTTTAGTCAATATTTGATTTCTTTTCCTGGGGTTGTTCAGGCCATTGATGTTGACTGAGAAGATTTTCAAGTCATGTGACATTTCTATTTACAGTCTAACAAAAGAAAGTAGGTCTGTCCGTGTCTTACTTTCGCGGAAGGATTTCACTCTGAGTAACAAACTTTTTCACTTTCGCCTTTTAAGTTCAAGATCTTCACTTTTGAGGTATTGATTACCAAAATGTTACCTCGTATGTGCTTTTATCTTCTTCTTTTCTGTTGATCTGCTTCTTTTAGACTTCTGTTCTATTTCTTCACTTCCTCCGTAGACCGATCGCTATGGCTGCGTCCCTGCCGAAGCTGGGGCACGGTTCTTCATACTACAGCTGCAGGGCTTTCCCTACCCTTCGGGGCAGTGGCGATCTGCCACTAGGGACCCAGGAGACACTCCCACATTTCTGACAAGTCTTAAAGCAAAGTGATCTCTCACCCTCTCTCTCTCTCTTTCTCTTTCTGTCTCACAAACACACACATACTTACACACACATCCACTTCAAGCAGTCTCTGGCTGCAAATAGTCCAATCCAACACTGTGAGGACCATGACTACAAAGCAAAAAATCCAGCAGGGCAAATTGAAGAGTTCAGGAAGCAAAGGAGCAATCCAGAAAGAATACAAGGAATCTAGGAAAGTTCACACGTCAGTACTCAACACTACATGAATTCAGCATTTGTTCCCAACAAATGCCTCTCCCCACAGCGTTTCCTTAAAACTCAATCCTCAGGTGTGCCTTGTGAAGAGAGGTGGGGTGCTCTCCTCTCAATCTGTGTGGTTCTCACCTTCTCTCCATTCTCCATGCTTGAGGATCAAGAGGGGTAGTACTTGCTCATCGCCTTAACTCTGTCTTTCACATTCATGCTTAGCTTCTCTTGGTCATCCTGTCCCACTTCCTCCCTGCCACCAAGTCATCCTAATCCTGAAAAACCCTGGCCTGATTGGGCCCGCTCTTCACCATTTTCCTCCCAAGCCAACAGAGCTGCCCCTTGATCTCTGTCTATTTCAGTTCCAGCTTGTCTTCCTCCACAGATTCAGGCTCTGATGGGGGCGTGACACTTTCTTGTGAACCAAACAGTAATGGGTTGCTGCCCCCACAGGGGGAAGAGACTCAATGGGGGTATTAAGTTTATGCACTATTTATTGAATACTTAATAGTTTTTATTGTCCTTCCTTAGTACCTTAGTATGATTCCTAATTACTTTTAAAATAGGAAATAATTAAATAGTATGTTTTTACTTATAAAAGCTTTCATCATTTTAATCATTATCTAGAACTGAACTTTTATAGCAATTAAAAAAATTGAGCTACTTACCTAAGCTTTTTTTTGGGCAATTTTTTTCCCTCTTAACATACATTCAAACAATACAGTATACCATCTAATTTTCCATGAATAAAATGCAGTATTTTGTTAGTAACATCAATAATAAAAAAAGTTGCAGAATTTTTTTTCTAATTTTGTCATCCAGTACATACATTTTCTTTTGATTAAATTTCCTCCTTAATGTTCCTTCAAAAAATATAACAACAATCATAATTCTAACTTATTAACCATTATGCCATAGTACTGTACTTCCTTCCTTTCTTCATACATTTTTCTATGAACTAACAAAACCTTATATAACCAATCAAATGTTAGCAAAAAATTTTAAAAAAGAGCATTACACAAAAATTTCTTCCCCCCTCTAAATAGTACATTTCCCAAATTTTTAAAATTATTTCAACCCATTAGCCAATTAATGTTTATCTATATTTCTTACTTAATTGTTAATCTTAAATATCAATCAATTTCAATCATTTTAAGAAAAGAAAAAAAATCTATTCTCTAATTTCAATCAGCTTTTAATAATCTAAATCAGTATTTTATTATAATCAATACTAATAACTCTATTAATACCAGTAATCAATTCCTAAATTCATATATCTAGTTTTAAATAATAATAATAATAATTAAAGTTAAACAAAATAGTTAAGAAATACTCCAAATCAAGTCTTCTCAAACTCCAATTTCTTTAATCTGAGCAGAACTCTGAACCGAACCCCTTTCTTTTTTATTTTTTTGTATCCCCTTTTAGTCTCCTTTTCCATTTTATTCTTTCTATTTCTTCTCTTAACACCTTCAATTTTTACGAATATCAGCTTTGTATATTTTTTTATCCAGTCACTTTCAATGTTACATTCTTTTTGAGTCTGGTCAACCCCTGACTCCCAATCACATCCTTTCAATTTTTCTTTTGTGCTAATTTCAATATGCTCTAGTAAAACATGCAATCAACTGCCCGATCATTGACCAAACAATTCTTAATGCTTTTAATACTATCATTTGTTAAAGTAACCGAGTTATCTGATTTAATAATATCTCCTTTAACCAGTCCATTCTCCATCTTGCCAGTATCTGGTTCTTTACATCCTCCTAGTTGTTCTGCAGGATCCACTGCTCCTCTTTTCTCTTTTGGGTCATTCACTTCTTTTGTTTCTCTAGTAATTCCTGTATAATCTCTAATTGATTCTCTAAATTCACAGGTGAATTCTCTTATCTCTTGTAATATCTACGTAGCTGCTCTCTTCTATTCATGGCCATTCTCATGCGTGCGTCTATAACTGATTCTTTAGCAGAGTCCAGCGAAGATAAAGAGAAGGATGAATTGCTTCCTAATCAGCTGTCACTCCCTGCTTCCGACGATACTTCTCTGTCCAAAAAAGTCAGCAGTAAAACAGGCCTTTGACACTGGGAGGATTCACCCACATCCACCCCCACATTCCTTGGGGCAGGAGCTGGCCCAGAGCCAACCATAACACCATCTCCCCCGGAAGGCCTCTCCCTTGACTCCAGCGCAAGGGACGGGGCTTCTGTGGAAATTGCGCATGAAAAGCCTGAATGAGGGCGGGAGCATCGACCAATGCAGCCTCTACCCACGAGCAATCGTCTGGCTCGCCCTCCAGCCATTGGACTAAGTACTGAAAACAATTATCCACCCAACAGTAGTGCCGGACGGCGTTGATCACGACGTCGGGCAGGTGATCCCGAACACAGGGTGCAGGCAGGATGTGTACACTTGGACAGAGCGGGCAATCGGGACGAACAGGGACCAAGAGTGAACGATGGAAGACGGGGTGAACATGCATGTTGGCAGGCAAAGTAAGAGGATACGCCACCGGATTGATGACCTGCTCAATCAGGAAAGGGCCCATGAAGCGTGGATCTAATTTTCGATGAGGCAACTCCGAAGCGATGTATTTCATGGACAACCACACCTGATCCCCAACGGCCAACAGGACGTCTCGCCGGGACCGGTCAGCAAACCACTTGTAGTCCTCTTTGGCCTTGATCAGGTAACGCTTCATTTCATGAACCATGTGAAGTTCTGAGAGGAAGTCCTCTGCTGCTGGGACCGGGAAATCTAACAGGGTTAACGGGAAAAAACGTGGATGGAACCCGTAATTCACATAGAAAGGCGTATGGAGGTATGCCGGGAGTTATTAAAGGCAAATTCGGCCACTGGGAGAAAACATGACAAGTCGGACTGCCGGTCCGACACAAAGCACCGCAGATATTGCTCCAAAATGCCGATGGCCTTCTCGGTGCCACCATCAGTCTGAGGGTGCTGTGTTGAAGCAAGACAAACTTCTACCTGTAACGCAGACATGAGTTCCCTCCAGAACCGTGCGTCCCCCGGTCCGACACCACCCGATCTGGAAACCCATGGAGCCGGAACACGTGCTGTAAAAATAATTGGGCCGTGCCTTGAGCTGTGGGCACCTGGTGACAGGGGATGAAATGTACCATTTTCGTCAACATGTCCATTACCACCATCACCATGGTGAACCTTGACGATAGTGGTAAATGTGTGACAAAGTCCATGGACACAGCTCCCCATGGCCTCGTGGGCATTGGCAATGGCTGCAATAATCCTGGCAGGGCCCCTGTAGCCGACACCGTTCACATGTGGTAACAAAAGGGTGAACATCCTGGAGCCGCAGCCACCAAAACGTTCAGGACACTAAGTCCAACGTTTTGAACAAGCCAAAATGACCCGCCGTGGGATTATCATGACATTGTGCCATGACTAATCCGCGAAGCGGCCCTGCTGGTACATACAACTGCCCCCAGTACCGGAGTAGTCCATCCACAAATGTCCAGGGAGAACTGGGCAACATCTTCTGCACCCGCTGTACCACAAACCCATCCCCCCGCTGCATCTCACGAATACGCCTCCGCAAATCGACGGGGTCATGGGTAGTAGCCAACACTTCTGCAGGCAGGATCGTTTGTAACGGGGCCGGTTCTTTGGGATGCAGAAACTCAGGTTTCCAGGACAAAGCGTCCGCTCTGGGGTTTTGGAAACTTGGTGTATACCAGATCCGAAAGTTGAACCGTGCGAAGAAAAATGACCAACATATCTGTCGTTGGTTCAACTTTTGGCCCATTTGCAGGTACTCCAGATTTTTATGGTCTGTCCGGACCGCCATCTGGTGCCGAGCGCCCTCGAGATGATGTCTCCACGTCTTGAACACCGACTTGACGGCCAACAGTTCTTTTTCCCAAATCCTGTAGTTCCGCGCCGAGGACGTAAGCTTACAGGAATGGTAGGCACACGGAAACAGGGTGCCAACCTCTGGATGGGCCTGTAGAAGTACAGCGCCGTCAGCAACATCAGAGGCTTTTGTCTCCACAACAAATGGCCGACACAGGTCTGGATGCTGCAACAAGGGTTCTTTCATGAAAGCGTCCTTGAGAGCCTTAAATGCCTGCTGCTCCCCCTCACCCCATTGAAACGGTACTTGTTTCTGCAACAAATGGGTAAGAGGCACGGTCAGATGGGCAAACCCTGGAATGAACATGTCATAATAGTTCGCAAACCCGAACAACCTCTGCACGTCCTTCACCCTCCGCAGGGGTTGCCAGGTCTTGAGCGCTGACACCTTGCCCGGGTCCATGGCTATGCCCCCTGGAGAAATGACATGCCCTAAAAATTCTCCAGATTGGCATATAAATGCTGCTCTCGCAAACGGAGCAGAACCTGGCGCAAATGTCCCAAATGACTGGACTGTAATGGGGAGTACACAAAAATGTCATCAAGATAAATGACCACAAAATGGTCTAACATGTCCCTGAATACATTGTTCATCAAGTGCTGGAAAACCGTTGGGACATTGGTGAGGCCGAAGGGCATCACGGTATACTCAAAATGTCCATATCGGGTGCCAAATGCCGCTTTCCACTCATTCGCCGGCTGTATCCGCACCAAATGAATCTTAGAAAATATTTTGGCAGCTCGTAAACATTTCATCAATTCAGAAATCAACGGCAACAGATGCTGGTTGCACACCGTGATAGCGTTCAGGTGGTGGTAGTCACAGCACAAACATAAGTCCCCAGTCTTTTTCTTGACAAACAAAACAGGCATTGACAGAGGCAAGGTCGAGAGCCTGATCAACCCTTTGGCAAGATTCTTGTCTATGAAGTCCTTGAGGGCCACTAATTCAGGTTCAGACATGGAATATAAGCGGCCAGCTGGAAGCTTGGCATCAGGAAATAGTTCAATGGCACAGTCATAAGGTCGATGCGGCTGCAAGCAATCCATCTCTTTTTCGTTGAACACATCAGCGAAGTCCATGAGGCACTCAGGTAAAACTGTTGCAGGGGTTCCAGGCCCTTGAGCTCGCAAACATGACGGTGATGATCCACACACTGCAAACTGGAAAACATGACGATGTTCTGAGACCACACCACCTGAGGGTTGTGCGCACATAACCACGACAACCCAGAACAATAGGAAAATGGAGGCCCCCCATGATGTAGAACTGGAGAGCCTCCTCGTGAGTCCCAATGCCTATCTGCACCGGCAAGGTCTGAACTCGGATGGGCCTGGACAACAACACTCGCCCGTCAATCGTTTCCACACTCAACGGAGGTTCTACAGGACACAAGGGCAGCGAATGTCTCTGCGCAAAAGCCTCATCCAAGAAATTCGTGGTGGCCCCCAAATCCATGAAGGCAAGAGCCAGAATAGACTGAGTAGGACGATGTACATGGTTTTGAACAGCAAACGTGAGGTGTCAGTACGTTCCGGGGTCATGAGCTGAAGAATCCTGGGAAGGTTGAATACTGGCCCGACCTAGTGTTGCCACCAAGCCGGGCTCCCCTCGTTTCCCAGCTGAACTGCTGGCTGAGGAACCGACATCAGGGAATCAGGTACTGT
This sequence comes from Erythrolamprus reginae, assembly GCF_031021105.1. NCBI lineage: Eukaryota > Metazoa > Chordata > Lepidosauria > Squamata > Dipsadidae > Erythrolamprus > Erythrolamprus reginae. Next base: position 37,476,486 of record NC_091956.1, on the reverse strand, counting down.
GGGGGGATCATGGGGTACAGACTCTGGAAGCTGTCCTGGAAGAGTCGGGGTGGCAGCAGTCGGGCCGGTAGGTATCGAGACAGCGGCAGCAGCCATGCTCCGCTGTTTGCAAGGACAGGCATTCGCAAAATGACTGCCCCCCCCCACAAAAATAGCACAGGCCTGATGCACGTTGATGAGCCCTCTCCTCCAGAGGCACGCAGGATCAAACAAAGCTCACATCCATGGGCTCCCACGCAAGGGCATGATCCGCCATGCTAGGAGGCAGGGCTGGCATGAAGCGACGGGGTATAGGGGTCTGCACTGGCATAGTGGACACCCCCTGATGTGGAGCAGGCACAGGCATGACGCCAGAAATGCGGGGAGAGAACCTTCCAGCCCGACGCACCTCTCGAGCCAGCAGCTGAGCTTCAATGGCCAAGCAGTGCTGTTTCAGCTCATCCAGGGTGCCCGGCAAGGCCTCATGCACCAGCTCATCTAACATTGTCTCTGACAAACCGTCCTGGAACGCCTCCATCAAGGCGGCCTCATTCTACTACACCTGCCCAATGAGACTGCGAAAGTCACTTAGATAGTCCACTAATAGGCGCGAGCCTTGTTTCAACTGCTTCAACGCCCTCGTGGCCGTCTGCTTCCGCACTGGATCCGAAAACTGCCATCGCAACTGGGCGCAAAAAGTGGTATAATCATGCAGTATTGAATCATCTCTGTCCAGTAATGGAGACACACAGGAGGCAATGGGGCCAGCCAGTAATCTGCAGAGGAACGCAACTTTCTATGCATCCCTTGAAAAATGTAGCATTTGTGCACTGATAAACAGCTGCACCTGGCTGAGGAAAGCTGTAAACATGCGTTGATCACCCCAAAACTTTTCAGGCATGGCCACGAAACATTTCCTCCATGGTGGAGGCTGTGGAGCAGGAGCCGCTGGTTGCACCTGGGGAAGGGCGGGCTGCTGGGACAATACATCCACCTGGTTCTGCAACTGAAGCACCATCTGTGTCAAAGCTTGTATTTCCAGCCTCAATGCATCAAACACAGCCTGTATCTCAGCTACACTAGCAGCCATTGTAAAACAATGGCAAGAAAAACAAAAGCAGGCAGGGAAAAAAAACAAGCAGGAACAAACCATCCAAACTGGAACGGTGTGTGTTTGAGGGAGTGGAAGATTATTCTGTTCTGCCAGCTCTCTGCATGAGCCTCTAATTAAATGCAAAGGTAGCAAAAACACACACACACATGTGAAAGGTCAAGAACACTTTCTTTATCCACAGAAAAATAGAAGCAAAACCCCCTTTTTGTAGTCAAAGGGCTCACTTTCAAAGCAAACAGACTTGAATGCAGTGAAAAAAAGAAAAAACAAACTCAAAGCAATTAACAAGTAGCTGTGAAGTCGTCACAGTTACTGTCCTTCAGACGTCCAACTCACGCGTTTAACAATGATTTACATTTAGAGTCCTGATAGCAAAGTACAGAGTCCTTGGAGAATCCGGAGAGTCAAGCCATATCCACTATCACGAACAGCTAATCTTCCACACTGAGAGGCCAGCACGCTGCCCATTTAACAGCAGCCCTAATTAGTTGAACTACACCCAATAACCATTCTCTTCCTGATATGTAGTTGAGCCGTGACCAATGTTCCCTCTAATTTTTTTCGGTGTGGGTGGAAAAGTATAGTGTCTGAGCAGCAGTCCCCTTGGGACTGGATGGCATAGAAGAATGAATGAATGAATGAATCCCTTCTTTTTTATTAAAATAAACTAATAATAAAACGAAACCAAAATCTATTACTATTAAAATTAAAACAACCAGCAAAACCAAAAACATAACTATTAATAAAAACATGTGAGGGCTGGGGTCATTATTTAAGTGCTTTTACCATGTGCTTTAAATCAAGAGTCACTTCTCTCTCTGTTTCTCTCTCTTTCCTGTCACTCTCTGTCTCAATACTCTCTCTTGTTCTCTTTTTCTCTCTCATTCTTTCTCTATTGTTTTCTCTCTCTCTCTTGCTTTCTTTCTTTCTCACACTTTTTCTCTCTTGTTCTCTCTCTTGCTATCTCTTTCCCTCTCCCCCCTTTCTCTCTCTCTCTTTCTCACTTTCTCTCTCACTTGTTTTCTTTTTCACTCTTTCTCTATTGTTTTCTCTCTCTCTCTCTTGCTTTCTTTCTTTCTCACACTTTTTCTCTCTTGCTCTCTCTCTTGCTATCTCTTTCCCCCTCTCTCTCCCTCCTTTCTCTCTCTCTCTCTCTCTCTCTCTCTTTCTCTCTATCACGCTATGTCTGTTGCTTTCTCTCTTTCTCTCTCTTCCTTTCTTCTCTGCGGAGGCCAGCGAAGGTTTTTATTTTGAATGGCAGGGGGATGGGGAGTGCGTGTGCCTGCGTGCCCGACATTCCAAATCACCTTCGCCTGCCTCCACTGTGAGAAGAACACCCACCCTGCCTCTCCTGTAGCCCCTTCGCTGAGAGCCGGGACAAAAGCACACTCAGGGAAGGGACTATGAGAGGGGCGGGACGTGCGTTCTCGAAGCGGCTAGTGGCTGGATCAGGAGGACGAGAAGCTGCAGCCACCGCTGCGGGAGGAGCCGCGCCCCAAGGCGGGAAGCAGAGGAAAAGAAAGAGGGGCGGATTGGGCGGGCGGGCAGGGGGCAGTGGGCAGTGGCAAGAAGCCAGGGGTGCGAGGGGGCCGGAGGCGCTGGAGGGGAAGGGGCGGCTGCGGCTCCTTGCACCGCCTTAAAAAAGGGTGTGCGGGGGTGTTTTGTGGCGCGCGGCCATGCGGCCGCACACCTTCAAAAGTACATTGGCCGTGACTATGGCTACCAAAGCTGCTTTGCACCGCCACTCCAGACAGTCTGGGGTATACCAACCCTAAAACAGACCCTTTGCCAAGTCCCCTTCTTCACCTCTCCTTTAGGGAGGCTTTGGGTCGATTCAACAGGATCAGCACCCCCGAATGGCAGGGATTCGGATATCCTCCCTGCTGAAGCGCTGAGGATTCCATCTCAGCGGGCTGGTGACCACACCCCTCACTGAGCTACTTGCCTAATCTGTTATCATACTGAACCTTGTGGGTACAAAACCTTAAAATGTTACTACCCCTCACTGAGCTACTTGCCTAATCTGTTATCATACTGAACCTTGTGGGTACAAAACCTTAAAATGTTACTGGGCTCCTCAACAAATAATGCTGTCTATCATTTGTCCTTTTTGTGACTATTCAAATAATGTGACTTAATCAACTGAAAAAGAGTCCAAGCACCTATTTAAAAACTTACCTTAGTCAGTAAGTCACTCCCACCCAGTCACGTGACCTTTAAGCCACCTCCAGTCACATGATTGTCAAGCCAGTCCCACCTGATCACTTGGCTAGCAAGCCACTCCTACCTAGTCACATGATCATTCAAGCCACACCCACAAAATTAGCCACACTCACAGTGTGGCAGTAAAAATTTTGGCAGCCTATCACTCGAACCAAGGACATTGCTGCAGGAGTTCAGAAGGAGGGGACTGATGTCACCTAGCAACTGAACTGTCTCATGATTGGGCCATGTGACTGGTTGTTTTAGGAAAGTGACAAGCTTTTAATTTTAATTAGGTGAAAACTGTGGGAATATTCAGAGAGTTTTCGCCAGTCCGTGCCATTACAACATATCCAATAAACTTAATTTTTGAGGAATCTACCTGTCTTGCAGTTTTGTTTGCTATGGATATGTTACTTGGAACCCTGACATCCTGTTAATTCCTCATATTTTGTGTGTTAGTGTATAAACATTTGAGTCCTTTTTGATTGATCCTGTCTTTACTTTCTATATGACCTGTTTTGTGTCTGCATTCCCCTTCTTCCTTACTACCTGTTGGATTAATGTACATGAACAGTGAAAAGAAAAAATGCTTGAGAAACTGACAAATTTTATGGGCTAGAACCTCTTAATTGGAATAAAGAAGGCAAAACTGACACTATTGCTTATATATAAAAACATTCAAAGTGATCTTATTTTGTCCTTTGGCAAAATCCTTATGCATGTTTTCTGAGAGAAAGGTATTGCAGCATGTCTGACTTGTTTCAATGCTCTACATTTCATAACATGATCTTTATTGTGAAATGTTTTATTAACACTTTTTTCCCATTTGGGTTCACTTGATGTAACCTCTTCTGTTTTTTCTTTTCTTCTCTTTTGACAGAATGTAGTGAAGGCGGATATTGTAAACTATAGCCAAGAGCCTGCAACAAGAACTGTTAACTCTCCTCGAAGCTCAATGTGTACAATTCAGTGAGCATTTTCTTTATTGTACAATGCTCCTTTGGCTGCCTTCGCCCAGCACATTTAGAAGTTTATTCTTTGAATAGCCAAGATTCAAATAGTGGGGGCACACACTTCGACAATGTTTTTAGTACGATTGTTGGATGAATGGTAATGGAAGTTTTTAAAGTAGATTTTTAAGGATTGTTTTTATGTGTTAATTGGATTGATTTTACTATTGTCTCTTTATATATGTCGTGAGCTGCCCTGAGTCCTCAGAGAGGGGCGGCATACAAATCCAAATAAATAAATAAATAAATAAATAAATACATACATACATACATACATACATACATACATACATACATACATACATACATACCGTATTTTTCAGATTATAAGATGTTCTGGACTACAACACACACCTAGCTTTTGGGGAGGAAAACAAGAATTTTTTTTGCCTCTGCCTCCCAGCAATTTGCCTTCTTGCAGCAAACAGCCTGGTCAGCTTCAGCACAGCCTGATTTAGCAGGAGCAGCTGATTGGCAATTGGCTTGGCCTCCCAAAATATGGGTGATCAGCTGTTCCAGGCTGCAAGGATTTCCACCACCTAACACCGCCTCTGGATGCCACATTTTTCACCCATTCCAGGTGGTGGAAATCACCTATCACCACTGAATGGGATGCGTGTAAAATGGGACATGCGGAGGCCAAAAATGGAGCATGTAGAGGCCAAAAATGGGATGCAGGAGGTTGAAAATGGGCTATGCTGAGGTGGAGATAGGCAGTGTTGATCCTCACAGTCTACAACAGCTGATTGTTGGTATTCCGGGAAGCCGATCCAACTGCCAATCAACTGCTTGTTTTAATCAGGTTGGTGAAGCTGACCAGGCTTCTTGCTGTTTGCTGCAAGGAGGCAAATTGCTGGGAGCCAGAGGTCAAAGGGTGGGGGCTGGCAGGAGACGGGGCTTCAGCAACATTTACTCTATAAGATGCACAAACGTTTCCACCCACTTTTGGTTCAAAAAATATGGTATATTCTTCTGAATTATATTTCCGTAAAGAAGAATGATTGTGTTTAGAGATACTTTTACATATATTGTAAGAATGTTTCAAGGGTTAATACGTGTGAATTAAATGGGATGAGAAAAGATTGTGAAATAAAACAATGTAGTGAAAATAGGTTGACTTTCTTTGATTTTGTCCATTTTGTCCTTTTTCTTGTAAAGACCAGGAGAGATTCTCACTTTAATCCTTTGATCCTCACTTTAACATATTTATTCTTTATCCAAAAATATAAAATATAAAACAAAGAAAAAGAAGGAAACTAACTAACATCTGACATCAACAAAAACAAAAAACACTGTCCAACCCCCCAACCCCCAAATTGTGTTTCTTCTATGTTTCTATTAAATATATTAAACATTTAAAAAGTGCATCCTGGCTAAATGCAGAAATATGCATCAAAAAACTAATATGTTCTCCTCTCTACATAGATCTACAAATAGTTATACATTTTCCCATCTATATTTAACAAAAATGCTATATTCTGTAAGTAGATTTCGCTGATGTGCAAATCAATTTGCCTAATATTGAATCGAACCAATATCTGTTCACAAGATATATGTAAAAAAGGGGGGGGGGAACAGTCAAACCCCCAAAGATAAAGCTAATCTTCAAATCCCTCTGTTGACTATCTATTATTGTATTTGATATGTAGAACCATGCATGTCTTCCAGTCTCTTATAAACTTGTCAAAGCAGTTAATTTTACCATCTCTGTTATTTTAGTCAATTTTAAAATCTTCTCTTTGACAGTAAATATCCCCCTCTCCTTCCAATGCTTAGCATTGTTAGCAATGCTTAGCATCCAATGTTATCTATGGCAACTAGAAAGCCAGACAAGGAATAATGGATGGAAGCTGACTAAGGAGGAATTCAACCTGGAAGTAAGAAGAATTTTTCTGACGGTGAAAGCGATCAACCAGTGGAACAGCTTACCAATGAGGTTGTGAGAGCTCCAACATTTGTGGCCTTCAAGGGGAGATTGGACTGCCATCTGTCTCAAATGGTGTAGAAACTCCTGCTTGAGTGGCGGCTCCTTCCAACTCCAATTATAAATCTAAAATCTAAGTAAACAAGCCTTGCAGTGATCACCATGTAAAGAAATAGTGTGTGTGTGTGTGTGTGTGTGTGTGTGTGTGTTTTATTAGTTTGTTCATGATACCACAATGATAGCCATTAGTGGCCCTAGTTAGGATGATCATGTTCCTATTGGGTAAGGAGGGTATTCTTGAACTTCTGCTAGGATATTGTGAGAATTTTTCAGACCATATGGTGAATAAAACTGGACTTAGATTGAACTCTGGCCAGAGCAGGCTGAGATAGCTGGGATATATGTGATCTAGGGAAGAGATAGCGAACCTATGACACCCATGCCACAGGTGGTTACATGGAGAAATATCTGAGAGCACATAAGATGTGGCCCTATGTCAGCTCCAGTGCACATATGCACATTAGCCAGCTGATTTTTGACCTTCCAGAGGGCAGGGGGAGAACATTTTCGACTTCCCCAGACTTCAGGAAAACCTCCGGAGGCTTTCCTGAAGCCTGAGGAGGACAAAAAAAAAAGGCTCAATGTGCCTGTGTGGAGGTTGTGCGTACATGTGGGGGTAGAGCCTTGCATTATGGGTGTGGGCACACACACGCTATCATGTGTGCAACCTTTTTGCCCAGAGCAAAAAACAGTTGGCAATCACTGGTCTAGGGCAGTTTTTTTCAACCAGTGTGCCGCGGCACACTAGTGTGCCACAAGACATGGTCAGGTGTGCCGTGGGGAAATTAAACTATGGCCCGCGGAGACCATTTATCCAGCCCGCCACCAGCCGCCTCCATCTGAACACAAACATTCCCCTCACAATCCCTCCAGCTATCAGCGACAGGAAGAGTGGAGGCACGGGGAACGTTCACTGGCCAATCACCTTCTAGGATTCATCCTGACCACTAGCCATGAACCGATAGCAGGCCGTCTCTCATCCACACCCAGGAAGGTCCCCGCTCGGGCTGCCATGCACTTGTCATTGTGTGGCTGTGGTGAGTAGTTGAAGCTGCTACTCCTCCCCGTGATCCCGATTTCTAATCATAGTTTAAAGCTAAAGTTTGCTGATCTTCCTTTGGACAGTTTTTGGTTATCTGTCGCCAAAGAGTTCCCCATTCTGGCCAATAAAGATTGCTCCCGTTTTCAACCACATATCTATTTGAGCTGAGCTTCTCAAGCTTGACTGTGATAAAAACTAAAACAGAGAGAGACTGAGAACTGTTGAAGAAGAGGTTCGTGTGTGTCTTTCTACCATTCCTGCCCTTTTGTGTTCATTGAAACAGGCCCAGGTTTCCCACTAAGTTAATATAAATACATTTAGAAACTATATTATTAACTATATGTATAATACGTACTGTGTTAGAATGTCATTTTGTGTCATTTTGGTTAGTGGTGCGCCCCAGGATTTTGTAAATGTAAAAAATGTGCCGTGGCTCAAAAAAGGTTGAAAATCACTGGTCTAGGGGTATGATCTGGGATGAGTTAGAATTAGCCAGTGACTCCTGAAGAAATGAATAGGGGTCATCTACTTGTTTTCTGAATCTGGGGCCTCCTGGGTCATGAAAAAGGTGGTTGTCCCCTAGACCCCTCCTTTGAGGGGTGCTGCAGCATTCTAATCTCTCTTCTCTGTTTTCCAACATTTACTTTTTTATATAATATAATTTTTGTTAAGTTTAAAACAGCAGCATACAAAATACAAAATATACATATATACAAGACCAACATATAAAAAGATAAAATACACAACCTAATCTAACCTAACAAAAAAAAATCTTAAAAAAGTAAAACAAAGGGGAGAAATACATGTATGCTGTAGAATTACGTATCACTATCTTAGGTCTATTATGTTCTTTACTTTTAATTTTCTTCTTATTCTTATTGTATATATCTTTCAAAAAGCCAATAAAAATTAATAAAAATTATACACCAACTTAGATATATTAATTTTGAAATTTCCCTTCATACCCAAATAAAATGAAAATATAGGAACACTGCACCATAAATTGATGGAACATAAAACCCCTAAAAAGGAATTCGTACTTTCCTCAGAAATATCCAGAATGAATACAATATTGTATACAGAACTAAAGAAATTAAACACACAATTCCACATACTAGATAAAAATACTTAATATTAAGTCGCTTGATAGTGATAGTCAACAATATGGTTGACAAATTATGTCTTTTATACAACAAATAAATATATGTAGTGAAATAAAATATTAACTGGTGATAAGCAAATAACTGCATATATCAAACATCACTGAAATTGAGCGCTCTATATGTTCTATAGGTTTATAAGATGATTTGTTTATTTACTTTCTTTTTTTCTTTGTGTGTTTTGTATGTTTTGTTTGTTTAGATTGTTTTTTATATGTAGAAACTTAATAAAGATTTTTTTAAAAAATTGAAGTTTATTTGGTCCAGGGAAAAAAATCAAGAATTAAAAAGAAACTATTACAGGATAAAAGGAAGAGAGGAGGTTTTGGGGTAGCAGCAGCCATATAACAGTTAAAAGAATGGGTCACACATAAATAAAATAATTCTAATAATAGAAGGACATGATTTACAAATGGGTTGGCACAATTTTATTTGGGAAGGTAAACCAGACGCATAAGTACTTTCAACAACATTATATCAGAGGAATACTACTGGATGACTGGTTAGAAATCAAGAGTAAATATTACATTTTCCATGCTGGGGCCGGAGATGGTAGTCACATGGGTATTGCTTGTCCAATCGCAGGGGCCGAACCAAGTCTTTAAAATCACAGCTGGATTTTGCTTGGTCCTCTCCAAAAGCAGGACTACATTGGCTTCTCCCATATTGCAGGCCATGTTCCTTTCCCTTCTCTTATCTCCACCAGGTAGCTCACTAAAAACCTTTGGATTCAAAGACTAAAGGAAAAGCAAGGTTTCAGACTCCAGTCCTTTCATTCTCCCTCCCCTCCTCCTCTCCTCCCCCCTCCCCGCCTTTCTGAGGGCTCCTATCTGGGACAGTTTATCGGCCCCAGGGCTCCTTTAGTTAGTCCATTAGTCCAGGCTCCACAGAGGGGATCAGCAGGCTAGCGCTCTTTACAGCACCAAAAACCATTTTCTTCATAGCTCCTTCCTGCCACTTTTTCTGCAGCTATAGTCACTGCACGGGGTGAAAGTTAACGATCTCTCTCACCTTCTACTGACTAAGCTTCAGCTAGCCATTGGCCTAGCAAGGTGTCCCAGTACTTTTGTTTTCATTTTTAGGCGAATCGTGCCACGCGGTCACATCCACAGAGCCCTGCGCCCCGAGCAGCTAGTCTCCGCTCGCTGGACATATGCTCACCTCTGGGCCTTCCCTAGTGTATCTCCCACTTCTATTGCAAGGGATGTGCTAGCAATTAAATACCAGAGGGCCCAGATTCCTGCAGGCTCTTGCAGCATAATTCGTCTGAAAGAGACTTTTGGATACAGTCTGGCAGAGGCCTCCTGGGCAGAGGCAGAGGCGATTTCTCTTTGTTTATTGTTTAGCGTTGATTGCCCTACATTATGAGATCCAAACAGAACAGAAAGGATAAAATTGAGTGGGGGATGTACTTCCAAGTCTAATTTCCCAGTGGAAGAACAGGATGCAGAGGGTCCCCTTGATCAGACATCTAGACCCTCCTTCAACTTCTTCATCAGGCCCCACTAGAGCAGAGAAGAGGCAAGCTAGAGCATTGCCAAAAAATCTATGAAAAATCAGCCAAAAGGCAAAAGGTGATCTCTAGTGATCAATCTTGTCCCACTCCAGAGATTATCTCAGACCTAGATGACCTTAACCTGGACAGGCCACAACCAGATCTCTGGGGAGTCCAAGATTCCCAGGAAGGGGATCTCCCCCTCTCCCAGCAGAGTGTTTCACCAGATCAGGATCAGGCACCCAATCTTTCCATTCCAGAATTGCTTCAAGTGCCTGCAGACTTCCAAATCTTGATTACAGCAGCCTTGAAACAGGGTCTCCAGTCCAGCATCGCTTATATTACACATCAGCTTCCTCTAACCTTTCTGAGCCTCCCAGAACATCAGCCTCTGTGGCTAGAAAGCGTAGGGCCCCCATTCCTCCAGCCCGAGGCTCCCTCCTTGAAATCCAAAAACAAGGAAGAAGAAGAGGATGAACAGGTCCCAAGGGGTGAACCTTGCCTCGATCTGTCAGAGGACGAGGGAAATACATCTGACCCTATCCCTCCTTCCTCTTTTTTTGCAACCTAATCTGTTTACATCACTTCTCCACAAGGCTCATTTAGCCACTGGTTTGAATGACATCCAAGCAGTTCCACCCACTAATCCTTCCAAAGCAGATCCTTTTTTTTCCGCAGGCCAAGCTGGATATAGATGTGGTACCTACACCTCAATTATTCCTGGATGCCCTCCTGTCCCATTGGATTTTTCCAACCTCCAAGCTTTCTCCCTCATTAAAAGACAAGAAATTCTACAATGTAGCAACTCCTTTGGCAGACCTCCTGGTCATTGTCAAAGCAGATGAACCCATCAAGATGCTACATTCATCCACAGCAATGCCAGGCGAAGCAGAAGAGGAGATGAAAGAAGAGGATCACAGAATTGAGCAGATGCTCAAAAAGAGTCACTTCGCAGATGCCTGGGCTATTCAAGTATCTTCCACTGTGGCATTCTTTGCCAGAGTAATCATCATATGGCTTCATCAAATACAACAACACATTCCTCCCAGCAATGTTAGAATTCAACAAGACTTGAACAAGGTTTTCCCAGGGGTTCAATTCCTAGCTGATTCAATTCAATTCAATTTATTAGATTTGTATGCCGCCCCTCTCCAAAGACTCTACTACTCTACATGCCTCCCACCTTTCAGCCAAGTCCATCACGGTCTCTGTGGTGGCCAGAAGGCTGAACCGGCTCAGACCATGGCAAGCTGGAGCATTCCAAAAATGGCAACTTGCCATAGCCCCCCTCAAAAAAAGGATATATACATATATGCAGCATGAAGATACTAAAACTTTCCAGACATAGCATTAGGAAATGATGCAGGAGAAATAGTGCCATCAGTAGAAGGAACTGCACAAAAATTACAGACAATATAAAAAGGCCTTTTAAGGCAAAACCATAAAAGGATTTGTTCTGTATCCATTATTACGGGGATGTCCATCATTATTCAAATTATCTATTTGTAGATAGTTTAAAGTAATTGGTTAAGCAGCGAGCGGGAAAGTATAAACGGCTGTCAAAGCTGCGCCTCCCAAAACCTGAGCTCTTTAAAAAAGGGAAACCCGAGCCACGTGTTGTTACATATTGCTACAAAATGCTTCCTTTGTTGCAAGCTGTGGATTCCTAATAAACGAATCTAACCAGACTACTGCGTGTTCTCTCACGACTTAAAAGTGGCAACAAGGAAGTAAAGAACCCAAGACAACGTCATGGAACACAAATTAGTAGCTCAAGCGCCGGAATTCTTCGACCCAGAGCAAGAATCCTGGGACACCTATATGGAGAAATCCGAGAATTTCTTGGAGGCGTCCGGCTACGAAGATGCTAGTGACAAAGTCAAGAGAGCAATCTTCGTCAACCGTTGTGGCAAACTCATGTACGAGCTAACAAAAACTCTCACGGATCCAGTTCTGGTGCTGATGGCCCCATGAACCACAATCACCGAAAAGCTGGCAAACCACTTCAAACCTACTGTTCTGCCGGGCTCTCTGTTAGGAGCCTCCCGAAAGTTCAAGGGTACAAATTTCAGACACACACACGTTTGAAAATTCAAAACAATGTTCTTTATCACAAAATTCAAAATAAACTAAGCACTCTTTTTTTATTGCAAAGAGCATTCGTCCCAAAACAACCGGGTAGTCTGTACAATTTCCCGTAAGCAGTCATTAAGTACTTAGCTAGCAGCTGTGAAGAAACTTCACACCCCTTCTTCTTCCAACAAAGTGAGACACACACACATGTTGCTCTGCTTTGGTTTCAAAGGTGTGAAAAATCAGCAAAGTCCAGAAAACAGCAATACATGATTCCTGAAGAACTGCGATCAGATACTCTTCCACAACAGCCAAACCCACATGCTGCTATTTATAGCAGCAGCCCTAATTACTGGAGCCCCACCCAAACACAGGTGGCCTCTCTTATCTCCTGTAATATGTCCTTACTTGGTCTCTTCTACACATAATTGTGTGCTTGCGTGGGTCCAAGACGTCTTCATCCGAATCAATGGAAGATAATGGAGATTGACTGCCTGGGCTGTGTGCCAAGCCCCCCTCTTCCAAGTCACTCCTACCTTCTTCTTCGTCCGAGGAAACTAAACTCTGAACTGACTCTGTCGGCAATAACACAGGCATATGACATGTTGAAGTTTTCCCTGCATCCACTTCCACATTCCCTGGGGCAGGAGCTGGGCCAGAGCTAACCACAACACCTATGAAGCCACTGAGAGTATACCGCCACAAATTTGAGTGCTCAAAACAGGATGAAGGTGAAGCAATAAACCAATTTGCCACGTACCTGAGAATGCTCCTCACGAACTGCAAATATAAAAACCCAGAAGTTAGTTGACCACCTAATCTTGGGTATGAGAAATGAAGCAGTACAGGAAAAGCTGATCACAGATGAGGACATCACTCTACAGGATGTCCTAAAACAAGCCCAAGCCGTGGAAATCTCCAAACAAGCGACAAGCGAAGTCAACAGAACCTCTACGGCCACAACCATCCTCAAAATCGAGACACCAGAGGCATCGGCACCAGTGGACCCGGAGATTCCAGATCCAGAGCAGACAGAGGCAGCCTGCCTACAAATGTCGTCCACCGGCAACCAAGCCATCCATTGCCAAGGTTGCAGGGGGCCCCATCCAACAGCAAGGTGCCCGTGCAGAGACTCCATCTGCCGCCGCTGTAATAAATGGGGACATATCGCCATAGCGTGCCAAGCCGCATTACGGGACAACTTCACACCACTGCCCAATGTTCAACCTTTGCCACCGGGTACTGGCCGAACCACCCAACACCAAATGGGCCAAGAAAATTTTCCCGCCGACCAGACGGAACCGCAAGGGACACAAACCAAGGTAACCAATGCCCCACAGTAAATTACACCAGGCCAAACAGGGCCACCAAAATCTCCATCTCACTTGAACTAAATGGCCACCCCTGTGAGATGGAGTTAGACACAGGGTCAAAATATACCATTATACCTTGGCATAAAATTAAACTGTACATGCCATCACTTGAAAAGAGCACCCTAGACCCACTGCCAACGATTGTACGGGACTTTCAAGGGAACGGCATTCCGATCCTCGGGAGAGTGGTAGTGCCAATAGTCTTCAAGAACAAGGGGCACGAACTGCCACTAATTGTAGTAGATGGACCAAAACACATGGGCAGAGAATGGATGGAACTTTTGAACATCGAAATAACGGGGGTCCAAAAGATTGACCATATCAAGAACGCAGATTTCATTAAAGAATTCCCAGAAGTATTTGCAGAGGAGTTGGGTACATATAAAGGGGCCCCTATTTCATTTGCGTTAGACCCCAAAGTGCCACCGGTACGCCTAAAGCCTAGGAGAGTGCCTCTGCCCATCTTGCCCAAACTTGATGCCCAACTTGATAAACTCATTGCTCAGGGCATTTTAATTCCGGTAGATTACACCCCGTGGGAGACCCCCATAGTGACCCCCATTAAGCCTGATGGATCGCTGAGGGTATACGCAGATTGCAAATCAACTTTTAATAAAGCCCTCCAGCACAACGCATACCCCATACCAATTGTGCAACATTTGTTACATTATCTTGGAGACAGAATTTTTTTTGCCAAATTGGACTTAGCCCAGGCATATCAGCCTGTGGATGAAAAGACAGCATTGGCCCAGACAATTGTCACACACAGGGGGGCTTTTAAATGCACGAGGCTCCAATTTGGCATGTCAGTAGCCCCTGGGATCTTTCAAAGCCTCTTGTAGCGGCTGCTGAACGGCCTGCCAGGCGTCGTCCCATATTTTGATGACGTATTAATCTCAGGGGACTCAAAAGCACAACTGGAATCTAGAATAAGGGCAAAATTCCAAGAAAGGGGTCTCCGGTTGAGAGTAGATAAATGTTCTTGGGGATTTCCTAGTGTAGAGTTCCTCGGCTGGAATTCACCCGACCGAGGAAAAGGTGTGGGCAATTAAGGAAGCGCCAGAACCACAAAACAAAACAGACCTACAGGCTTTTTGGGGGCTATTAAATTTCTATTCTGTTTTTTTAAAACAGAAAGCCATGCCAGCGGAACCTCTCCATAGATTGTTACAGAAAGGAGCGGATTGGAAATGGGAAGACAAGGAAAGGCTTGCATTTGAGCAAATAAAAAACCTGCTTTCATCACAAAGGGTAGTTGTGCAATACAATGCAACATTGCTTATAAGGTTCACATGCGATGCCTCATCGTACGGAGTAGGCACAGTCCTGGCCCATGTTTTTCAATGGTACTGAGGCTCCTATACCATTCTTTTCAAGAACGTTGTCAGGTGCAGAGAGGAATTACAGTCAGATAGACAGAGGTGCTAGAAGCTGTAGCTGGAGTTAAAAAAATTCATGACTACCTTTGTGGCAGGGCGTTTGAACTAGTAACAGATCATAAACCTCTGCTAGGCATTTTCACAGAAAATAAACCAACTGTAGCATTTCTCTCCCCCAGATTGATGAGATGGGCCATCTTCTTAGCTGGTTACAATTACTCACTAAAACACCAGGGGGGGAGAAGGAAATTGGCTATGCAGACGCTTTAATCCACTGTCCAGAGCCCCAACTCCTCAGCGACCCCACCCCAGTGGCAGATGTTTTGTTAATGGAGCTGGACAATAGCCCCATTATCACAGCTGAGGAAGTAGCCAGAGAAACCCAAAAAGACAAAGCATTAAGAACTCTACCCAATTTCATACTCAAGGGGTGGGGGGAACATTCACTCCACGAAGAATTAACTCACTACAAAGGGAAACAACTAGAACTCTCAATAATGAGAGATTGCATTTTATGGAGAGAAATAGTAGTGATTCCACCAGCCTTGACAGAGAGAGTCTTGCATATATTACATAACAGTCATCCAGGAATGGTTAAAATGAAGAACTTAGTGAGAAGTCACCTATGGTGACCAGGTCTGGACACAGATATTGAAAAATGGGTAGTTACATGCACACTGTGTCAACAGTCCAGACCAAACCCACCAAAGACTTCACCCTCAGAGTGGGAAACACCTAGAGGACCATGGTCAAGACTTCACATAGACTTTGCAGGGCCATTCCATGCTCAGACCTTCTTTATACTTGTAGACGCATACTCCAAATGGCT
The DNA here is from genome assembly GCF_031021105.1 of Erythrolamprus reginae. Classification (NCBI taxonomy): domain Eukaryota; kingdom Metazoa; phylum Chordata; class Lepidosauria; order Squamata; family Dipsadidae; genus Erythrolamprus; species Erythrolamprus reginae. The sequence goes on along the minus strand of NC_091956.1, from coordinate 37,460,843 downwards.
AGAAGTGATTCTGATGAATTCAACAACAACAACAGCAACCGGAAAAGCGTTGCACAAACTATTCTCTACACATGGTTACCCTGATGTCATTGTCTCCAATAATGGCCCACAATTCATGGCAAGGCAAATGGAAGTGTTTTTAGCAGAACTAGGCATTAGGCATGTCTTGATCCCCCATTCTTGCCAGCCGCCAATGGCCAAGCGGAATGAATGGTAAGAACTACCAAAGAAGCCCTCAGCCGAATTAGGGGGGGGGGGATTGGCAAAATAAAATTGACCAGTTCTTACTTTTGCAACATATCACACCCAGTGCAACAACCAACAAAAGCCCAGCTGAACTACTCATGGGCAGGAAACTTAGATCCAGCCTGGATCGCATCAATCCAATATATTTAACACGGACAGAAAGGATTTAAAAAGCCCCAGAAGGAGGCTTTGAAGTAGGGGAGAAAGTTTACGCAAGAAGCTTTGATGGGGGCCAGAACTGGCAACCAGGAACAATTATACATAAGGAGGGCATAAAAACATACACAATTTCATTAGACGATGGACGAGAATGGAGGAGGCACATCGACCATCTCCGACAAAGGCTATAAAGACACAATTACCAGCATACAGGAAATAAAGACATTAACTCTCCGATTCTCGCAGGAAACAGCGACACCCAGCGAAACCAAGAAATCTTAGATGTCCTACCTTTGTCACTGCGGAGCTCCAGTGAAGGGAGCAGCGAGCTCTAGGAGGCCAGCGTTGGTATTGCCGCTCAAAACGGAACTCTCTGGCGCAGGCCGCGTCGGCCGGGCCTACAGAGAGCTGTGGAGCGGACAGCGAGCCGACCGCCCCAGCAGAAATCGAGGGAACAACTGAACTGCGCAGATCCAGCCAGGAATGGCAGCGGCCGATCCGATTGGACAATTACGTCACCTGGCTGAATGACTTACAGGTTGTTCAGACCTATGTGGGGAGGGGTGTTCTGTATCCATGGTTACGGGGGTGTCCATCATTATTACCTATTACCTATTTGTAGATAGTTTAAAGTAATTGGTTAAGCAGCGAGCGGGAAAATACAAACGGCTGTCAAAGCCATGCCTCCCAAAACCTTCCCTTTAAAAAAGGGAAACCTGAGCGGCATGCTGTTACATGTTGCTACAAAATGCTTCCTTTGTTGCAAGCTGTGGATTCCTAATAAACAAATCTAACCAGACCACTGCGTGTTCTCTCACGACTTAACAGGATTTTATAGAGAATGCATTGGATTGTGGCACAGGTAAAGCTGCTCCAGGACTTGCAGAGGTGTTATTATCAGTGTTTGCTTGAATGATGATGAAAACAGCATCCACCATATGATGTGCAGTTTCATCTTGATCTTACTTTTGCAACACGTGAGAAGCTTTAAGGGTTAGAGCTTTGATCATTCCCCAGGTCACTGGGGGTGTGGGGCATAGTGAACCCTGTCTTATGCAGGATGCCCTTTCAGCATCTCAGTGCAAATTGGGTGGTCTGGGGTGGAGCTCCATTTTCGCTACCCCACTGCACCCACCCCCTGTCCAGGCAGCAGCCCACCCCTGGCCACATCCCCAGGTAATCAATGACACAGGACCTGGTAACCCATGAAAATACACCTGTGGTCAATGTTCCCTCTAATTTTTTTTTATAAAGTATCTTTATTGTTTTCCAGAAATAAAAAAGAAGAAAAGAAAAAAGTAAAAAAAAGTAAAAGAATAAGGAGTAAAAGCAGTATTTCTCACATGTTTTGTTCTAGTTTAACTGATCTTAATCCATTTCTATTACCTTTCTGATACATTTCTCTTTTTTTCGGTGTGTGTGGAAAAGTATAGTGTCTGAGTGGCAGTCCCTTCGCGACTGAGTGGCATAGAAGTCTAAATAAATAATAAATAAATAAATAAATAAATAAATTTTCTTGCCTGAGCGCCTGATTTTTTTTCACAGATGTCACTCAAGACACCTTATTGCGTAATTATTTGGGGCACAGTCCTGGGGCACAATAAGGTCCCTTTCAATCCTGGGCCTAGAAAGCTTAGAACTAAAATGCCTTAAACAAGATCTAAGTATTGCCCACAAGATCATATGCTGCAACGTCCTGCCTGTCGGCGACTACTTCAGCTTCAACCACAACAACACAAAAGCACACAACAGATTTAAACTTAATATTAACTGCTCCAAACTTGACTGTAAAAAATATGACTTCAGTAACCGAGTTGTCGAAGTGTGGAACTCATTACCAGACTCCATAGTGTCATCCCCAAACCCCCAACACTATACCCTTAGATTATCTACAGTTGACCTATCCAGAGTCCTAAGAAGTCAGTAAGGGGGGAGTACAAGTGCACTAGAGTGCCTTCCATCCCCTGTCCTATTGCTCTCCTATATCTCCTATACCTTTCTTCTATTCCTATATCTCTTCTTCTATTCTTTCATTGATATGTTCTATTACTATATCTTCTTTTCTATTCTTTCTTAGATATATTTTACTGTGAGTATCTCCTCTATAACCTTCATCATGTATTTTACTACGTGTATATATATATATTTGTTTTCGTAAATTTTCACGGGTATATGTATGTAGATTGTTCTGAGTTACACAGGGCAAAACCCGAACTCAGAACAATCTACATATATATATATATATACACCCACTAAAACCCCCATTGTGTGTGGGACAAAATATATAAATAAACAAACAAACAAATAAATACAGTCATACCTCGTCTTACGAACCTAATTGGTTCCAGGGGGAGGTTCGTAAGACGAAAGGTTCATAAGATGAAACATTGTTTCCCATAGGAAACAATGTAAAGTCAATTAATCCGTGCAACCAAAAAAAAAAACACGCAAAAAAACGCTGCCGCCCGGCTGTCACCTTTTAAAACAGCCTGGGGGCTTCTCAGTGACCTCCCGAACGCCGAACGCCAAACCCGAACTTCCAGGTTCGGCGTTCGGGAGGCCGCCGAGAAGCCCCCAGGCTGTTTTAAAAGGTGACAGCCGGGCAGCGGGGCTTCCCAGCAGCCTCCGAACGCTGAACGCGGAAGTTCGGGTTTGGCGTTCGGCTTCGGGAGACGGCTGGGAAGCCGCCCGGCTGTTTTAAAAGGTCACAGCCGGGCTGGGGGGCTCCCCAGCAACCTCCCGAACCCCAAACTTTTGCTGAACTTCCAGGTTCGGGGTTCGGGAGGTTGCTGGGAAGTACCCCAGCCCGGCTGTGACCTTTTAAAACAGCCGGGCGGCTTCCCAGCAGCTTCCCGAAGCCGAACGCCAAACCCGAACTTCCACGTTCGGCGTTCGGAGGCTGCTGGAAAACCGCGCGGCTGTTTTAAAAGGTGACAGCAGGGCTGGGAGGCTTCCCAGCAACCTCCCGAACCCCAAACCCGGAAGTTCGGCAAAAGTTCGGGGTTCGGGAGGTTGCTGGGAAGTCCCCCAGCCCGGCTGTGACCTTTTAAAACAGCCGGGCGGCTTCCCAGCAGCTTCCCGAAGCCGAACGCCAAACCCGAACTTCCGCGTTCGGCGTTCGGAGGCTGCTGGAAAGCCCCCCAGCCCGGCTGTCACCTTTTAAAACAGCTGGGGGGCTTCCCAGCAGCCTCCCGAACGCCGAACCCGGAAGTTCGGGTTTGGCGTTCGTAACACGAAAAAAGTTCGTAAGAAGAGGCAAATTTTTTCTGAACCCCGGGTTCGTATCTCGAGTTGTTCGTAAGACGAGGGGTTCGTATCTTGAGGTACCACTGTAGTGTGCTGGTATTAATTCTATATATTTCTTTCATGGTGTCTTCCCTGTTCCTATCCAATATTCTCCCCAAAATTTGTACCATCACTTCCATCAGAGCTGGTATTAATTCTATATATTTCTTTCATGGTGTCTTCCCTGTTCCTATCCAATATTCTCTCCAAAACCTGTATCATCACTTCCATCAGATCCTCATTTTTTGTTTCAATATTTTAAAATCTCAGGTAAATGAGAAATGGCATCTTGGAGATTTTTGTTCACCTCTTCTAATTTGTTGTCCATACTATCCAATATTTTTTCAGTTTTGTCAGTCCTCTATTCTACCTCCTTTATTTGTTGTTCATTTCTATTCAGTGCCATTTGAATTGTACTCACTCTATCATCTATTTTTGTTATATTTATTATTATTTATTTTGTTCTGTCTGGGTGCCCCCAGACTTCAACACCAACTGGAAAAAGCAGCCAGACACGCTGGTAAAAGCAAAAGCACTTTATAGTTTGAAAAATAAACACAGAGAAAAACCTGTTCTTCCCAACAGGCAGACTATGAGACTTCACAGCAGAGTCCTGATGGCCAGACAATACAGCAGACTTCTTGCTGGCACACCCACCACTGTAGAGAATAAGACCCACACCTTTTCCCCCCAAGGTTTCAGTATTCAAAGTCACAAACCAGAATTCCAAGACGCCAAAGATCACAGCCAGGTTTCAGGACTCCCAAAGATAATACTCCACAAGCCAGGAAGGGTGGGTCTGCCTTTTCAGCCTTTCCAGAGAGCACCACACCCAAACCCAGCTGTTGCCTCTTTAGAGCTGAAAGTACCTGGCTAATTGTCCCCTTCGTTGTGTTGCTCTTCTCTGCCGGAGATCGATTATTGCTTGTGCATTTTCATCTAAGGAATACAGGCTGCTTGCTGGGGAGAGCTCCCTCTCGGGGGACTCTGGCTGTCCTCCCTCTCCCTCAGCCTGAGATTCCTCCTCCCCGTCTGCCTGAACCTCCTGTTCCTCATCCTCCCCCTCTGAGCAGGAAGCCGGCAGAGGATCAGCCGTTCCCTGAGGGGCCTCAGACGGAATCACAACACCATCCCCCCGCAGAAGGCCCCTCCCCATCTGCCAGCGGAGAGGACGTGGTTTCTGAGGGAACTGGGCGTGAAAATCCCGAATAAGGTTGGGAGCGTCCAACAACGCCGCTTCCACCCAGGAGCAATCATCAGGGTCCCCCTCCACCCATTGCACCTTGTACTGGAAGCAACCGTCCACCCAACAGGAATCCTAAATGTCATGTACCATAGCTTCAGGGAGGTGGTCACGAACACACAGGGCAGGAAACACGGGAACATTGGGACGGAGCGGACAATCTGGAGGGACAGGGACTAACAGCGAACGGTGAAACACAGGGTGAACCCGCAAGTTGGCCGGCAGGGTGAGCCGGTAGGCCACCTGATTGATCACCCGTTCAACAGGAAAAGGACCCAGGAACCAGGGATCTAATTTGTGTCTGGGTAATTCGGAGGCTACATATTTCGTGGACAGCCACACCTGATCCCCCACCACCAAGGGGGGCACATCCCGTCTGGAGCGGTCAGCCACCCTCTTATAGTCCTCCTTGGCTTTATTCAGGTACCTCTTCACCATCTCGTGGACCGCCTGCAGCTCCGAGAGAAAGTCCTCGGCAGCAGGCACCGGGGAATCTAGGAGGTTCAAGGGAAAGAAGCGAGGAGTGGCGGGAGTTGTTGAAAGCAAACTCCGCTACAGGGAGGAACCTGGACCAATCAGTCTGGCGATCTGCCACTACACACCTCAGGTATTGCTCCAGTATCCCTATGACCTTTTCTGTACCTCCATCGGTCTGGAGGTGCTGCGTCGATGCGAGGCACACGGACACATTCAGGGCCGACATCAATTCCCGCCAAAACCGGGCTGTGAATTGTGTTCCCCTGTCAGAGACCACCCAATCCGGAAGCCCATGTAACCTAAACACGTGGCTGATAAACATTTGGGCCGTGAGTTGGGCAGTAGGCACCCTAGTGCAAGGTACAAAATGGACCATCTTGGTGAGCATGTCCATCACCACCATGACTACCGTGAAGCAAGCAGAGGAAGGCAAATGAGTTACAAAGTCAATGGACACGGCACCCCAGGGTCTCTCAGGCGTGGGCAAAGGTTGCAGTAATCCTGGTGGGGCTCCAGTCACCCCCTTGGCCGTACGACACCGGACACAGGTGGCCACATAGGAACGCACATCATCTTGGATGCGTGGCCACCAGAATGTCCGAGAGACCAGCTCCAATGTTTTGAACAGGCCAAAATGCCCCGCCACTGGACAGTCATGACACTGGGTCATAATCAACCCTCTCACTGGGCCAGTGGGAACATACAGCTGCCCCCGGTACCGAAGCAGACCGTCTTGAAATGTCCAGGGGGAATTGGGTGTTAACTCCCGCACCCTCTGCGCTACAAACCCATCCTCCCGCTGCGCCTCCCATAAATGGCGATGCAAGTCCACTGGGTCCTGAGTCGCAGCCAAAGCTGCAGGGGGTAGAACCGTCTGCAGAGGAGCCGGCTCCTTCGGGTGCGTGTACTCCGGCTTGCGCGACAAGGCGTCTGCTCGAGGGTTCTGGGCGCTGGGAGTGTACCTGATGCGGAAATTGAACCGCGCGAAAAAGAAGGACCAGCGGATCTGTCTCTGGTTCAATTTCCGAGCCGTCTGCAGATACTCGAGGTTCCGGTGGTCCGTCCGTACCTCGATTTGGTGACGGGCCCCCTCCAGGTAATGCCGCCAATGCTCAAAGGCGGCCTTCACCGCTAAGAGTTCCTTCTCCCAAATAGTATAATTCCTTTCTGAGGGAGACAATTTGCGGGAGAAGTAGGCACACAGAAACAGCATGTCACCAGGACGATGGGCTTGGAGGAGCACTGCGCCAACCGCTACATCTGAGGCGTCTGTTTCCAACACAAACGGCCGAGCGGGATCAGGATGGTGCAGAAGCGGTTCCGCCATGAACGCCGCTTTCAGGGCATCAAAAGCCCGCTGTTCCGCCTCCCCCCAACCAAACGGGACTTGTTTTTGTAACAACAGAGTCAAGGGCGTGGTTAACGTGGCATACCCCGGAACAAAAGCCCGATAGTAGTTCGCAAACCCCAAAAGACGTTGTACGTCTTTCACCCGTCGTGGAGGTTGCCAAGACTGAAGTGCGGCCACTTTGCCCGGGTCCATGGAAATGCCACCTGGAGACAAAATGTGCCCAAGGAATTCTACGGTAGTCTGGAAGAATTGGCACTTCTCCAGCTTGGCATACAAATGCTGCTCCCGCAACCGGAGCAGGACCCAGCGCAAATGGTCCAAATGCAAGGCATGGTTCGGGGAATACACTAAAATGTCATCAAGGTAAATCACCACGAAATGGTCCAACATGTCCCGGAACACGTCATTCATCAGATGTTGAAACACGGCCGGGGCGTTTGTGAGGCCAAATGGCATCACGGTGTATTCAAAGTGGCCGTAACGCGTGCCAAACGCTGTCTTCCACTCATCCCCAGCCCGCATCTGGACCAAATTGTACGCACTGCGCAAATCAATTTTGGTGAACACCGTTGCCGTCCGCAACCGGTCCATGAGTTCAGGGATCAAGGGCAAGGGGTACCTATTCCGCACCGTGATGGCGTTAAGACGCCGATAGTCACAGCAGAGGCGAAGATCGCCCGTTTTCTTTTTCACGAACAAAACAGGGGCAGACAAAGGGGACTTGGATGGCCGAATAAATCCCTTGGCCAAATTCTTTTCCACAAACTCCTTGAGGGCCACAAGCTCCGGCTCTGACATGGAGTACAAACGACCAGCCGGGGGCTTGGCGTCAGGGATCAGGTCGATGGCACAGTCGTACGTCCGATGCGGTGGTAGCCGATCCGCCTCCTTCTCGTTAAACACATCGGAGAACTCCTCGAGGCAACGGGGTAACTGGATCGCGGGAACTACTGGGCCGTGGGCTGCGCACACATGTCGTTGGTGGTCCATGCACTGCAAACTGGAGAATGTGACCATGTTCTGGGACCACACCACATGCGGGTCATGCGCGCGCAGCCACGACAACCCCAGCACGAGGGGAAAATGAAGCCCCTTGGTAACATAAAACTGCAGGGCCTCCTCATGAGTTCCGATGCACATCCACACCGGCAGGGTCTGGAAACGGATGGGACCAGCCAGCAATACCCGCCCATCGATGGTCTCCACAGTTAACGGCGGGATGACAGGACAAAGGGGCAAGGAATGGCGTTGGGCAAAGGCTTTGTCCAAGAAATTCATCGTCGCCCCCGAATCCACGAGGGCCAACGCTGGATAAGTCCAAGTCCGAGTCCGTTGCACAATATGCAAAGTCACCGCAAGCGTCAGGTGTCGAAACAGTCCGGAGTCGGTAGCCATGGAGTCAGGAGAAAGTGGGATCCCCGCCCGACCTAGTGTTGCCACCAAGCCGGGCCTCCCTCGTTTCCCGATCGTTCCGGCGACGGAGTACGTCCAGACGAAGGCCCCGCCATCAGAGAGTTCATGACAGGGACGGGGACACAAGGGGTTGTCTCCTGGAACTGCACAGGGGACGCCATGGGAAGCACGGGAGAGCTGGAGGGTACGGGAACGACGGCAGCCACCGTGCTCCGCCTCTTGTGGGGACAAACGACAGCAAAATGTCCCGGGCCCTCGCAATAAAAACACAACCCTGCTGCCCGCCGACGCCCTCGTTCCTCCGGGGTCTGTTGGGGTCGTGCGTAACTCACGTCCATCAGCTCCCCGGCGGCAACACGATCCATCAGGCGTGGAGGCAGCGCTGGTGAAAACCGTCGGGGTGCAGGGACCGGAGCCGGGGTGCCTACGGTCGACAACCCCTGCCGTGGAGCAGGTGTCGGCGGGACGCCTGACGCACGGGGATTGGACCGTCCCGCTCGACGGACTTCCCTGGCCAACAGCCTGGCCTCTATGGCCAAGCAATGCCGCTCCAAAGCATCCAAAGTGCCGGGCAGCACCTCATGCACTAGTTCATCTAACATAGTGTCCGATAGTCCGTCCTGAAAGGCCTCGATCAGGGCAGCCTCATTCCACTGGACTTGCCCGGCCAGAGACCAAAAGTCAGCCATGTAGTCCGCCAGGGGACGCGAACCCTGGCGCAGTTGCTTCAGCGCCCGCGTGGCCGTCTGCTCCTGCACCGGGTCCGCAAATTGGTGCCGCAGCAGGTCACAGAAAGCAGCATAGTTCTGAAGTAGCGGGTCATCCCGAGCCAGGTAAGGAGCCACCCACAACGTTGCAGGGCCAGCCAACAGGCTACACAGAAACGCCACCTTGTGGTCATCCCCCAGGAAGTGCATCATCTGGGCATTGATAAAGAGCTGCACCTGGCTCTGGAACGCAGAAAACAGCCGCCGGTCCCCCCAGAACTTTTCCGGCATCGCCACAAAACATTTCCTTCTGGGCAAAGGTGCTGGAGGAGGTACCACAGGGGCCGCCTGGGGTGGGGCCAGCTGGGACAAAACCTCCACCTGGCGTTGTAACATCAGGACCGTCTGGGTCAACTGGGCAATGTCCCCTCGCAACTCTGCAAAGACAGCCTGCATGTCAGCTGCAGAAACATCCATGGTGGCAGGCAAAAACAGGAAGCCAAAAAGCAAAAAATGCCCAACAAGGAACCAGCAGCAGAGAGCAAGAAAAATAAACAACCAAACCACCCCTCCAAAATGAGAACCAGGTGTCTGGTGGTTGTTGGAGTATTATACTGTTCTGTCTGGGTGCCCCCAGACTTCAACACCAACTGGAAAAAGCAGCCAGGCACGCTGGTAAAAGCAAAAGCACTTTATAGTTTGAAAAATAAACACAGAGAAAAACCTGTTCTTCCCAACAGGCAGACTATGAGACTTCACAGCAGAGTCCTGATGGCCAGACAATACAGCAGACTTCTTGCTGGCACACTCACCACTGTAGAGAATAAGACCCACACCTTTTCCCCCCAAGGTTTCAGTATTCAAAGTCACAAACCAGAATTCCAAGACGCCAAAGATCACAGCCAGGTCCCAGGACTCCCAAAGATAATACTCCACAAGCCAGGAAGGGTGGGTCTGCCTTTTCAGCCTTTCCAGAGAGCACCACACCCAAACCCAGCTGTTGCCTCTTTAGTGCTGAAAGTACTGGCTAATGGTCCCCTTCGTTGTGTTGCTCTTCTCTGCCGGAGATCGATTATTGCTTGTGCATTTTCATCTAAGGAATCCAGGCTGCTTGCTGGGGAGAGCTCCCTCTCGGGGGACTCTGGCTGTCCTCCCTCTCCCTCAGCCTGAGATTCCTCCTCCCAATCTGCCTAAACCTCCTGTTCCTCATCCTCCCCCTCTGAGCAGGAAGCCGGCAGAGGATCAGCCGTTCCCTGAGGGGCCTCAGACGGAATCACAACATATTTATTATTTCAATTTCTAGGCCACCCTTCTCCAAAGACGCAGTTACAGCATAAAAAAAATAAATACATAGACATAGCAAATTACTCTTGACCTCTGTCATTTCATTCATTACATTGTCCAAACATTTGGTTAATGTCACCTGCATTTTTATTATTGTCTCTTGTAAAAAAATCTATGGATGTTTGTATACCTTGCCTATTTACGTTTTCACCTATGTTTTCACTGCTTACAGTATTTTCCATTGTTTTCTGATTTGTTAGTGATGCTGCTGCTGATGTCTGCTTTTTACTGATGAGCGAGGCTCTGGCATAGGTAGAAATTTCACCTATGTAGCGTTTAAAATGGGTGAGTCCAGTGCTGAACTGGATTGTTGCATGCAACTTCGGCAAATGGAAGGAATTCTGCCCTGTTTGACTTGCTGATAGTTGACATAATAACGTAAATACTGTTCCACCATTGCATTAGCTTGTTCCACGGTTCTGTTCATGCTTGGATGCCCCAGAACTGAGCCCTTGGGAGGACCTTATTAGCATTCTAAATTCCTGCCAGAATTTGGCCATAAATTGGACCCCTGTGCCTGAGATGATGTGTTTCAGCACTCCATGCAGCCAGTAGGTCTGCTGCAGAAACATCAGGGCTAGCTTCTGGACTGACAAAAGCTTGGGCAAGCTACAAAATGAACTTGTTTGGAAAACATGTCAACTACATTCCAGATTAAAGTATTCCCTCCACTCTTTGGGAACTCTACTATAAATTCCATGGTGATATTCCTCCCATGGCCAGGTTTGCTCAGCAACTTGCTTTAGCAGTCTGAGAGTTTTTCTTGGTCTTCATTTCATAGATGCACAAATAGTGCAAATTTTTACACAGCTCTGTCATTTTTCATGCTTGGCCACCAGAACTACTGTTTGGTCAAGTGTAGAGTTTTTAGGAATTCAAAATGACTACCTTGTTTAGCATTATGAACTGTGTTGCAAGACTTGCATTCATAGCCTTTTGGGAATGTACAGTTTTCCCCTTATCCAGACCATTTTTAAAAGGGATTTTATTGCCCTCTAAGAACTGTCTACACATCAGAGTGCCCACCCCCATTCTGCAAAAGTTTCTTTCTCCCATATTGCCCAGGGTCTCTCCATCTCGTTCATCTTGGGCTTTGGTAATTTTGCCCCCAGCAGGATCTCAATTACAGTCCGTGGGACGATGGGGGAGAGTGGTTAGGATATTGCATTCCTTTTTACTGAATGCCTGGTATTCTTTGGGAATGGTTAACACTTTTGGCACCCGTTTACATGCTGCTTTTATGCATTCAGGTTTTTCCCCTCTCTTCCCTCTGCTGGTTTCTCTCACCCTGCTTCCTTTTTGGAAGGTTGTGATCCTTCCCCATCATGCTACATGGGTTTCCACTTGATAAACCAGGGTAATCCCAATATCATAGCTTCTGCCATCTTTGGGGTGATTACGAACTGAATGGTCTCTTAGTGGATTCCTAACTTTAGGTGCACTGGTTCTGTTAGGTAGGAGATGGGCATGCCCCCTACAATGGAGCCAACAATCTGCTCAAATTGCATCGGTTGGTGTAGCTTTTTCACTCCCAATCCTGACTTCCACATTGTCTGCTGGTTGACTAAGTATCTTGTGCACCTTGAGTCTTTTTGGGCATTTATGACTCACTTCACTCACAAATGGGGTGGGTGGATGATGCTTTCACTTACCATTAGGTCATCTTTGCCTTCATTGTTGCTCCACTGATGGGGGTAGGAGAAGATAACTTTGCATGCATCTCCGCTGTTGTGCAGCCTCTAGACCCCAGTCTTAGAAAAACAGTCATTTTGACAGAAAAAACAGTGAAAAATTAAAATATTTCAAGCATGGAAAATCATGGAGGTACTGAAAAGAAAGGTCACAGTCCAGATGAGATCACTCCAGGGGCTTCTCTTTTAACCTTGCTGTTCTGTTCGCAAAGACTATACATTTTTTCTGTTCCCGGGTCTATTTGACCCGGACTAAAAAAGGTTGATTTTAGCTACTGGAAGTGGTTTTTTTAAAAATACTTTTGGCATTGGTATAGTAATGTGAACGTTCCTGATCATAAACAAATGAAAAATGAAATGAAAAAAATAATACTTTGCTGCTGGTGCTATGCCCGGCACCCTGCCCATCTTGGGGGCCAAGTTGCCAGCCTCCTGCTGAGTGCTGCCAGGTGGCCTCAGCAGCATTTGATGTATAAGACTCACCCAATTTTTAAAGCACTTTTTTGAGGTAAAAAGGTGCGTCTTATACACTGAAAAATACGGTAGATATTCTAATGGCAAATAAAATTTAAAAATTACACAATGCTTTTGGACATATTTGAAATGTTGCAATATTTGTAATTCTTTTACACTATCGACATGGTTAGTGTAGATTACATTTCTATGAATATTGGCTTGTTCTTCGGTATTCAGACCTGGGTGTGTTCAAAGAGAAATTGGTCATTGAGGAAGTTTTTATTTGAACTCATGCAGTAATCAAGGGTCACACTCAAGGGAACCCCTCCAAAGTTCTGGTTTGGTGATTCCTGAAATTGTTTCTATAACTATGTGGGATGTAACATACACTATGGGTGTAACAGGTCACATTTCCCCAAGAATTCTATGTATAATTTTCTGGAGTACAGTTAATTCCTTTCATGCAAACAGGAAAACAGGATCACTTGATCATGGACAAAATTGAGAGTGCAATTGGATATGGTTTCCAAATCTGTCAATCATGGCATCAACCTCAATGAAGCTATCACAATTTTGTTGTGAAACAGGCCCATTGAAAGTCAGCCACACAATAATTCTTCCCAACATGGTTGTTTTCATTCAAAGAATTCTGAAAGGTGAACTAGACAGAACTAGGTTCTGCATAACCGAGGGGTTTCTGGGGAAAAGAGCATTAAATTCATAAACTGATAAAGTTGAACAAATCTGTAAATTTAGATTTTACTTATTTATTTAATTAGATTTATGATGCTGGGCAGCTCACATTAAAACAAGCAGACAACACAGCCAATAAACAAAATAGAAAAATAAAAAATATTGAATTGAAGCTCCCCTTATGCGTATTATACATAAAAAGATGCATATAAAAAAGATGCTTTGATTTCACCTGTTTAAGCTATTTGTGTGATCTTTTGGAAGAGATCAAACCTATAAAGATCAAACAACTTTGTGATAGTGATGACATTAACCATCACTTTCATTTTAACTCCAATCTTAAATACAGAAATGTCTTTGTCTCTAGACCTTTAAGTCTAATGGACATAATAAAATGCAACTTCTTTCATTGCTGCACCACTGAAAACATCCTATTGGGGGTATACTAGGCTGAAATAGGTATTCTGTATTATTTGCTAAAGCAAGACATAGGGCACACCTTTGCTCTAGAAATGGAGATCTTACGAAGTAGAACTGTCATAACTCCAAAGCTGTACAGGAAGCAGAACAGGAATTGGGATTAAATGTTTTGGCAAAGGACATCCTTTGCCCTTTACTTCTATTAGAGCCCATATATGGAAATCCTCTGCCAAACAATTCCACAGTAAAACTCCACACTGGAAGGAGGCTTCTATAGCAACTAAAGGACAATGTTTGGATAATTTAGGCGAGAGCTCTTACTTATTATTGTTAAATTATAGTACATTTTAAAATATTCCTTATACAGAGAGAAAAGGAGATTCTTAAAGTATTAGCATTTGCTCTGCTATTATTAATCATGTTTGGTTATTAATCATGTTTGGATGTCATCTAAATAATGTGGTTGCACAGTGAAGGATAGATCTACACTCTGGTTTTGAACTTAGAGTAGACTTCAATTTGAGGCAAATTCAAATGACAATGTATGCTTCAAGTGGATATTATTTCAATTTTTTAAAAATAGAATGATTTCAGGAAAGGAAGAGCTAGAGTTTTAAACCATCCTGTGAATAATTTTCTCTGTGTAATCATTTCCCCAGATTAGTCATGGGGGGGGGGGGGCTTGAGATATTTCAGTTTAGGAATTGGTTTCCTGGGGTTCAAATATTAAATAAACAAGAGATAGAAAAGAAAGAGGAGCGGAGAGACAGGGAGGAAATGAGAGGATGCTTGCTTAATGTAAAAACTATCATCTTGGCTTCAAGGACCATTTCATTGTTTAGAAATACAATAAATGTGGAGGAAAATTCTATGCTTCTGTACCATGTACCCTCTAATTTTTTTTTGGTGTGGGTGGAAAAGTATAGTGTCTGAGCGACAGTCCCTTTGGGACTGGGCGGCATAGAATGAATGAATGAATGAATGAATGAATGAATGAATGAATGAATGAATGAATAAATAAGAAAAAATCCCTTCTTTTTTATTAAAAGAAATTAATAATTTAAAAAAACCCAAAATTCATTACTATTAAAACTAAATCAACCAGCAAAACCAAAAACATAACTATTAATAAAAACAGGTGAGGGCTGGGTTTTTTTTCTCTGTTATTATTTATTCTGTCTGGGTCACTCCAGAAGCCAATACCAACCCAAAAAGAGAATCCAGACACACTGGTAAAAGGCAAAGGCAGTTTTATAAAATGCAAGAAAAACACAGGTAACAGAAAATGTCCTTACAAACAGGAAAATGCTGTATCTTCAGATATATTCATGAAGGCCAAAAGTCCATGCAGCAATACAGAATTCTTGCTGCCAAACCAAGGCTAGAGATAGCAGGCCTACACCTCCCATGGATCTTCCAAAGCTGCTGGGCCACAAGCCAGGAACGGAGATGTCGAGAAACAAGACAGGATAACGCCACACCAAGCTGATAATACTCCACCTGGCTGCAAGGGCTTGCCTGCCTTTTAAACCCTGCTGATGAGGACCACACCCAACCCCAGCTGCTTCTCATTCAATGGTGAAAATATCTCTTTAACTGCTCTTTTCGTTGCTCTGCACGTCGCTGTCTCATATCAATGACAGCTTGGCCGTCATCCCCTACTGAGTCCAAGCTACTGGCTGGGGAGAGCCCCCCCCCCGGGGCTCTCAGGCTGCTCTCCCTCCTCCTCTTCCTGACTTTCCTCTCCCCCATCTGCCTGTTCCTCCCCCTCCTGGTCACTGTCCTCCTCCTCCGGGCATGGATCCAGCAGAGACGCAGCCGGTCCCTGAGTAGCCTCAGGCTGAATCACAACATTATTTAAGTGCTTTTACCATATGCTTTAAATCAACAGTCACTTCTCTCTCTGTTTCTCTCTCTTTCCTGTCATTCTCTGCCTCAATCATTTTCTCATTTCTCTTTTCTCCCCTTTTTTCTATCATTTCTCTATCTCTTCCTTCCACTCTTCTCTCTCTCTCTTGCTTTCTGTCTCTCTCTTGCTTTCTGTCTCTCTCTTGCTTTCTTCCTCTCTCTCACTCTCTTCATTCCTCTCTCATCTCTCTCTTTCTTTCTCTCTCTCTCTCTTTCTCTCTCTCTCCCCCTCTTTCTCTCTCTTTTTCTCACTTTCTCTCTTTTGTTTTCTTTCTTTCTCTCTCTCTTTCTTTCTCTCTCTCTCTCTCACACTTTCTCTCTTGTTTTCTTTCTCACACTCTTTCTCTCTCTTGTTCTCTCTCTCTTGCTATCTCTTTCTCTCCCCCCTTTCTCTCTCTCTCTCTCTTTCTCACTTTCTCTCTATCTTGCTGTCTGTTGCTCTCACTCACTCTTGCTCTCTCTCCGTTCTTCTCAACGGAGGCTGGCGAAGGTGATATTCAATGTCGGGGGCGTGCGGGTGGTTGCGCGCGCTCCCTATCTCTATACCAGCCCACTCGAAACATTAAAAATAAGAAAAGCCTTCACCGGCAAAGGTTTTTCTTATTTTGAATGTTCTGAGTGGGCTGGTATGGAGATAGGGAGCGCGCGCAACCGCCCGCGTGCCCCCGACATTGAATATCACCTTTGCCGGCCTCCGCTGAGAGAACGCCTGCCCCGCCTCTCCTGCAATCCCCTTGCTGAGAGCCCGGGACAAAAGTGCTCTCGGCAAAGGGACTGTGAGACGGGCAGGGCGTGCGTTCCGGGTGTGGGAGGAGCTGCGCCCAAAGGCAGGAGGTGGCGGAGGAGCAGAGGGGGCGGATCGGGCGGGCGGGGGGCAGCAGCAAAAGGCCGAGGGGGCCAGAGGCACTG
The DNA here is from genome assembly GCF_031021105.1 of Erythrolamprus reginae. Taxonomy (NCBI): domain Eukaryota; kingdom Metazoa; phylum Chordata; class Lepidosauria; order Squamata; family Dipsadidae; genus Erythrolamprus; species Erythrolamprus reginae. The sequence continues at coordinate 37,444,541 of NC_091956.1, read as the reverse complement.
TGGGGAGGCAGGAGTGGCCGCGGCTCCCTTCCCTTCTGCTGCCGGCGCCTCCCCGCCCCCCCGTGGGCTGGCGGGGGGATGGGGAGCACGCAGCCATGAAAAAGGGTGCATGGGGGTATTTTGGGGCGCACGCACATGCACAGCTTTCAGGGAACGGTGCTTCTGTATGGTCATTAGGTATATTCTCTCTGCCTTCATTTTTTACATGAAAACAAATGTTAGAAATTACAGACTAAATAAATTACATTGACCCCTTTACAGGATCTTAAGTACCCACAAAAATCTTCCCTCCATCACCCTGCTTTTCTGTTGACCAATCTTGGGACATAAGAAATTTCTACCTTGCCGTAATGAGCAAGATTCACATTGGAGTGAGTTCTCTAATACAATCCTAGTGGAAACCAAAGCCATATGGGCTCAGGACTAGACAATCATTAGGCACAATGTTCAAGGCCTATAAAACTACAAAATGCCTAAGAAAACATGCCTAAACCATTATATTGTATAGACCTGTGGAGAGATAATTGTATGTCTAATTTGTATATAATGCAAGTACAAACAACTCTTAAGGCATCTGTAGGCTAATTATGAGAGTGGCTAGAATGACAAAGATTTCCCTTTATCCTTCAGTTGGGTTGGGGAATAATTTCTGTGGTGGAAAATTGCTAAATATTCTCACATATTATTAGCATACCAGAACCAGAATTAATTAGCAAGACTGGATCAATTTATGAAGGTCTAGCATGTTTATTTCCCTGGAGGTGAATTCAGGGAAACATGTGGGACATTTTTTACTTGTTGACATATCAAAGGCATATGGTTTACCCTCCTGGGAAATCAAATGTTGGACTAAGGTAGGCTTTGGACCAATTTTATCATGCTGGCATGATGTGCAAGAATTTAATTCTTGCTCTTTGCAGATATTTTGTAATCTGCTTCTGGATAAAACTTAAAAATAAAGGTAGATGCAATCATGCGGACAAGCCTAACTTATCTGTCCACCCACTCATGTGCCTCATAAAGTTATCCACGGTCATAAAAAGTAAAAAGCATCAGATGGCTAGTGATATAACATGACTTATTTATTTATATATTTAAGTCCATTACATATTTTATGGACTTATTTATATAATTAAATCCATTACATGACATTTATTTCTATATTTTATATAAGGCCATCTCAATCTTTCTCTCATTTCTCTCTCCCTTCTCTCTCATTTGCCTCTATTTCCTCTATTTTTCTTTCTTCTTCTTTAGGTGCTTTTTACCATATGATTTAAATCAAGAGTCACTTCTCTCTCTTTTTTGTTTCTCTCTTTTCTCCAATGCACTGCTGAGGAGAGTCCAGAGAGGGGCAAAGCGGAGCATGGACATTGTACCTGCCATTTCACGACGGGGATGAGAGACCTGCCTCTAGATCAGCAAATTAGGCCCGCCCTTACTGAATGTGCAGGAATGAAATGCCTGCCTTACAGCTGACAGGCGCCGTAGCAACAGGGCGCCCGTCACTCTCACAGGCATGTCAGGCGGCTTAGGAGGCCAATGAGAGCAGGCTGGGCAACAGTTCCTGGAGTGTCAGAGGCTGGGGTGGTGCTACCATTTGAGACAACCACCATTTTGTCTTGCCTCAGAGTGCTACACACACCTCGTTGCTGTCAGTCTGTGCCAAATTAGGCCTTTCCTTTATTTCACCATCTTTCAACTCACCAGCAACATAACTGTGAGTGACAATGTCTGAGCAACCCTCAGGTACCTCGTCTGGGACTGGGCCTAGTGCCTCTGTGACCTCCAAACCACAGGATAAAGCTCACACATCTAAGGCTAAATTGAAGTGGTCACAGCCTTCTTCTGCCTTAAAAGAGGCAGAACGTAGGATTAAGGCCTTGGAGGTTCAGTTAGAAGCTGCTCAGAAGCAGGCTTCATTTCAGCCACTTCAGCCTCAGGCCTGATTAACATACCCTGCCTTGGTACCTCTGCCTTCCACTTCTCCAAGGGCAGTTCAAGAGCCTGTGCCCATGGTCACCAGCAGAGATTTATCGTCAGATCATCAGGAACCACCTTTTACACCGACTGACATGTTGGCTAGGCCCAAGTTGTCCATGCCCTTCATGCAGCCTTGGTCCCAGCCAGTCCAAGGGTTTCCACTGATTCAGCACCCCTCAGACACATTCACCCCAATGGCAGCGGGGTTGCGTGCGGCCCAGGACCCCTGGCAGTCCATATCTCCGTCGATCAAGGACATGATGGCCAACGCCTATTCACAGGGAATGGTGGCAGGGGTACAGCAGAGGGCCACCCATCAGTCCAACAGCCATCCCGAAGAGACATTTGGACGGCCCCAGTTCCACCACCATCCTTAAAGGACTTTTCAAAGAGGAAGGTGACCTTGATAATGAACCGGAGGATGAGTTGTCAGAAGACGAGGGCACTCCAACAGAGCAGCCAGTCTCCAGTGTGCTGTTCAAACCGGCCCTGTTTGAGATACTGCTACGCAAAGTCAAAATAATAATGGACATTGGAAATAACAAAGCTTCAAAAGCATCAGCGGGTTTTCAACTGGCAGCCCGTTTATTTTCTGAACCTCAGAAGGAATCCAATCACATCCCTTCATCACAACTGTTTATGGACAATGTCAGGCACTCATGGCAACACCTGGCCACAGCACAGGGTCCATTGTCCTTGGAATGCAAATTTTATGCCTTTGACGTGGAATTAGAGGACTTACTTCAGTTTCCATCTGTAGACTCGCCTATAGCAAGCCTGGTTTCTAACGCCGTAGTACCATCAGAGTTGGCAGATGGACTGAAACCGGAGGACAAGAGGGTAGAGAACCTCATCCAGAAGACACATCAAATGGCCTCTTGGCATCTGCGCCCTTATTTTTAAATAGAGCCTGTATCCTATGGTTGCAGGACATGCAGGCCAAGCTGGATCCAGAAGATGACTCTGCCAGGACATTAGCAAATTGATTGTTGCATCTGAATTCTCAGCAGATGCAATTCTCAATTCCATGAAATTTGCCTCCAGAGCCATGGCCACCATGCTGTCCTCCCTCCGGCTTCTATAAGTCTAAGTGGCGCTTGGCCTCTGCACCATTCCAGGGAGCCAAGACTCAATCCTCATTGAGGACAAAGACAAAGGTAAAGGACTTCCCAGGGCACAGATAGGCACCAAAACCCCTACTTCAGACATCAGCCATTTCAGCAGGATGCATCCTTGGCGGCTCCTCTGGCCTCAAGGTCGTATATGCAAGGAGGATACAGCCAAGGATCATTCAGATCATACAGAGGATGATATAATGATCACTCTAGACAATTCTAGCAGTCTAGAAAGCCTTTCAGGGGACCCAGCGGTCCTTGGAAGAAGCCGATTATCTAGGTCCCCAGCAGTCTGGATTCAGGCCCGGCTACAGCATGGAAACTGCTTTGGTCACGTTGATGGATGATTTCTGGCGGGCCTGGAACAAGGGCTTGTCTTCTGTCCTGGTGCTTCTTGACCTCTCAGCAGCTTTCGATACCATCGACCATGGTATCCTTCTGCGCCGGCTGGAGGGGTTGGGAGTGGGAGGCACTGTTCTTCAGTGGTTCTCCTCCTACCTCTCCGGTCGGTCACAGTCGGTGTTAGTGGGGGGTCAGAGGTCGACCTTGAGGTCTCTCCCTTGTGGGGTGCCTCAAGGGTCGGTCCTCTCCCCTCTGCTGTTTAATATCTACACGAAACTGTTGGATGAGATCATCCAAGGGCATGGGGTGAGTTACCATCAGTATGTGATGATACTCAGCTGTACATCTCCACCCCATGTCCACTCCACAAAGCAGTGGAAGTAATGTACTGGTGCCTGGAGCTGTTGGGGCCTGGATGGGTGTCAACAAACTCAAACTCAACCCAGACAAGACAGAGTGGCTATGGGTCTTGCCTCCCAAGGACAATTCCATCTGTCCATCCACCACCCTAGGGGGGGAACTATTGACCCCCTCAGAGAGGGTTTGCAACTTGGGCGTCCTCCTCGATCCACAGCTGACATTGGAACATCATGTTTCGGCTGTGGCGAGGAGGGCGTTCGCCCAGGTTCGCCTGGTGCACCAGTTGCGGCCCTATTTGGACAGGGAGTCATTGCTCACAGTCGCTCATGCCCTCATCACTTCGAGGTTCGATTACTGCAACGCTCTCTACATGGGGCTACTTTTGAAAAGTGTTCGGAGACTTCAGATCATGCAGAATGCGGCCGCGAGAGCCATTGTTGGGCTTCCTAGATTCGCCCATGTCTCTGCAAGACTCCGTGGCCTGCAATGGCTGCCGATCAGTTTCCAGTCACAATTCAAAGTGTTGGTTATGACCTTTAAAGCCCTACATGGCATTGGACCAGAGTACCTCCGGAACCGCCTGCTACTGCACAAATCCCAGTGACTGATATGGTCCCACAGAGTTGGCCTTCTCCGGGTCCTGTCGACTAAACAATGTCGTTTGGCGGGCCTCAGGGGAAGAGCCTTCTCTGTGGTGGACCCGGCCCTCTGGAATCAACTCCCCCTGGAGATTAGAATTGCCCCCACCCTCCTTGTCTTTCGTAAATTACTCAAGACCCATCTATACCTTTCCCCCAGGCTTTTTTATATTTATGTTTGGATATGTATGTGTTGTTTGTTTTTTAAATATGATAGAGTTTTTATGTGCTTTAATATTAGGTTTGTTTTCGCTAGAATATTGTTTTTATTGTTGTTGTGAGCCGCCCCGAATCTTCAGAGAGGGGCGGCATACAAATCTAATAAATTGAATTGAATTGACCCAATCAGAAAGGGTTCAGAAAGCAAAAGTGACTCACCAGACCTGATTCCCAGGGGGAGCCACTTCAATCTTTCACCGCCTCCAGGGAATCCACCTCATCCGATGTCTGGGCATTGAATACCATGGCACAAGGTCTTCGCATCAACTTCTTGAGTATGCCCCCACAACATTTCCTTTGCTGTCCTGGGACCCTCTGTCCACAAAAATGTGCCCTCCTGTCACATTTACTCATTTACTGGACATTGGGGCTATCGAAAGAGTCACTCTGAACCAGGAAGGTCTGGGATAGTACTCAATAGTCTTCATAGTACCCAAGGCTTCTGGAGGTTGCCTCTTAATACTCAACTTGAAGCAGCTCAACATCCACGTGAAGTATCAAAGATTCAAAATGCATTCCTTGAGGTCCATTTTGGCTTCGATCAGGCACGGGGATTGGCTGATGTCCATCGACCTCAAGGAGGCCTACCTCCAGCTTCTGGTGGATCCGGATCATTGGAGGTATCTGAGATTCTGTCTGGAAGGCCATCATTTCCAGTATCAGGCAATACCATTCGGCCTCTCTTCCGCACAGAGAACCTTCACAAAGCTGCTAGACGTGCTAACAGCCAATCTGAGAACTCGTTTGATATGCCTAATGCATATTTGGATGATATAATCATTCTGTTCAAGACTCCAGAGCCAGGGCCGCCCTCAGGAATTTTGGGGCCCCATACAGCCTAAGTGTCTGGCCCCCCCGCCATTTTAAAACTACTTTAAGTCACCGAGCCACTCCATCCCCCGGGGATCATTTCCCGCTTTATGCCAAGCGAGGCGGTCCCATAGGCCAGTGTTTCCCAACCTTGGCAACCTGAAGATATCTGGACTTCAACTCCCAGAATTCCCCAACCAGCGAATGCTGGCTGGGGAATTCTGGGAGTTGAAGTCCAGATATCTTCAGGTTGTCAAGGTTGGGAAGCACTGCCATAGGCTATTTCAGGAACTGGGTTAAGCCGATTGTGTGGACTCATCCTGGAGAAAGAAAGAAGCGGGAGCGGCGAGGGAAAGAAAGAGCCTCTTGGCACTTCTCCCTTCTTGGAAGAGGCCCTGTTGACAAAACCATGTGCTTTCTATGAGGGGGAGAGGGGAGGGGGATCCCACCCCTGGCAGCCACTGGCGAGGAGCTGGAAAGAACGAGGGGAGAGAAAAAGCAGGGCACCAGCAGTCGGGCAGGTGTCTTGAGGGGGCACTCCCACCTGGAAGGAAGGGAAGAAAGGCAAGGGAGAGCTATGAAGGAAGGAAGGAATGGTAAAAGGGGTGATCAAGAGAGGAATGGATGAATGAATGGACAGAGGGAGGGAAGGAAGGAAGGAAAGAAAGAGGGAAGGGACAGGAACAGAGGAAGGGCACAAAGAAAGCAAGGAAAGGTGTGAAAGGGGAGAATAAGAGAGGAAGGAGTGAAAGAAGGGATTGAGGGAGGAAAGAAGGGAGGAAGGAGAAGGAAAGCAAGAAATGGAGGGAGGGAAGGAAGGAAGGAAGGAAACTTATGAAAGGGGAGAGAAAGAGAGGAAGGACTGAAGGAAGGGAGGGAGGGAAAAAGGTAGGAAGGAGAAAAAAAGAAGAAATAGAGGAAGGGAAGGTAAAAGAGAGAAAGAAAAAGAGCAAGAAAGAAAGCAAGAAAGAGAAAGAAAGAAAGAGAATGAAAGAGAAATAAAAAGAGAGAGGGGGAATGAAAGAAATGGAAGGAGAGAAGGAAGGAGAGAAAGAAAGAGAAAGAAAGAAATCAAGAGAAAGAAAAAAAGAATGAAAGAGCAAGAGAGAAAGAGAGAAAGAGAGAAAGAAAGAAAAAGAAACGAAAGAAAGAAAGAAAGAAAGAAAGAAAGAAAGGCAACTCCAAAGAAAGGCTCACTGAGTGGATGCATGAAAAGAGGGACCGGGATCTCCACTTGCCTCCCCCTCGCGCCTCGCCCTTCCCACCCAGCTGCCCGCCCGCGCTTACCTGCTCCCAGCGCCAGCAGCAGGAAGGCGAGCGAGTAAGCTGGCGCCCGCCAAAAAGAAGCCATTGGCTCCAGGCAGCGGGCGGCGGTCACGCCCCCCCGAACCCCCGGCCCAGCACCTCTGAAGGCCAAAAGGCGCGGCTCTTTTGCCCTCGCAATCCTCGGGGGGGACACAAGGCCGGCGGAGAAGCCGGCCGGGCTCAGCCCTCTCCCGGTTTCCCCAATTGCGCTTCCCCAGCAGCACGGCTTGGCTTCCAGAGGGCTGAGCCATCCCCGCGGTGACTCCTCCTTCCGCGACTGCCATCGGGGCTCCATGCCTGTCTGCCGGCCTCCCTGCCTTCTTTCCTCGCAGGGGTGGGAAGAAGGTACGGTCCGCGGTCGGAGAAGCTCCGCAGAGGCAGAATTTGGCGAGGTGTCTCTGGTCCTTTAGCTCACCTTGGTGCGCTTTTCCCCATCGCAATTGGGGTTGGAGAGTTTTTGGCGGGCGCCGCTCCCCCTCATTTTTCAATTTGGCCAGGCCCCTGACGCCAGTACCAGTAATACCGGCCTATCAGAGGCCCTGTCCAGAGCAAGTACAGAGAGACCTTTCAATTACCATCAAGATTCTACAGGCTCATGGGTTCACGGTGAACATCTCCAAGAGCCACCTGAACCTGACCACGTGCCTTCCCCATCTCAGTACCATGATAGATACTCAGGTGGGTGAAGTCTATCTGTCAGAAGATCGCAGAGTAAAAATTCAGGGCATGGTGAACTATCTCCAACACAATTGGCGGGTGTCCCTTGCCTTTCTTTCCCAGCTGCTGAGGACATTTGTTTCCTGCATAGATATCGTGCCCTGGGCCCGCTTCACACCAGACCACTACAGTGGTTCCTACCATTTCATAGACATCAGGCAAGCCATTCCACTCGGCTTGTTGTTGTCATGGGGAAGGTAAGACAATCGCTCAAGTGGTGGACTTCAGCAGCAATCCTTACAAGGCTCTTCCTTCCTAAGACAGCAGGAGATTGTCATCACCACTGATGTGAGTCTGCGTGGTTGGGGTGCCCACTCCGATTCACAGGTAGCCCAAAGCCAGTGGACATCCCAGGACCCTGCAGGAGTAAATATCAACTTCCTGGAGCTGAGAGCGGTGTTCCTGGCACTGCAAACATTCCAAAATCAGGTGCGGGGAGGACACATGCTCATCCTAACGGACAATGTGGCTACGAGATCTTACATAAATCATCAAGGTGGGATGAGGTCAGGCAGATTGATGCAACAGGCAGAGACCCTGATCACTTGGGCAGAAGCGAACTTAATTTCTCTCTGAGCCGAACATATCTCGGGCGTTTCCAATGTGCAGGCAGATTGGTTGAGGAGATCAACGCTTGACCCAGCAGAGTGGCGCCTGTGTACCGAGGTATTCCACAACATCACCTGCAGATTTGGCACACCATTAATAGACTTGTTCACTACACACTTGAACAGTCAGCTTCCACACTATTTCTTCCGTTTCCCATCACCAGGAGCAGAGGGCATTAATGCCCTGCGAGTCTGGTGGCCAGAAGTTCTGTTGTATGCCTTTTCTCCCACATGTCTGATTCCGAGAGTGATCAACAAATTGATCTCGGAACAAGCAGATGTTATCTTGGTAGTCCCCTATTGGCCTCGGCGCCTGTGGTATATTTATATTGAATATTATGTTTTTCTTTTTCTCTTCTTTTTTCTTTTCCATCTTGAACAGCATTAGAACAAAATCCTTAAAGAAAATTGGTCTATATAAAAAGTTTTCCGTAAGATCCTCTACATAATTTTTCTATAATAATCTTTATAGGGCATTAATTCATAGAACAAAGGATTATATGAACTTAATATATGTGCTTTGCAATTGATTTTTGATATGATTGAATATTCGATTGTTTTTAAGATTATTTTTGAATGAATTGAAATTGGATGATAGAATATGCCTATTGATTATTGATAACAGACAATAACATAATATTGGATTATAAGAATAGGTGTATGAGTCAGAGAAGTATAGAGAAGTAAGGATTTTCTATCAAATTGTTTTTTCTTTAAGATTGATATTAACTAATTGATTAACTATTGATTAATTATTAATATAGAGTTAATATAGAATTTATTATAGGATTGATATCATTATTACTGAATTAACTGTGGTTCTAACTATTTTAAGTATTTTGAATATTTTTCTTTCTATATCACTACTTTTGATAATTTAGGTTAGTGTTTAGCTCATTTTTGATAAACCTCTCAGTTAAATAACTCATCAACATAATTATTTAAGAAGGATTTAGAAGGAATAGGAATATGGCAACATCTTTAACTATAGCAAAAACAACTAAGAAACTGACATTGAATATTTCATCACCAGCAGTGCAAAAATATACTACAGTTATAGACCCTAACATACCAGACGCACCTACTATGCAGACATTACAAAGTGCTTTAAATAAAATTCAAGAATTTATGATTAGGCAGGAAGAATCTACAAAAAAATCTCAAGAAATAACATTACAAAACCACCAAGAAACCAGGCAAAAATTTGAAGTACAAGCAATACTTAATGCCAAAAAAAGAGGGAATACAAGAGACAGTGGTCAGACAGATATAAAGAATTTAGAAGGAATAACAGAGGATACAAAAATAAGGATAAACCAAACAGAAGAGAAGCTTAAAATAATTAATAAAGAACTGGAATCAGCTATTGCCCATCTGGAATTTGTGAAAGCCTCCTTCTATCTGAGATTACAAAATATCCCAGAAGTGAAAATGTTTGCAAGCAGCCGGGGAGGGGGGGGGGGCTTATTTCTGATTTTAAAAAACCAATAAGAATCATTTATTTCAGTTCATTTATATATTGTATATTTACAACAGTGTTAGAATTGTTATCAGATGGGCTGACAATAGATGAAGAGGAATTGAACAGGGATATAGATGAGGTCTATAGGGTGCAAACTAATTATGCAAAAAGGCACCAACTACCTAGGGAGGTCCATATTTGATTCACGAAAAAAAAATTAAGGGACAAAATTTACAAAAATACAAGAGGAAGAGCATTAACATATAAGAGAAAATATATAATAGTATTAAAGCAAGTCCCAAGAAGAATTCGCAAAAATAGAAGAGACCTACACTACTTAACTGCAAAACTGATTAGACGTGATATTCAATTTAGGTGGCTGGTTACAGAGGGATTAATAATTGCATGGAAAGGAAAGGAAATAACTATAGAAACAACTGAACAAGCAGACAAATTTATTGAACAACATCTAGAGCAGTGTTTCCCAACATGGTCAGGTGTGCCGCAAAGAAGTAAGCTCAGCTTCTGTTCTCGCAACTTTTTGCTGAGAGTGCGAAGAGCAAAAAGTTGTGAGACCGAAAGCTGAGCTTCCTTCTTTGCGCCTTCCAAGTTTTCCAGCAGCTGAGCACCCCGCCCGGCTGGAGCTTCCCTGGCGGTGGCAGCAGGTGAGCTTTGGGGCCTGGCGGGAGGGCGGTGGAAGTGGGAGGGCGATGGCAGCAGCGGCACCGGGCAGTAGCCACTGGGCGGCGGCAGGGTAGTCGGCTGTGAGCCAGAACTCCAGGACAGAGGCACAGATGGCGGCTGGACATGTTGCTGTATGCTGTACATGCTGGCATTGCGTGGCTGGCACTTGCCTGCTGGCTGGGCCGGGATGGAGGCTCCAGCCCCATGCCCATGCCCAGCACAATGCCAGCATGTACAGCATCTAGCAACATGTCCAGCCGCCGCCGTCAGTGCCTCCGTTCCGGAGCTCCGCCTCACAGCTGACCACCCTGCCGTCGCCCCGCGTCTACTGCCCAATGCCACAAGAGAGAGAAAGAGATAGCAAGAGAGGGAGAGAGAGAAAGAGAGAGGGGGGAGAGAGAAAGCAAAAAAGAGAGAGAAAGCAAGAAAGAGAGAGAGAGAAAGAGGGAGAGGGGGGAGAGAAAGAAAGACAGCAAGAGAGAGATAGAAAGCGAGAGAGAGAGAGAAAGAGAGGGAAGGAGGGTGAGGGAAAGACATAGTGGGAGGGAAGGAGGGAGAGAGAAAGAGAGCAAAAAAAGAGGAAGAAAGGGAGAAACAAAGAGGGATGGAGAGAGAGAGGGAAAGAATGAGGAAGGAAAGAAGAGAGAGAAAGAGGGAGAGAGAGAGAAATAGAGCGAAAGGAAGGAAGAGAGATGTTTTTTTGTCCAAACTTTTTTTAGCCCCCCCCCCTCGCTTAATGTTCCCCAGAATTTTGTAAATGTGAATAATGTGTGAATACTAATGTTGGGAAACACTGATCTAGAGGGTATTAAAGGGTCAGGGTTGCAAAGTTTGGAAGAGAAAGAAACGGTGGAGGAAATAGAAGAGGGACAAATAGAACAAAAAGAGGATAGAGCAGGAATGCTGTGTGAACCAAGAAGCACAAGAGGAGTAAAATAACAGGAAGATTACAGAATGCAAAACACAATAAAGTTATTTTCAGTAAATATAAATGGACTTAACTCACAAAAAAGGAGAGGCCAAGTCTTCAACAAACCATATAAGCAAAATGACGATATTATGATGTTAAATATTTGGAAAAACAAAAATTAGCCAAACTCTTTACATCTCTAGCAAAGAAAAGAAAAGAGGAATCGCAACATACATTAAAAATTGGCTAAACCCCCAACAAATTTATGCAGATAAAGAAGGAAGAATATTAATAATCCAGATCTCAATAAATTAAAAAAGTAACATTAATTATAATATATGCGCCTAATACAGAACAGATTTTTTTTTAAAGAAGTTATACGAACAAATAATAAAACTCGAGAAAGAAAACTTTTGTATTGAGGAAGACTTTAACTCAGTATTGGATATTTTAAAAGATTATAAAGGTGCAGGGAAGATAAAAAATAGAAAAAGATTACTGCTAGAATTTTTAGATATGGCTAATGAATATAAAGTAAAGGATATATGGAGCAAGAGACATCCGGAACAAGAAAAATACACATACTTCTCGACTCCTTATAAATTGTGGTCCAGACTCAATATGGTATGGGCAGGCATAGAGTTAGAAAAAGATATAACAACAGTGGAAATTGAACCCAACATATGGGCAGACCACAACCTTTTACAATAACAATTAAAGGAGAACGAAAAAAAAGAAATAGATGAACAATGAATTCCAAGATAATAGAAAAAAAAGAATACAAAAAATTAATGGAAAAAGAATTAGATTTCTTCATAACAGTTAATTGGAATAATGATACTTCCATTCAGAACATATGGGACACAACAAAAGTATATATAAGAGGGTTAACAATTGCATATACAGCTAAAAATAATAAGAATAGATGTAAACAGATGAATAGATTTCAAAATAGAATAGAGAATTAGAAATTAAAATGCAAAACGATCCTAATGATATGAAAATTAAAGAAGAAAAAGATTTACTTAGACACAAAAGGAATTTAATAATACAAGAATAGCTACAAAAATAAAAATCTCAAAACAAAATTATTTTGAGCAAGCTAATAAACCTGGTAGATGGCTTGCATATAAATTAAAAAAGAAAAGGAAAGAAGTATATACAACAACTAGAAGATTAATCGGGAATTAGAAGATTTGACATAGAGGAGAAGATTTATGGAATATTTCCAGGAACTACAGCCAAGTTTTACAAATCAATGCAGGAATCTATGAAAAAATTATTATTGGTGACTTTTAAGGAAGTCCCAAATAAGGGGGGAAAACCACAATCATGGGAAGAAGGATTCAACCCTGATAAGATGGAGTGGCTGTGGGTTTTGCTTCCCAAGGACAATTCTATCTGTCCATCCATCACCCTGGGGGGGAGTTATTGACCCCCTCAGAGAGGGCCCACAACTTGGGTGTTCTCCTCGATCCACAGCTCACAGCTCACATTAGAGAAGCATCTTTCAGCTGTGGCGAGGGGGGCGTTTGCCCAGGTTCGCCTTGTGCCCCACTTGCGGCCCTATTTGGACCGGGAGTCACTCATCCCCTTGAGGTTCGACTACTGTAATGCTCTCTACATGGGGCTACCTTTGAAAAGTGTTCGGAAACTTCAGATCGTGCAGATTGCAGCTGCGAGAGCAGTCATGGGCTTCCCCAAATATGCCCATGTTACACCAACACTCCGCAGTCTGCATTGGTTGCCGATCAGTTTCCGGTCACAATTCAAAGTGTTGGTTATGACCTATAAAGCCCTTCATGGCACCAGACCCGATTATCTCAGGGAGCGCCTTCTGCTGCACGAATCCCAGTGACCAGTTAGGTCCCACAGAGTGTTGTTTGGCGGGACCCAGAGGAAGAGCCTTCTCTGTGGTGGCCCCGGCCCTTTAGAATCAGCTCCCCCAGAGATTAGAATTGCCCCCACCCTCCTTGCCTTTTGTAAGCTTTTTAAAACCCACCTCTGCCGTCAGGCACGGGGGAACTGAGATATTCTTTCCCCTAGGCCTTACAATTTATGCATGTTATGTTTGTAAGTATGTTTGGTTTTATAATAAGGGTTTTTTTAGTTGTTTAGTATTGGATTGTTACATGCTATTTTTTATCACTGTTGTTAGCCGCCCCGAGTCTGGGGAGAGGGGCGGCATACAAATCCAATAGATAGATAGATAGATAGATAGATAGATAGATAGATAGATAGATAGATAGATAGATAGATAAACAAGCAAGCAAGCAAGCAAACAAATAAATAAATAAATAATCCCCAAAGATAAAAAAAAAATATGATTAAACAATATAGCCCAATTTCATTACTCAACAGTGATTATAAAATATTCAGTACAATAATTGCAGAACAATTAAAAAGTCTAATTAATGAGATAATTCATCCTGATCAGAATGGTTGTTTTTACCAAACAGAAATATCAGAAATAATACGAGAATGTTGTTAGATATCCTTGAATATTATGAAGTACACCCTGAAAAACCAGTAGTGTTAATGTTCCTTGATGCTGAGAAGGCCTTTGATAATCTGAATTTGAATTTTTTTAAAATCAATTAATAAAGATGAAATTTGGAGAAAAAATTAATAAAACAATTTGAACTATTTACACGAAACAAATGGCTAAAATTATAATTAATGGAGATACCACAAAAAATATAAATATTTTTTTCCACAGATTTTTTTTAATTTTCTCACCAATCACAGTACAATGTAAAGTACCAACAACATCAAATTGTTTAAATACATCAATAATTCAATTTTAAAAAATTATGGTATACAAATCCAATGCTACCTCCTTTACTTTTGACATCCGGATAATAAATAGCTGCTCTGATTTCTTATATTGTATTAATATGCTATTTGCTAATACATCTTTTAAGATGATCCAAATTTTAAATGCCTCAAATTAATTAGGCTATAGTATTTCAAATTTCTCCACATCTCTTCCATTTCAATTTTCATATATATTTATTAACCTTTTTTATTGATAAATGCCCATTAAAAAGAATTTAAAAAAATTAAGATAAAAACACCAACACCTTCCATTATACAAATCAAGGGGGAAAAGACCAATTAAAATATCAATAATTCACCAAATTAGCCATATTGTAAAACCTAATTAGTAATAATTCCTTTATAGGAATCATAAAAAATGCAAAAGAATTTTAAAAATAAAGTAGAATGTAAAGAGGAAAGAAAAATGTGTTGAAAAAAAAAGAGGAAAGTATATGTAAAAAAAAAAAGGAGAATGAGAAAAGTACTACTAAAAAAATAGAAAAAAGAAAGAGATAAATCAAACCAAAAAGAGAAGAGGGAAGAGGAGGAAAAAGAATCTTTACCCCTCCTCTCACCAACTTCCCAAAATAGCTCAGTATAACACCATAAAAAATTACCGAACCTTAAAGTTCATCTATAAACCACTGAACTCCTCCATCTCAGTCTAAATCATGAAACAATAATTCTAATTAAGAAAGAAAAAAAAACATTGATTCAAAACTTCCTAATGTCTATATCCTATGAAATAATCACATTCCTCTCCTGAGAACTTCCTGCCCTATTCCTTAACAAAAAAATAAAATAAAAAAGGAGAGAGGAAAAGAAAAAGAAACCCTTGATGACCCATTGGAATCAATCTAAGTATATCGCTGCATACCCAGCGGAATCTTCATGCCCTACTCTAATTTTATTGCTGCAAACCCAGCGGAATCATCATGCCCTAATCTAAGAGTGTTGGTCCCAATAGATAAAAGAAGTTCCCCTTCCTTAGTCCAATTTAAAGTTTTATTTATTTATTTTTATTTATTTATTTTGTCCAATACACAATGAGGGTTTTAGTGGGTGTATATATATATATATATATATATATATATATATATATATATATATATATATATATATATATGTATATGTATATGTAGATTGTTAATCACATTCACCATCATCAGGCTGAAGTTCCAATCTTTGTGTTGTTGTAAATGGAATATATATATATATATATATATATATATATATATATATATATATATATATTGTTGTATATATATATATATATATATATATATATATATACACACACATACATACACATAGTAAAATACATGATGGAGGTTATAGAATAGATAGAATAGAATAGAATTTATTGGCCAAGTGTGATTGGACACACAAGGAATTTGTCTTGGTGCATATGCTCTCAACGTACATAAAATAAAATATACATTTGTCAAGAATCATGTGATACAACACTTATTGATTGTCATAGGGGTCAAATAAGCAATGAAGAAGCAATATTAATAAAAATCTTAGGATATGCGCAACAAGTTACAGTCATACAGTCAACATGGGAGGAAATGGGTGATAGGAATAATGAGAAAAACTAGTAGAATAGAAGTGCAGATTTAGTAGAAAGTCTGACAGTTTTGAGGGAATTATTTGTTTAGTAGAGTGATGGCGTTCGGGAAAAAACTGTTCTTGTGTCTAGTTGTCTTGGTGTGCAGTACTCTGTAGCGACGTTTTGAGGGTAGGAGTTGAAACAATTTGTGTCCAGGATGCGAGGGGTCAGTAAATATTTTACCCGCCCTCTTTTTGGCTCGTGCAGTATACAGGTCCTCAATGGAAGGCAGATTGGCAGCAATTGTTTTTTCTGCAATTCTGATTATCCTCTGAAGTCTGTGTCGGTCCTGTTGGGTTGCAGCACCAAACCAGACAGTTATAGAGGTGCAGATGACAGACTCAATGATTCCTCTGTAGAACTGAATCAGCAGCTCCTTGGGCAGTTTGAGCTTCCTGAGCTGGCACAGAAAGAACATTCTTTGTTGTGCTTTTTTGATGATGTTTTTGATGTTAGGTGACCATTTTAGGTCTTGAGATATGATAGAACCTAGAAATTTGAAGGTCTCTACTGTTGATACTGTGTTGTCTAGTATTGTGAGAGGTGGAAGGGTGGAAGGGTTTCTCTTAAAGTCTACCACCATTTCTACGGTTTTGAGTGTGTTCAGTTCTAGATTGTTCTGGTCACACCACAAGGATAGTTGTTCAACTTCCCGTCTGTATGCGGATTCATCATTGTCTCGAATGAGTCCGATCACTGTTGTATCATCTGCAAACTTCAGTAGTTTAACAGATGGATCGTATGAGATGCAGTCATTGGTGTATAGAGAGAAGAGAAGTGGTGAGAGTACACAGCCTTGGGGGGGCACCTGTGCTAATTGTACATATATCTGATGTGATTTTTCCTAGCTTCACCTGCTGCTTCCTGTCTG
Organism: Erythrolamprus reginae; assembly: GCF_031021105.1. Classification (NCBI taxonomy): domain Eukaryota; kingdom Metazoa; phylum Chordata; class Lepidosauria; order Squamata; family Dipsadidae; genus Erythrolamprus; species Erythrolamprus reginae. Next base: position 37,428,085 of record NC_091956.1, on the reverse strand, counting down.
TTAGGAAGCTTGTGATCCACTTACAAGTGTGTTCAGGTACCGCTAGCTGATTTAGTTTGGTTAAGAGAATGTCCGGTACGATGGTATTGAATGCTGAACTGAAGTCCACAAAGAGGACCCTGGCGTAAGATGTTGAAGGATGTAGTGTAGAGCCATATTAACAGCATCATCTGTTGATCTATTTGCTCGGTATGCAAATTGCAGGGGGTCTAACAGTGGATCCGTGATGGCTTTCAAATGGAACATCACTAGCCTTTCAAAGGTTTTCATAACTACAGATGTTAGAGCAACTGATCTGTAGTCATTCAGTTCCTTGATGGAGGGCTTCTTTGGCACTGGGATGATAGTCGAGCGTTTGAAGCAGGAAGGAACATAGCACAACTCTAGTGATTTGTTGAAGATTTGGGTGAAGATCGGGGCCAATTGGTGAAGATGGGTGAAGATGGGGGCCAATTGGTCAGCACAGACTTTTAAGCAAGAAGTTATCTTGTCTGGGCCTGGTGCTTTTCCAGGCTTCTGTCTGAGAAATAGATCTTTCACTTCCTTTTCTGTGATCACTAGGGGTTGTAAACACAATGGGATGGGTTCAGTTGTAGAAGATTTAGCTGTTGTTGGTGTGTCTGGGATGGAGGTTGTGCACATAAGTGGTTGAGGTTTCTTTTCAAACCTGCAGTAGAACACATTCAGGTCATCTGCCAATTGCTGATCTCCTTCAGCTTGGGAAGGTGGTTTGCTGTAACAGGTGATGTTTTTGAGAGTTTTCCACATGTTTGCTGGTTCATTTGTTGAGAATTGATTCTTTAGCTTTTCAGAGTAGTTCCTTTTTGCTGCTCTGATCTCCTTTGTTAATATATTTCTGGCCTGATTGTACAGCATTCTATCACCTTTTCTGTAGGCTTCCTCTTTGGAATGACGTAACTGCTTGAGTTTAGCTGTGAACCAAGGTTTATTGTTACTGTATATTTTCAAGTTCCTGGTTGGTACACATAGGTCTTCACAGAAGCTGACATATGATGTTACAATATCTGTGAGTTCATCTAGATCTGCAGAGGTGTCTTTAAAAATATTCCAGTCTGTGCAGTCAAAGCAAGCCTGTAGCTTTAACTTTGCTTCCTCAGTCCAAGTCCTCACTGATTTAATTATTGGTTTTGTGGCTTTAAATCTTTGTTTGCAAGCAGGTACAAGGTGAATCATGCAATGATCAGAATGGCCCACAGCTGCTCTTGGTAAAGCCCTGTATGCATTTTTTACAGCTGTGTAACAATGGTCTAAGATATTATTGCCTCTGGTGGGACAATTTACATGTTGAAAGTATTTTGGTAGCTCATCTCTTAAGTTTGCCTTGTTAAAATCTCCCAAAATAATGACCAGTGAATCAGGGTATTTGGCTTCAGCCTCCATAATCTGATCAGCTAGGGTTTTTAGTGCCTTTTGTACAGATGCTTGGGGAGGGATGTAAATTGTAGAAATTAAGAAGGAATGAATCTCACGAGGAGAATAAAAGGGTTTGCAATTAATAATTAAAGACTCCAAGTTTTCATCACAGAACTTTTGTATAATGGTGATGTCTTGAGACCAGCTGTTGTTGATATATATACATAAGCCTCCTCCCCTTTTTTTTCCAGATAATTCTGCATTCCGATCACCCCGAAAAATTTGAAAGCCCGGTAAATGCATACTGTCATCATCAATTTCCTCGTTTAGCCAGGTTTCAGTAAAGCATAGGGCAGATGCGTTGTGAAAATCAGAATAGCATCTATTTAAGAGCAGTATTTCATCCATCTTGTTGGCAAGTGAACGTAAATTAGTAAGAAAGATAGAAGGGAGCGGTTGTTTTTTAATTCCCTTGTTCCTTAGTCTATTTAAAATTCCCGCCCTTTTACCTCTTCGTCTCTGCCGGCTGCGTATGTTTTTGGTGATCCATGGTTGCCGGGAAATGGCTTCCTCCTGTGCTAAAATCTCCTCCGCGTTTGTAAAGACAGGTGGGGTTGAAGTTGCAGATAGCTGCTCCTTAAAGAAATGTTCTTTAATTCTTAGCAGATGGTCTCTTGAGTAGGAAATCCGTTGAGAATTGCAGGGAATAGTAGAAAATGAAAAAACTGTTTGAGAGCATTTCACCGAGGCAGCCTTTGTCGGCGCCATCTTGGAAAAAGAGGAGATACTCATAGTAAAATATATTTATGAAAGAATAGAAAAGAAGATATAGTAATAGAACATATCAATGAAAGAATAGAAAAGATATAGGAATAGAAGAAAGGTATAGGAGATATAGGAGAGCAATAGGACAGGGGACGGAAGGCACTCTAGTGCACTTGTACTCGCCTTCCATAAATTAAAACACCTTTCAAAATTTATGATCTATATTTTCTATAATTCCATAGATTCTATTTTCAGTAATTACCACTAAAATAATTTCTCTTTCTTTATATATAAGCAGGAAAAAAAATAGTAGAAGAAAGAAAGAAAAACCTCCAGCAACCTACTGGAATCAATTTCTCAATATAACACTGCATATCCAGCTGAATCTTCATGCCCTACCCTAATTTTGTCGCTGCTTACCCAGCGTAATCCTCGTGCCCTACTCTAATTGTATTGATCCAAATAGATTAAAAGAAAGTTCCCCTTCCTCAATCCAACCTTCTTTCTAAATTGTGATCTGTAAAATCTATCATTCTGTAAGTTCTAAATTCAATGATTACCACTGGCAAGATTTCTTTTCCTTTAAAAAAGAAAAAGAAATCAAGCATGATCTTCTGTTTCCAGGTTTCTTATAGTTTAAATCAGTAAATTAAATATCTTAATTCAATGTCCCAATATTACCAACACAATCTTCTCTTTCCAAATTTCTTAACTATAAATCAGTAAATTAAATATCTTAATTCAATCTCCGAATATTATCTGTAATAATTCAGTTAATTACTAAATCACCTCAATTAATTCCACTATTAATTCCATTGTTAATTCCATTATTAATTGCATAATTCTTTCATGTTCCATATTGATTATACATAACAAAAATCTGAAGACAATGCCCTGAATTCCAATTATTATCTTGATATATTTCCCTTACATGTTTCTACACGCTAGCTCTACTCCACCCCTTCTCTGAATATTTAAAACAATATGATTGTATTATACCTTAATATTAATTTTCCTCCAAGAAAAAATATAGCCCATCTCCATTTGTATTATTCCCTTGTTTCCAAATTTCAAAAATTTATGTTTTAAGTTTTACCCCAAAGATAGTTTTATAGATTCAAGCAAAAATATCTTAATTATATATTATTTACAACATAATTATCTTTGTTCCCATTAGTAAATTCCCCCTTCATCAAGTCCTTCTATCTCCCAATCAAAATGCAATCCCTCTAATCTTAAAGTTTCCTTAAAATCTAATTTTAGTTACGGTAGTTGCCATCTTTGCATTGTTAAAAAAAAATTAGAAAAATGTTTTTTCCTTAAAGGTGCCGTTGTTGTTATCAAACATATTTCAAGTCCATAAATCTTTCTCCAAATATAAATCCATTTGTAGTTCCGATCTTATTATAAAAGAAGCAGTTTTTGTTAAAGTTGAGTTTCTTGCTGAACTTTATAACCAAGTTATGTAACCATGTCTCTGCAAAATTCCTTACTCCAAGATTGCTGTTGCTGTTATAGTTCATGTTTCCGCTCCCACTGTAGCTTCAGATGTGAATTCAAAAGTGTCTCTATCAGATAGAATCCAACGTATACAAACTTAGATGCCAATGTCCTCCTCTCTTCATGAGGTTAAGAAGATGACAAAGAGAGTCCATCCTGGCAAGATACACAACCAATAAATAACCATTTGTTAATCCTCCATTAGCTTCTTTTACCTATAGAAATGCAAATCTTGAATCGCAATGCAGTAGCTCCTCAAAACAAAAAGATGGCAGACCAAATCCACACCAATTTGTCACTTTCTTAAATACGGAGGGAAATAATTCTGCCAAGAAAAAGAACCAAAAAAAAGTCCAAATATCATCCAAATCAAATCAAATTGAATCGAAGCCAAGTTCCAAATTTTACACAGCCTTTAAAGCCCTTCCAAGCAGAAGAGAAAATATTGGACAATTTGCTGAATCGTAGCTTTCGCTGCATGCCTCCATTATTAAGCAGCTGCTACGTTCCCATTTCCGGCTTTTCTTTTTCCTTTTTATAAACAATTCTGCAAAAATCTTTTAAAAAGTCTTTAGCACTCCATTCTCACCAGCACACCATTAGGTACTTCTTCACTTCGCCTATGCTCAAGCTTTTTTTCTCTTCCCAGATGTTACCGATCTTCTTTCATCTCCTGCATTACATTGTCTTTCCATGGCTATTGTCGGCACAGCCATTGTTGTCTGGCCGACTTTGCACCACCGCCGGTGCGAGACAGGCCGGTTTGTCCAATGAGGGTTTGCCGATCCCCCAATCGAACCACCAGCAGCGTCCCTTACGTCACCTCCCCTGCAAGGAGGTGAGGGCTCAGTTCAGAAGGACCGAGACCCCCAGATGGTGGGGATTCGGAGCTACCCTTATGAGAGCAAGGGAAGCTCCATGTCATCATGGCCATTGACCCTGCCCATCAATATTTTTTGTATTAAAAATATAAATATTGAGAAAGGAGTTAGGCAGGGATGCCCACTATCCCCTCTAATATTTATCTTAGCAATCAAAATCCTCTTGATTCAAATACGACTTAATGATGATATAAAATTAAAAGACAAGAGTATAAATTATTAGCATTTGCTGATGATTTAGTATTCAATATTGAAGAACCATTAAAAACAGGAGAAAAACTTTTAGATGAAATTAATAAATTTGTTAAAGTGGCAGGTCTAAAGATAAATAAACAGGCGACTAAAATAATTTCTAAAAACCTAACAGACCAAGAAAATAAATTACCAGAAGGAAAATTAGGAATGCAGATAGAGAAAAAACTTAAATATTTAGGTTTAAAAATAACTGCAAAAACTACAACAATTAAAGATGATAATTACTTCAAATTATTTTAAAAAATAGAGGAGAAACTGGAAAAATGGAATAAATTACCTATTTCAATGATAGGAAGAATTTCAACAATTAAAATGGTAATCCTCCCACAAATGCTGTAACTATTTCAAACAAAACCAACCACCTTAAACAGGAAATTTTTTGATAAATTGAACAAAAGTCTGATAAAATTTATATAGGCGGGAAAAAGGCCAAGAATTAGGTTATCCTATTTACAAGACAATAGGAAACAGGGGGGTGGGTGTTGTTGGATTCCCTGATTTTGAACTCTACCATCAAGCAGCAATAATAACCTCGCTTAAAGAATGGATTCCACTAAAAAATAAAAGGTTTTTCTTGCTCGAGGGAGACAACCTACATGTGGGTTGGCATGCATTTTTGATAGATGGAAAGGATAAATCTCATACATATTTTAAAAGACACAAAGTTAGAAATGTTATTTATGAAATTTGGACAAGAATTAAAAAATATCATTATTCTCAAATTCCACGATGGTTTTTGTTATGTATGGAAGATCAGTTGTCAAGCAGATTACATGTATAATGGTTGAAGTTGTTTACCTTGTTTCAATTGGCTCCCGGGGTTTTGGCGCCAGAATTGTATCAATGTCAGAAGCTGCTGTTGCCGGGCTGAAATGTAAAAATAGGGAAAACCACTGTATTACGTGCTCTCTCTCTATCTCACGTACGAGCTGTCACAGTAGCCGCGTGTAGCTAGTGTACTGTCAAACGAATAAAGAGTACAAAATAGCCACCGAGTGAGAGTCTTATTACTGGCGACGAGGGTCTGGAAACCCAGAATTACCATGGCGTCTATTATACAGCCGCCTGAGTTTTTTGATCCGGAGCGGACTACTTGGGCAGCCTACATGGCTAAATTCGAAATCTTCCTAGAGGCAGCTGGCATGAAGGATGCGGACAGCGGACGCAAATGAGTGCTCTTTTTGAATTATTGTGGATCTCAGATTTTTGATCTGGCGGAAACGTTGACAGACCTGGAGCCGGCAAATTCGGTTACGTGGGAAACTCTCACTACGAAGTTGGCTTCCCATTTTAAGCCAACAAGGCTGGCTAGGGTTTTTCACCACCAGTTCTCCTGCATGGCTCAAGCCGAGGGAGAATCAATTAACCAATTTGCCACCCGCTTGCGCACGATCCTGTCAAAATGCCAATTTGACAACCCGGAGGCTCGTTTGACAGATGCCATTATTTTCGGCATGCGAAACGTTTCTATCAGGAACAAACTCCTGGCGGCAGATGACTCCTCTCTCCAAGATGTTATAAAGGCTGCTCAGACAGCGGAGGTGGCTGAAGCGGCGGAGAGAGAGAGAAAGAAAGCAAAAGAGAAAGAGAAGGAAAGCAAGAGAGAGAGAGAAAGCAAGAGTGAGAAAGAGAGAATAAAAGAGAGATAGCAAGAGAGACAGAGAAAGAGAGAGAGAGAAAGCAAGAAAGAGAGAAAGAGGAAAGGAGGGAGAAAGAGCAAAAAAGAGAGGAAGGAAGAAAGAAAGAAAGAAAGAAAGAAAGAGGGATGGAGAGAGAAGGGGAAAGAAAGAGGGAGAGAGAGAGAAATAGGGCGAAAGGGAGGAAAAGAGGGGGGTTTTGTCCAAACTTTTTTTAGCCCCCCCCCCCTGCTCACCGTTCCCCAGGATTTTGTAAATGTGAATAATGTGCCGCGGCTCAAAAAAGGTTGGGAAACACTGCCTTAGGGTATGTGCTGATTATAAATCCACTTTAAATAAGGCCCTGCAGCACAACTCATACCCAATACCGGTGGTACAACAATTACTGCACACACTGGGTTCTGGTACTATGTTTGCAAAGTTGGATCTGGCGCAAGCATACCGGCAGCTGCCAGTGGATGAAGCCACTGCCCTCGCGCAAACCATTGTTACCCATAGGGGAGCTTTCAAATGTACTCGGCTCCAGTTTGGAGTCAGCGTGGCCCCAGGGATTTTCCAACGCCTGATGGAACGCTTGTTATTGGGAATTAAGGGGGTGGTCCCCTACTTTGATGATATACTTATATTAGGGGACACACCGGCGCAACTACATGCTAGGATACGGGAGGTATTAACCAGGTTACAGGCCAAGGGCCTCAAATTAAGGCCTGATAAATGTGTATGGGGCACTCCCTCAGTAGATTTCCTCGGGTTCAGAATTGATAGGGAAGGAATACACCCTACATTGGAGAAAGTCAAGGCAATAAAGGAAGCCCCAGCCCCCACATCTAAAACTGAGCTGCAAGCATTTCTGGTCCTGTTAAACTTTTATTCTGTTTTTCTGAAACAGAAGGCCTCCGCAGCTGAGCCGCCACATCGTCTTCTCCACAAGGGAGCGACGTGGAGATGGGGAGACATTGAACAAGCTGCATTTCTCCAAATAAAAAACCTGTTAACTTCACAAAGTGTGGTGATGCAATACAATACCATGTTGCCAATAACGTCTGCGGAGAGGGGCGGCATACAAATCCAATAAATAATAATAATAATAATAATAATAATAATAATAATAATAATAATAATAATAATAATAATAATCTGTGATGCCTCCCCTCATGGGGTAGGAGCGGTCCTGGTCCATATCCTACCAAATGAACAGGAAGCCCCAGTCGCTTATTTTTCAAGGACCCTCTCCACCACAGAAAGAAACTATGTGCAAATTGACAAGGAGGCCTTAGCCCTGGTGGCAGGGGTTGAAAAGTTCCACCACTACCTATTTGGAAGGCATTTTGAACTTGTCACGGACCACAAGCCCCTACTGGGTCTGTTAGCAGAAGGGAAGCCAACACCACCTTTTGTATCCCCTAGGATAACTAGATGGGCCATTTTCCTAGCTGGGTACAATTACTCTCTCACACATAAAGGGGGACCCCTGATTAACCATGCAGAAGGCCTGAGTCGTTGCCCATTGGCCCAGGAGGTGGAGGACCCTGCTCTTGTAAGTGAGGTCCTGTTAATTGACCTAGCAGAGCCTGCCATTATTACTGCAGTGGAAGTTGCTGAGGAAACAAAGAAAGATTCAATCCTGCGCAGGGTAACTCAATATATATTAAAGGGCTGGCCCACCAATGGGGAAGACCGGCTGGTCATGGAGTATAACAGTAGAAGAATGGAACTATCAGTGGTAAATGATTGCATCCTTTGGGGGGATAGGGTGGTCATTCCCAAAACGTTGCGGCCTAAGGTCATGCAAATGTTGCACCAAGGGCACCCAGGAATAGTCCGGATGAAGGCTCTGGCCAGGGGTCACTTGTGGTGGCCAGGGTTGGATGCTGAGATAGAACAGTGGGTGGCCACATGTGCCCCCTGTCAGGACTCAAGGCCTAGTCCTCCCAGAACAACCCCTATGGTTTGGGAAACACCTCAGGCCCCATGGTCTCTTATACATATTGATCTGGCAGGGCCAGTGGGCCCACACATGTTCCTGGTCATAGTGGATGCCTATTCAAAATGGCTAGATATTATACTCTTGGGATCTACTACCTCTTGTGCAATTATACAAGTCTTACGCAGGGTGTTTGCCACACATGGATGCCCAGATGTGCTGGTTTCTGACAATGGCCCTCAGTTTACATCTAGGCAGATTGAATTATTCCTGGCACAATTGGGCATCAGGCATGCCCTGGTCTCTCCTCATGCAGCTTGGGCTAACGGGATGGCGGAGAGATTTGTTCGTGTGGCCAAAGAGGCCCTAAAACGGTCTCAACCTGGTAACATCCAGGAACGCCTGGACATCTTCCTTTTGTCCCAACATATAACGCCAAGCACAACTTACCCACTTCCTAGAAACAAACAAGATCATATCCAATAGCCAGCACGGATTCATCAGAAACAAATCATGCCAAACCAATCTCATATCATTTTTCAACACCATAACCAAGTCAGTTGACCAACGCAACTCAGTGGACCTCATATACTTGGACTTCAGTAAGGCTTTCGATAAAGTCGACCACAATCTCCTAATCCACAAACTAGAAAAAAATGGAGTAGATTACTACACATGTAGATGGATAAACAGTTGGCTGACCAACCGCACCCAACGAGTTGTCCTCAACGGCACCAAATCCACATGGAAAAAAGTAGACAGTGGAGTACCACAGGGCTCTGTCCTGGGTCCTGTACTCTTTAACATCTTCATCAACGACCTGGACGAGGGAATAAAAGGGGAACTAATAAAATTTGCAGATGACACCAAGCTGGCGGGGGTAGCCAACACCCTTGAGGACAGGCTCAGAGTACAAGAAGACCTAGACAGACTATCACAGTGGGCCCATACCAACAAAATGAGGTTCAACACCGACAAATGCAGAGTCCTCCACCTCGGCAAAAAGAACCCTAGACATACATACAGCCTGGGAGATACCCCACTCAGCAGTAGTGACTGCGAAAGAGATCTTGGAGTCTTGGTGGACAATCAACTAAACATGAGTCAGCAATGTGCAGCAGCAGCCAAAAAAGCCAACTCAATCCTAAGCTGCATCAACAGAGGAATACGCTCCAAGACCAGGGAAGTACTAATACCACTCTACTATGCCCTGGTCAGACCCCACCTGGAGTACTGCATCCAATTCTGGTCACCTCACTACAAAAAAGACATCGAAACTCTGGAGAAGGTGCAAAAAAGAGCAACCAAAATGATTAGGGGACTCGAAACCAAGACTTACGAAGAGAGATTGAGAGAACTGGGCATGGACAGCCTAGAAAAAAGAAGGTCTAGAGGGGACATGATAGCAGTTTACAGATACTTGAGGGGTTGCCACGGTGAGGAGGGGGTCTCTTTATTCCCCAGGGCACCAGAGGGCCGGACGAGGAACAATGGTTGGAAGCTGACCAAGGAGAGATTCAACCTGGAAATAAGGAAGAACTTCCTGATGGTCAGAGCGATCAACCAATGGAACTGCCTGCCAGGGGAGGTGGTGAACTCCCCAACTGTGGACACCTTCAAGAGGAGATTGGACTTCCATTTGGCTGGGGTGCTGTAGGGTTTCCTGCTCAGGCAGGGGGTTGGACTCGATGACCTAACGGTCCCTTTCAACTCTATTAATAAATAAAAAACAGCCACCGATAAAAGCCCGGCTGAACTCTTAATGGGAAGGAAGCTAAGGTCACCTTTAAACAGACTACATCCATCATATATTGAGGTTAGACACAGCTACTCTGAATCCCCTGAAAGGTCATTCAGTGTGGGGCAAGCTGTTTATGTAAAGAATTTTGACATGGGAAACCAGTGGGAGAAAGGGAATGTCACAGAAAAAACTGGTCCAAAAACCTACCATGTACGGTTGGGAGATGGCTGCCTGTGGACACATTGACCATATAAGGAGGCAGCTGGAAACAGCCAGCCTCCGGCAGGGGCTGACCTATCAGACTAACGGAGCCTCTAAACCTTCACTCCCCACAGGGAGTTCTAACCGACCCAGCCGCGGCCAAACGCAACCCAGACAAGGGGACATTGATTGGGACTTACCGTGCCTCCAAGACCACTCCAGCGCTGAAGGTGCTGCCCGGGGTCTGCTGGATTCCTTGCAGGGAAGGACATCGCAAGCGGTGCCGGTAGCTCCCAAAACGGATTGTGAGGAACCCTCCTCCTCCTTGGACGTTCAAGAATTAAATGAACCGCGCAGGTCTGAGAGAACAGCCAGAAGACCTCCTAGATTGGAGGATTTCATCACTTGCCTCTCCGAGTGACCTGTAACTAATCCAAAAAGGGGAGGGGTGTTATGTATGGAAGATCAGTTGTCAAGCAGATTACATGTATAATGGTTGAAGTTGTTTACCTTGTTTCAATTGGTTCCCGGGGTTTTGGCGCCAGAATTGTATCAATGTCAGAAGCTGCTGTTGCCGGGCTGAAATGTATAAATAAGGAAAGCCACTGTATTATGCGCTCTCTCTCTATCTCACGTACGAGCTGTCACAGTAGCCGCGTGTAGCTAGCATACTGTCAAACGAATAAAGAGTACAAAATAGCCACTGAGTGAGAGTCTTATTAGTTTTCAACTACGGAGGCTATGATACATCCCAACAAAATAGATACCCCAAAAAATTGTTACATACTGTTCTGCCTGACTGGCTCAGGCAATGCGTAACAGTCCAAGGAAAAGAAATCAAACACACACGTGCTCTGCTAATCAGCAAACTTGTATTAAAGAAACAAAAAAGGGTTACTCAAAACAGTTTGTAGTGTCCAAAAACAATGCAAGGCTTACTTCAACCACATACAAAACCACAGGAAAAAACAAACAAAGACAACCTGGAATGAGCAAAGACGTTTCAGGAGTCCTTTTGAATCTTTGGAGCAAACAGCAAGTCCCAGAGCTTTCACCTCCCACTTGTCTGAAAAAGCTGGGTTGAAAACTCCAACGGCACGAAACAGAAACTTCAAAGCAGGAACCACAAAATAACACAGATAAACAGCCACAGTTTGCCTTGGCCTTTGTTCCCTTTTATCCTTTTAGCCCTCATTAAGGGAACCACACCCAGCCCTCAGTATAAGAACCACACCCAGCCCAGGTGCTCCTGTAATGAATTGTAATACTCATTAAAGCGATCCCTTCTTTGCATAGCTCTTCAGCTACGCAGATCAATATATTGATCTGCAGAAGAACCCAGGGACGAAAGACTGTCTGAGAGACTGCATGCTAAATCCCCTGGGATGTCTGCTGAATCCTGTATCCCAGTGGCCTCGTCCTCCTGGCTCTCTGCCATGTCTTCCTGGCTGTTTGCCAGGCTTTCGCATTCACTTTGTGCCACATCTCTCCCATCTGTGGGAGCAACGGTTGGCCCAGGCCCAAACACAACACATACTATGAATTATTAAACGAAAGAGGAAAACTCAAAACAAACACACAATTGGATAGTGAAGGAATAAAGATCAATTGGTGGCCATTCATGCAAAGAAAGGCAAGGTTTGAGGAAGGTAAAAGAAAAAAAGGAATACAAAAAGGAAATCAGAATTAGATCAGATAATATTAGGACAAGATTTAAAAAATGATATCTAGAATGTATAACTTTCTGTTAAAATATAAAATGCAGAAACATTCAGTAAAGGGGAACACTCATAGTTGGCACAAGAACCTGGGACACAATATTAACAATAGATAAATGGGACATAATGTGGAATAAGAATTATAAATTGACTAAATTTATGGCATATAAAGAAAATATGTACAAAATGTACTATAGGTGGCATCTTCCACCAGCATGTCTGGCGCAAATGTATCCATCTTTGAAACTGAACTGCTGGAGATGTAACAAGAAAGCAGGGACTTATTTCCACATATGGAGGACATGTCCACAAACTAAGAAATTTTGGAACAAAGTACAAAAAATGGTTAAAGGAGCTCACAAAACTTGAAATTACTAAAGAAAACAGAAGCATTTTTCTTAGGTATTATTGAACAAAGGATTGAAAAAAAACAATATTATCTAACACTACACATATTAACAGCAGCTAGAATTTCAATTGCACAATTTTGGAAACATAGAGAGTTACCAGATGATTTTGTTATGAATAAAGAAAATTATGGAGTGCACTGAAGCAGATATGCTGACACTTAAAATAAATAATAAGGAAGACTCAGATTATTATAAAATTTGAAACAACTTTTGTGAGTGGTTAGAAATAAGAAACCAAATTGAGACATCAACATGAGTTAAATATAAAACAAAAAGGATGAAGTTACTTAAGTTATAATAATTAAAAGTTAAAAGTTGAATAATTTGATTTATATGAAATGTGTTAATGTATTCTTGATTGATCACAGGCGGTTGAAAGCGTAACAAATATGTAAATGAATTAAATAACCGAAATTAATTTTTCTTTCAAATGTCATCATTGGTAAAAGCCGTTAAAATGACTAATTATCCATTGTGTTTAATGGATATGTATAAACTGATCGATTTATTGATTGATTATTTTTTCTTTTTTCTTTCTTTCTTTTCTCTTTTTTTCTTTTCCCCCTTGTTTTTGTGTATATGTATGTCATAATGTTTGTTTCAAATGTCTATATGTTTTGTTTTTAATACAAATATTTAAATATTTTTTTAAAAAAAAATTAAAGGAAGCCTTCTATTATTACAATCTCAGATTTTACATTTGAATGGATCAAATAGTAGCTCTGATGTAAATCTTAAAAATCTGTAGCCAAAAAATTGACTCTTCAAATGCTTTAACAAATAACAAGGTTGTGAATTCGCACCAATTCTCTTCCAATTTTGTTCTGCAAAACTTGCAGACCTTGAGATTACAATTTTCTTACTACTATCAGTGAAACGATATCCTTTAGAGCCTGGCTCATAGCCTACAAATCTAAGTTTTCCTGCCTTTTGTTCCCCTTTTTTCCTGATTGCTTTTGGGAAATGTCCTTAAATGAGCCAGTGATGGCTTTCTTCCATATAGGAGTGCATGGGGAGTATTATTTATAGATGAGCTGTAACCGGTAAACCAGACAAACCTGGGCAAAGGTCCCTGTGGCCACAGCTGAGAGGTGGTGATCAAGGCTCAACTGTGGATCCAGGAGGACACCCAAGCTGTAGACCCTATCTGATGGGAGTGGGAGGCACCATTTTATGATGTTATCCTTCTATCCCTCCGGTCATTCACAGTCGGTGTTAGTGGGGGGTGGCAGAGGTCCACCCCTTGGCCCCTCCTTTGTGGGGTGCTTCAGGGGGGTCTGTCCTCTCTCCCCTACTATTTAACATCTACATGAAGCCGCTGGGTGAGATAATCTGTTGGCATGGGGTGAGGTATCATCAGCACGCTGATGATACCCAGTTATACATCTCCACCCTATGTCAATTCAGTGAAGTGGTGGATGTGATGTGTTGGTGCCTGGAAGCTGTAAGGGTCTGGAGGGGGGACTACAGGCTCAAGCTCAACCCAGACAAGATTGAGTGGCTGTGGGCATTTCCTCCTAAGGATTATTTGATCTATTCATCCATTGTTCTGGGGAGAGAAAGAGAGTGAGTGAGAGAAAGAAAGCAAGAGAAAGAGAGAAGGAGAGGAAGGAAGGAGGGAGAAATGGAGGGAAAAGGAAGGAAGGAAAGAAGAAGGAAGAAGAAATGGAGGGAACAAGGAAGGAAGGAAGGAAGAATGAAATGAATGGAGGGGTGGAGGAAGGAAGGACTTTTTTGGGGGGTGTAAATTTTTTTTAAATTTTCTCTCAACATACATTCAAACAATACAGTGTATCATCTAATTTTCCATGAATAAAATGCGGTATTTTGTTAGTAACTAATATCAATCATCAAAAAAGTTGCAAACTTTTTTTTCTTAAGTTGTCATCCAGGTACATTCTTTTCTTTTAATTAAATTCCCTCCTTAATGTTCCTTCAAAAAGTACAGCACCAATTATATTTCTAACGTATTAACCATTATGACAAAGTGCTTCCTTCTTTCTTTATACATTTTTCTATAAACCTTGTATAGCCAATCAGATGTTAACAAAAGAAAATTAAAAACAAAACATAAACTTTTGTGAATTTCAGATTTCCCTCCCCCTCTAAATAGTATGTTCCCATTTTGTTTTTTACTTTAAAATAAGGAATGTGCAGTGTGCATAGGGATTTGTTCATAGTTTTTTTATACTCCGGCCCTCCAACAGTCCGAGGGACCATGAACTGGCCCCCTGTGTAAAAAGTTTGGGGACCCCTGTTCAATGTTCCCTCTAATTTTTTTTGGGTGTGGGCAGAAAAGTATAGTGTTTGAGCGGCAGTCCCTTTGGGACTGGGCAGCATAGAAGTATAAATAAATAAATAAATAAATAAATAAATAAATAAATAAATAAATAAATAAATAAATAAATAAATAAATAAATAAATAAATAAATAAATAAATAAATAAATAAATAAATAAATAAATAAATAAATAAATAAATAAATAAATAAATAAATAAATAAATAAATAAATAAATAAATAAATAAATAAATAAATAAATAAATAAATAAATAAGAAAAAAATTCCCTTCTTTTTTATTAAAAGAAATTAATAATAAACCAAAACCAAAATCTATTACTATTATAACTATCTTCTCTTTTTCCATCCCTGTCTCCTCCCCCCTTGTGTGTGTGTGTGTGTGCGTGTGAACACACACACACACACACACGCCTGGGGGTTTTTTCCTTTGTTATTATTTGGGTGTCTTTTACCATATGCTTTAAATCAAGAGTCATTTCTCTCTCTTTCTCATTCTCTCTCCCCATCTTGCTCTCTCTCTCTTTTTCTCACTTTCTCTGTCCCTCTCTTTCTATCTCTCTCACCCTCTTTCTCTCTCTTTCTGTTTTCTTTCTCTCTCTATTGCTTTATTTCTCTCTCTCTTTCTATCTCTCTTGCTTTCTTTCTCTTCTCTCTCTTGCTATCTTTTCTCCCCCCTCTTTCTCTCTCTCTCTCTCACTTCTCCCGCAATGGTGGCTGCAGCTTCTCCTCCTCCTCCACTTCTGTGCTCCCAGCCAGAGGGCTGCGAGAGAGGGTTTTCTCCGCGCGCTTCAGAAATGCCCGCCCCACCCCTCTCGCAGCCCCTTCGCTGGGAGCGCTTTCCTCCCGAGCTTTCAGCAAGGGGGCTGCAGTAGAGGCAGGGCAGGCGTTCCCGAAGAACTCGGAGAAAGCGCTCTCGCAGCCCCCTCGCTGAAAGAGAGAGGGGGGGAAGGAGAGAGAAATCTCCTTCTCCCTCTCTCTCTTTCAGAGAG
This sequence comes from Erythrolamprus reginae, assembly GCF_031021105.1. Lineage (NCBI taxonomy): Eukaryota > Metazoa > Chordata > Lepidosauria > Squamata > Dipsadidae > Erythrolamprus > Erythrolamprus reginae. The sequence continues at coordinate 37,412,391 of NC_091956.1, read as the reverse complement.
GGGGCTGCGAGAGCGCTTTCTCCGAGCTCTTTGGGAGAGGGAGAAGGAGATTTCTCTCTCCTTCTCCCTCTCTCTCTTTCAGCGAGGGGGGCTGCGAGAGCGCTTTCTCCGAGTTCTTCGGGAAATCCTGCCCTGCCTCTACTGCAGCCCCCTTGCTGAAAGCTCGGGAGAAAAGCGCTCCCAGCAAAGGGGCTGCGAGAGGGGTGGGGCGGGCATTCCCGAAGTGTGCGGAGAAAACTCTCTCTCGCAGCCCCGTGGCTGGGAGCGCAGGAGGCGGAGGAGGAGGACAGGGGGCGGATCGGGCAGGCGGGGGGCAGGGGCGGCCACGGCTCCCTTTCCTTTTACTGCTGGTGCCTCCCCGCCCCCCGCCCCCACAGGCTGGCAGGGGGATGGGGAGCACGCGCCCGTGGAAAAGGGCGCGCACGTGGGTATTTGGGGGTGCGCGCCTGCTCACGGGCGCAACTTACGGGGAACGGTGCCCCTGTTCCATGCTGTCACCAGAGATTCAGACGGACTACAGACAAACGAGTTGGGAATTACCCCAAGCTCCCTCTGAAACCCATCTGGGTACATTAGGTGCCTGGGGCAGAACCTTCTAATTGGTTCCACCTCCCTGCGGTGGAGGGTTGATCGGTCAAAGTCCAGTCTCAGCAGGGAGCGATCTGACCATGACAAGGGTGCGGTGACTATGCCTCTTAAAACCTGGGGAACTCACTGCCAACCCAGCTACCACCTCAAGCAGTGCAGGCAGGGCTGTTGCAACATAGCTGGGAGGCAGGTATATTAACAGCAAGCCCACCTGAATCCCTAAATCCAATCTCAAGAGGAGAGACTCACACTCTGCAATCTCTGGAGCAGGAACCCTGGATAGTTATCTGGGCAATTCTGATTGAAAAGATACAAGAGGTGACAATGAATAAAGTTTCGGAACTCTAGTGGCTCTTTACATAAATAGAAGGTATGCTGATAGTTGTTTGATGCATTAGTGGGTAAATATATAAGGATGTTTGTTTGGTTTGGGACATGAATGAATATGTTCATTTGTACATACTCAAATGTCCAGAAGAATACCAGTGTGAAGTTTCCGAAAGATGCCCTAAATTAATTCAGGAGCCATGAGCCAAAGTCCAAAGGAAATACCAAGATTTATTAAAAGTGACATATCAGCAATACTCTGTTGCAGCCAGAACTGAGTTCAACCAGGCTGCCTGCCCTCATGACTCCATTTCCCTCTTTCTCATTGGACATGTAATAAATCACATTCTCCAGTTAATTACATTTGAGGGTTGTACACCCCACACCCATAGTTGCCTCTAAGCTGAGCAGTGAGCAATCGCTCACTTAAAAATCATCATCAACTCAGAGTTTTCCAAACCTGCCCAGAAGCCAAGAGGGAAAGAGTGAGAGGGAAGGAGAGAGAGAGGAAGAGAGGAAGAGAGAGAAACAGATAGAAAAAAGAGAGAAAGGAAAAAAGAAAGAAAAAGAATGGGAGTAAGGAAGAGAGAAAGAAAATCAAAAACTAGTTTGAAACTAGCTCAACTGTTTAAGTGGCATTTTGATATTGATAGAGTTGCCCTATTATGAGCTCACTGTTATAGATACACAGTACAGTATTTTATTTTGAAATTCTCTGAGGCAAAACAGGGTGGGTTTTTTGTTTGTTTGTTTGTTTGTTTGTTTGTTTGTTTATTTATTTATTTATTTATGTATTTATTTATTTATTATTTCTGTGCCGCCCAGTCCCTTCGGGACTGCCGCTCAGACACTATACTTTTCCACCCCCCCCAAAAAAAATTAGAGGGAACACTGCCCACACCCTTCCTTGTGACTCGGGTAGCCTAGGACACAATCAGCAAAAGAAACATTTATGGAATGCAGTTTCCCTCTTCCTCTCCGTTTCATGGCAACTTGAAATCTTTGCAAGTTGACAACCAGAAGATGGAGTAAATTATTGTAACTTATACATAGAATAGAATAAGAATAATACCAAGGTTGGAAGGGACCTGGAGGGTCTTCTAGTCCAGTGATGGTGATTAGATATTGAGCGGCCAAACTGTGCACATGCACATGCCCAAACTGAAAGGTGCACATCTATGCACAAATGCATGGGCATGCACAGACATTCCCATGCATGGACATGTGCAAATGTGAGCATGCACAGAAATGTGCAGCAGAGACCCAAAGATCAGCTGGCCATTGGGAGACAAGGCATCCCAACACTGGCAGAGTGCGGCAATAGATAAAATCTTGACGAGGTCTCACTCGTCATCTTCAGGCTGGTGTTTCTGTCCTTGTTCTAAGGCGAACACTGCGAGACCTGAGCTGCCTTCCTTCTATAAATACTGGTGGCTGGGGGTGGTTTGATGGCTCAGCAATTGCCTGCTGTGTAGAAACTTCCTGGTGAGTCAGTAGGGTAACAATTGGGGTCGTTGATGTAGCTGAGGTATGCTGATTAGTTAATGGTTGTAGATTAGGCATGATATCCTGAGTAGTTGGAACTTGCAGGCTAATTGATTGTTTTACAACGTGTGTTCTGAGTCTCGTTTCTCCCCAAGATACACAAAGAAGGAACACCACTCAGACCCATAGTCAGCTCCATAGACTCACCCCTACAGAATCTTGCCAAATTTCTCGCCATACAACTCCAGCCCTATGCAGAATCCATCATGTCTCATGTACAAAACTCATTCCACTTCATAGAAATCATAAAGGAACAAAACCTACAACCCACTGACCTTCTCGTAAGCTTCGATGTCATATCTCTCTTCACCCAAGTGCCTATCAAAGAAGCCCTGACAGCCATCCAAAACAAATACAACCCCCCGAACCACATCTTAGACCTGACCAACCACTGCCTGATGAATACATACTTCATCCTCAATGGACAAAGATACAAACAGATAGAAGGAGCCCCAATGGGATCACCCCTGTCACCTGTCATCGCAAACTTATACATGGAATATTTTGAAACCAATGCCTTGGACAAATCTGAATACAAACCCAAACTCTGGCTTAGATATGTAGATGACACCTTTGTATTTTGGCCACATGGGAAAGAAAAACTGGACAGCTTTCTCACACATCTCAACAGCCTACACCCCAAAATACAATTCACCATGGAAATAGAAACCAACAACAAACTTCCCTTCCTGGATGTCCTAATCTACAAAAAACCCGATGGCTCCCTAGGACATACCGTCTACCAGAAGAAGACACACACCAACCGCTACTTGAACGCAAAATCCCACCACCACCCCGCACAGATCAATTCCGTAGCCCAGATCCTCATTTCCAGAACCAAACGCCTAGCCAACAAAGACCACCTGGAACCTGAATTACACAGTCTCACAAATGTATTAATTTCCAATGGATTCCAAAGAGAGGCAATCAACAACTTAATCCAAAAAGAGACACCCCCCAAGAACCAAGACACAGAACAGGACAATGGCATCGCCCTCCTCGCTTACATCAAAGGCACCACAGATAAAATCAGTAAAATTCTCCGCAAACACAACGTCAAGACAGCCTTTGGTACAGATAAAAAAATAGCCAACATTCTAAGAAACCCGAAAGACAATATCCAACTAGAAAACCAGGGAGTTTATCAAATACCGTGTAAAATCTGCCCAGCCACATATATTGGACAAACTAACAGGAGAGTAAATGCACGTGTTGCAGAACATAAGAATGCATTAAAGAAAAAAGAAAAAACCTCCTCCCTTTTCCAACACTTCAAAACTACAGGACATGAAATTAATTTTGACAGTACCAAATTAATTTCCAAAACAGAACACTACAGCAAAAGAATAATCATGGAAGCCATCGAGATAGAAAAACATCCCCAAGATATGAACAAGCGGGATGATACCTCCCGCTTACCAGACATCTGGAAACCAGCCCTCAAACGTATCCCAGCCATAGAAACCAGACTCAGAACACACATTGTAAAACAATCAAGTAGCCTGCAAGTTCCAACTACTCAGGATATCATGCCTAATCTACAACCATTAACTAATCAGCATACCTCAGCTACATCAACGACCCCAATTGTTACCCCACTGACTCACCAGGAAGTTTCTACACAGCAGGCAATTGCTGAGCCATCAAACCACCCCCAGCCACCAGTATTTATAGAAGGAAGGCAGCTCAGGTCTCGCAGTGTTCGCCTTAGAACAAGGACAGAAACACCAGCCTGAAGATGACGAGTGAGACCTCGTCGAAACATCGCCAGAAATTTCCAAACCCTACACGGGAAGAAACCCGAATATACCAAGACCGTCATACCTGTACTTTCCCTGGTGCAGAGCTGAAGGGATTGGATACTGTAGCCTAGAGGATAATTCTCTGCCTTACAAGGCAAAGGTTGCAGGTTCAAGTCCCAGTGGGTATGGCTAGCTGATGAGGCCAAAATAAGGCCGAAATAGATCTATCCTAGTCTCCCTTAATTTTCAAATTCAGCAAAAAAAAAAAAAAAATGTGACACATACAGATAGAATTGTCAGCTATCAATAAAATTAACTGCCTTGGAAATGGCCCTGGGTTGGGCCGAGAGGCAAATAAGGAGCTGTGATGTTCCTTCAATACACCAAGGTGATTCGACACAAAAATATGTAACCCTTCCCTGGTGCAGAGCTTGAAGGGATTGGATACTGTAGCCTAGAGGATAATTCTCTGCCCCTTACAAGGCAAAGGTTGCAGATTCAAGTCCCAGTGGGTATGGCTAGCTGATGAGGCCAAAATAAGGCAAAAATAGATCTATCCTAGTCTCCCTTAATTTTCAAATTCAGCAAAAAAAAATAAAATGTGACACATACAGATAGAATTGTCAGCTATCAATAAAATTAACTGCCTTGGAAATGACCCTGGGTTGGGCCGAGAGGCAAATAAGGAGCTGTGATGTTCCTTCAATACACCAGGGTGATTCGACACAAAAATATGTAACCCTTCCCTGGTGCAGAGCTTGAAGGGATTGAATACTGTAGCCTAGAGGATAATTCTCTGCCTTACAAGGCAAAGGTTGCAGGTTCAAGTTCCAGTGGGCATGGCTAGCTGATGAGGCCAAAATAAGGCCGAAATAGATTTATCCTAGTCTCCCTTAATTTTCAAATTCAGCAAAAAAAAAAAATGTGGCATATACAGATAGAATTGTCAGCTATCAATAAAATTAACTGCCTTGGAAATGGCCCTGGGTTGGGCCGAGAGGCAAATAAGGAGCTGTGATGTTCCTTCAATACACCAAGGTGATTCGACACAAAAATATGTAACCCTTCCCTAGTGCAGAGCTTGAAGGGATTGGATACTGTAGCCTAGAGGATAATTCTGTGCCTTACAAGGCAAAGGTTGCAGGTTCAAGTTCCAGTGGGCATGGCTAGCTGATGAGGCCAAAATAAGGCCGAAATAGATCTATCCTAGTCTCCCTTAATTTTCAAATTCAGCAAAAAAAAAAAAATGTGACACATACAGATAGAATTGTCAGCTATCAATAAAATTAACTGCCTTGGAAATGGCCCTGGGTTGTGCCGAGAGGCAAATAAGGAGCTGTGATGTTCCTTCAATACACCAGGGTGATTCGACACAAAAATATGTAACCCTTCCCTGGTGCAGAGCTGAAGGGATTGGATACTGTAGCCTAGAGGATAATTCTCTGCCTTACAAGGCAAAGGTTGCAGGTTCAAGTCCCAGTGGGTATGGCTAGCTGATGAGGCCAAAATAAGGCCGAAATAGATCTATCCTATTCTACCTTAATTTTCAAATTCAGAAAAAAAAGTGACATATATATATATATATATATATATATATATATATATATATATATATATATATATATATAAACATCCATCCTAACCTTTTCCATTATCCATATCTCCTAAGACCATCATATCCTATTCTCACTTTATTGTTGTGTATACAACAAAATCTTCATACTCCACTTCTAGCTATATTAATGCAATCCCAACAGAATAGTAATACCTTTTCTAATCACATATCAATGCAAATGCACTAAAATCATCCTGCCCTGTTGTTTTTTTTAAAGAGAGGAAAAAAGAAAAAAAATCTCTTAATAACCCACTGGAGTCAACTTCTAAATCTTCATGCCCTAGTCTAATTTTATCGCAGCATGCCCAGCGGAATCATCATGCCCTAGCCAAAAGTGTTGATCCCAATAGATAAAAAAGAAAATTCCCTTTCCTTAATCCTAATTCAATTTATGTCCTTTCAGCAGTTAATACGCCCTTCAAAATTTATGGTCTACCTTATCTATCCTTCCCAGCAGCTTCCCGAAGCCGAACGCCAAACCCGAACTTCCGCGTTCGGCTTCGGGAAGCTGCTGGGAAGCCGTGCGGCTGTTTTAAAAGGTGACAGCCGGCCTGGGGGGCTTCCCAGCAACCTCCCGAACCCTGAACTTTTGCCGAACTTCCGGGTTCGGAGTTCGGGAGGTTGCTGGGAAGCCCCCCAGGCCGGCTGTCACCTTTTAAAACAGCCGCGCGGCTTCCCAGCAGTCACCGAATGCCGAACGTGGAAGTTCAGGTTTGGCGTTCGGCTTCGGGAAGCTGCTGGGAAGCTGCGCGGCTGTTTTAAAAGGTGACAGCTGGCCTGGGGGGCTTCCCAGCAACCTCCCGAACCCCAAACTTTTGCCGAACTTCCGGGTTCGGGGTTCGGGAAGTTGCTGGGAAGCCCCCCAGGCCGGCTGTCACCTTTTAAAACAGCCGCGCGGCTTCCCAGCAGTCGCCGAACGCCATTTTTTTGCGGGGTTTTTTTTTGGTTGCACGGATTAATTGACTTGCTGAGGCCTGGAACAAGGCTGCAGTGGAGGCTCTTGACCGGATTGCGCAGTTGCGACCTCTCCGTGGCACTAGACCCCGTAGAGC